>NC_060138.1:595076606-595382952 GCF_021461385.2 Schistocerca piceifrons | reverse complement strand
TTTTTAACAACGACCTAAGATGGGTTCGTTATCTATTAAATTTGACGGTTGCACATTCTAACGTGCGTGCTGCCCATTCGTTCTCCCTTTTAAGATTTATGCACATCATGCACGCCTGACTTGTTTTTCGCTTATGTGTGCCGACAGTGCCGTGACGCCAAATGTATGCCAAGCGTTTAATACTTGCGGTGAAAGGCGTCAGGCTACACAATCGAAGACGCTCGAATGAAATGACTGTTGTGTTGGGAGTATACAGTTGCGACGTCGTGCGGTAAAGAGTGTATTTTTCTTGTGTTGTCACTGGACGACAGAAAGTTTACTCTCAGCTCACAAACCTACTACGGATATTTAAACTTGAGAAAGTAGGCAATGAAACTTTTTCCAGTGCCATTATTGGTTATCTTAAGCACAGAGTACTGATCTTCTACTAACAATAAGTGATGAGAAAATAATAATAATAATAATAATAATAATAATAAAATAATAACAGGATGAATTCTATATGGGTAAGCTATGAGTTCCATACTGGCGTTTCAGCACGCTGTGCTCCCTATAAAAAATCATATATCCAGAACCTCTGTCAACCATTAGTGACAACCGCAGAAGTTCTGTCTGCAGAACGATTGATCACATAACTTCCGAACGTAAATTACTAGAAGAAGGAGACTGCTGTTATCAACAGAAATAGACCACACACTACATAGACGGTCTGTCGATAATAACCGAGTGAGATGGCAAAGTTATTAACAAATCTGTGTTCACCAATCAAAATTATTTTTAGTACATTCTCCGTCAATGATTTCTTTAATTTTGTAGCAGTCACAATTTGTTGGTGTCAAAATTAAGGCGTCAAACGCTGAGATGTAGTTACGAAATGATAATAATAACTATTAGTGTCTTGCTCGTGAAGCCTGCAAATATTGGCATCACTTATATATATTACACTAGTTTCTTACAACTATTAAAAGTTACAAATTATCTTTCACATAGAGTACAGGGCACAGTAAGCAAAAATGTACCTATATCACAATGTAATAGGACAAATTACTACAAGCAGTAAGGGTTAACTGATCTCTTCTGCACTACAGTGACGGCTAGCAAGTTACAAACATGTCGACTGTTACAGACATTGGCGATGTTGGTAGTGTTATGAAGATGTACGTATCACTCATTTTTTTCAACTTCCATAAATGGGAAGTAACAGTTTTATACGCCTCGTACATTCGTGATGTCAGATATTATGTAAAAAGCCAGGACAGTGAATAATCGTCGCGCCATTATTCACCCAGTGGTCCTTCTTTGTTTTTCACCTGTCAAGATACTGACAAATTACCGGCCGGTGCTGAAACAGCCAGTGTACCGGCGTGCAACGTATTTTCGCAATTAGACGCGGGACGTCCAATCAACAGTCGTTATTTTTCCTTAAACTTTTCCATAGCTTTGTAACTATAGGGCACAAAAGTGGTTAGAGGAGATAAAAAGGAAACCTTTTTTATATAACTAAAATGTTACTGGTACAAAGTTTCCCCGCAAGCGGTTCCTGAAGTTTTTTACGCCTCCGGTGTTCAGAGATGGCGTTCAGCTGCCGTGTAATGAATGTTGTTTTAGAGATGTTGATGACCTCGAGCGGAAGAGCTGTAGCCATTTTTCGTTGTTATTGGTAGTTTTGAGCGTATTGTACAAACGTTAACAAGCAGTTGTTAGGCGGGCGTTAATATAAACGGACATTTTCGGCAATATCTCTAAAGCAACATTCATCTCCAGGCGGCTTGAATACCGTCTCTGAAGATATTAGCGTCGAAATCTTCATGGATATCTAAGGGGGAAACAGTACGCCTGCAATGTTTTTGTCACATAAAGAAATTCTTTTTTATGTTCCCTAAACACACTAAAAGTTTTTATGTATAGCTTTTTTATATCCAGTATACCATGAAACTCTATACAGTTTTTTCTCTACATGCCTCAGTGACAGTGGTGCTAGCACAGCAATGTTCGACCACGGAAGTCGTCGCTTCGTACCCTGACGGTGAGAGAAGCTGTTGTAGTCATTTCTCATAAAAATTGTTTTGTTGCTCTGCGGTTCGAACTTCGGTTGTTTGCTATGACTCTTAGGTTGTTTGACAATGAAACAAAATATCGATGCATTATAAAATTTTGCACGTAGATTGTTCACAGATAAAGTGATCCAACAATGTGAAAAAAACTGTTCAATTTATACTGTAGCCTTGGAATCATTTCAACCCACGCGCCCGTCAACCCAGACTTTCTTGCGGAATACGATCGTTTCCTGAAACGTCCTGCTGAAATGCAAGTTTCTACCAAAGTGGGACTCGACTCTAGATCCTCCCCTTTCGGTGCCACCACTCATTCTGAATGAACTATTCAAGCAAAGATCGAGAACCAACTTATAGCTTCAACGCAATCGACGACACACTTTCAGTTTTGTGATCCTCGTTGTTTGTAACAGATACTTCCCACGCATTCTTGGCGAATGAGTGAAGAGACGCAGTGGTTAATATATGATAACGATATGCTTTCGAGAGCACCCCGTCGCATCCCTATGCAGTTACCTGGATTTTTGTTCCAGATAGCTACCTTTCATACCACTTAAGGTGAACACTGGGGCCTTTCAGTCATCCAATGAGTATTCCGCCTGTAATGATCTCAGTGTTAACGAAATTTTAAAGTCTAATCTATCTTCCTCCTCTTCCTTCCCCCCTCCCTCTCATTAAACGGTGCGAATGCTAATATATCTTCGAATCACCGACTTGACGGGAAACCAACATGATGCGGGATCGAATCCTGGTCGGACTTTGGATTTCTCAGTTTGCTTTTTAATCTAGCCTCCACTTCTCAACGACGTGAGAAGTCTCCAGAAACGGCACGTGGTTCGGACTCCACGTTAAACTGTTGATCCCCTTTTCCCCGGTTGGATAACTGGGGTAGCTTCGGGACACGCAAGTGGCGTAGTAAAGGAAGACTAGCACCAGGCTAACGAGCCACACCAAAAGAAGGAATGAAGACTTACCGGCAACCTTCAGTTTTGATTCCAAAGGAACCGAAAACTGTAATCACTATAAGTCGAATTCATTGACAGCGCCTGCGAATAGCCTTCACTCGTTTACGTTGCTTTTTATAGACACAAGCCTTTGCAGTTCGGCACAATGAACGACTAGAACATATCTGTATCGTTTCTTTTACTAAAATCGTGTCTGAAATAAAGCTTTACGGAGCACTTTCGATGAGCTGTAGCCACAGAGCAGAATTTAATAAAAGCAAATGTAGGAAAAAAGAGCATGAGGTCTGCTGAGACTAAGAATGGTGCGAATTAAGCAAAATCTTTTTCAGATGTGTAGTTGCTTCTTGTCTTGTGAGGAATCCACTAGTGAGAAAGTGTCTCTTTCGCAGAGGTAGCATAAACATTGAGTAAAGCAGAGAAATCTTTAGTTAGCATCCAGAAAGAAAATAATTTACTTTTTGGCTTTGGCTATTATGACAGATTATTAAAACTTTCATCTCAGATTTGAGTTATGATTATTTATTCAATACTTTGTTTCTTTCTCCCATCCTTGTGCTTTATACTCTTTGTTGTCATAACTTTTTAATTATCACCTTGAAAGAATAAAACTACGTAATTATTTCTTTCTTTGTTTATCAGTACATGTCAGGTACTGATACACACTGACATTCCCAAGCCGCAGTACCGTAGTACACAACCAGAGGGCGCAAAACGAAATGATGCACACCATTGGCAAGGCTGAGTATCGTGCGGTAATTCGTAATGAGAACAACGCTGGAGCAATACATGCTGAGTTGGCGGAAGCATACGGCTAAACTACTTCACCGTATGTCACAGCTGTTAGGTGGCGCAGTGGCTTCCAGTGTTGTCAGGCATGTCCGAATGACGAAAAATCAAGAGGCAAACCAATTCTCTGCGAGAGAGTAGGAACAACAAGAGAAGTAGAATCCCTGACGCACGAAGACTTGCATATCACAATTGAGGCGACAGACGAAACAGTGAAAATCAGTCAAACATTTTTCGACTTCTTGCACGATATTTTAAACGTGATAACGGTCACCATCATCTGGGCTCCGCAACTGCTCAAACCTAGACCGAATAGAGGCAGCAGCGGATATGTTGCAGCTGTCAGACGTGCCACGGTGATTTATTTAGCCGCTCCATGGACGAGTGCTGGGTGTATGGGATGTATCGAAAAGGAATTTACAACTTTGAAAATTCGTATAGATTTATTCACATGATTTTCAGACTTAGTCTTGGTGTCTTCTTGTAGGAAAATAGATTAAGTTTTGACTTAAGTAGTCTTTAGTACAGAACCGTGCCACCTCAAGTGCTAGCGGCAGTTGCAAAAAAGATGGCTGCTTTTACCGGTCTAGAACACGCTCGCTGTGTTTTGGTTTGAAGAGACGGAGTCTGCAACAATTGCGCAACATCATTTTCGCACAGTGAATGTTAACGATCCTCCCAGCACGCCTACTATTATGAATGTCATAGGTGCTTTACTAAAACTGGATTTTGGTAAGACATAACGAATCCTCAGGTCGTCCACGTGCGTCTGATGACGTCGTCAAGCGAGTGGGACACAGCTTCGTGAACAATTCCACAAAATCGAACTGTTGTGCATCGGAGAGTTTGGCATCCCAGATAGGACTGTTTGGTATGTGTCAAGAAAATAGTTTTATCTCAGACTATACAAGTTTACAGTGGTGCAAGAACTGAAATACATCGGTAGGAATGCTAGATCAACTTCTCACTTAAGTGGTAAAGTTAATAAACATAGCTGTAGGATTTGCGGCAGTGATAAACCACGTAAATCCCTGGAACGTGAACATAATAGCTCGGAACTGAATGTGTTTTGTGCATCAGGCAAAAACAGAAGTTATGGTACTTTGTTTTTCCAAACGAAAATTGTTAACAGAATAGTGTACTTCGATATGCCGGAAACCTTTTTAGTCCCCCAAATTGGCGTTGATGACAAAGAACGCAGCGTACAGTTTATGCAAGGCGGCGCACCGCCACACTACCTTTCGACGTACAAGATTTCGTAAATGTCCGCTTCTCAGGTAAGTGGATGGGTTGAGGAGCGCCTGTTGCATGGCCCCCACGTTTACTGAACCTGACATTTCTAGTCTTTTTTGTTCTGGGCATTCATCACGGATACTGTGTTTTTTACACCCTTGCCGTCTTCTGTACAGAACCCAGAACTAGAATCATACTCGCAACTGAACAAGTCATGCTTGACATGCTACAGCGAGTCTGTTAAGAAACGGCTTTCTGCTGAGATGTGTACAGTTACACTGAACCTATTAGGGTATGGGACAAAAAAACTTGATGTATTTTGCTATTAAGTAACAGTGAAACAATGTGTGTAAGTTAAATGAATAACTCAGTAAGAGTTTCGAAAGTTGTAAGAACCTTTGTAATACACCCGTTATACTATGCTGCCATATGCGAATGACGTTTCACAAAACACATTGCCCAGATTTTGCTCCTGGCCTCTTTTTTTGCCTTGCTGTAGTAACTGTTACGAACGGACCTCGTCTGAAAATGGTTTAGGATCGCGTGCTACTGATAGCACCAAAGGTAAAGCTCGTCCTCCGTTTGGCAGCGCCTGGTGCCACTGTCAGCCGATTCCCTTTGTGCTGCGCCGCCGCGCGCGTGCGCAGTTAATCGCCATTCGCCGACCGTCCGGGCGCCGCCAGATGCATCGGCCAATCCACTCGCTGGACCTGCCGGCTGCTCGTTTCTCACCGCCCAGCAGTTTGTAAGTACCGCTGATCCCCACGCCAGATTAACGCACGCGCCGAACGACCGAGCGCTGGCCAGCTCTTTGCGCATTCCTGAAGCGGAACTGAATATTTCACACACTCGCTAACGGCGCAGTGGATCAATTGCCCCAACGCTCCCGCATTTCGCGAAGCCATGGCCTTTGACAAACCGAGTGGCGACTATGTGAACGCACATATGCGTTTCATTGGCACGGTTTCACCCCGTAGCGGCAAGGCATACGTTCTGAGAAACGAGGCAAAGGAACATACAAATTTGTTTCCACATATGACGGATTTTAGCTCTCTAACAAAACACAACCTATGCCCAAATAAACAGTTTTACATCCTCGTCCTTGTATGCTTTTTCTGCCAAACTGATAAATATCTGTAGTTGTGTGAGCTTGGGGGGACCGCGCTTTGGCAGCTTGTTTGGACATAGATGTAGACGTAGGTTCCTCTCCAAAACTTATTACCTAGTATGAAACATAAGCCTTAAATTGGCAAAGATACTTCTACATTTGGAGCGCAGCACTTTATATAAGTGAGAATCGATGTGCTGCTACAGAAAGATGTTAGAAATTAGTTAGATCGCCAAGAAATGAGGGGGTTCATCGGAGAATCGGCGAGGAAAGAAATGTAGTGAGAATATCACTTACAAAAAGAACGGACAGCGTCGTAGGACATGTTTCAAAACCTCAGGGAATAACTTCCATGGTGCTAGGGGAAGCTGTAGGACACGACAGAGAGTGGAATATATCCAACAATACTTGATATTTCTTGATATTTGCTTTAGTGGTTCTCTTGAGATGAAGAGCGTGGCACAGGAGCAGAAGTAGTGGCGGGACGCATCAAACCGGTCACGAAACTGGAGACCCAAAAAATGAAAAAACTATAGACAAACATAGAGAAAGTGTGTATGCTACTGTTTAGACTGCAGGAAATACATAATCCTCGACTGCATAGACGAACACCCGACCGTAGAGCAAAAAAGTAGAAAAGTCGGAGTTTTTTTTACATTATTGCAAACTCTTAATTTTGGAATGTCAGGGTTTCACTCTGCTCGAAGGGTTTGTAATTATTACTACTATCAGTCATACGGATTATGTGCTACAGTGATTTATAATACCAAGAAAATATTTATAACACCAAAAAAGTATTCACTGAGCTAATCTCCAACCCATTAATATTACAGCACAAGGAAGAATAGAGTAATTACAATCGTAGGAGATTCTGGGGTGTACAGAGTGCGAAAGATAGTGCTCCGAATTTCCAGAGTCTCGGCAGCCAATGAAGTTTTCAGTGAGTTTCACTGTTCAATCCAAAAACGCAGTGTACGAACCGATGTTCTCCTCACTGGACAGAAACAGAGGTATTGCAGGGCAAGTGAGTCACCACTTCTCACAAAATCTGTATATTGCTAAGAACCATTATTTCGAAATTATTAGGTCCTTGTTAGGGTATTTAAGACATACACGGGATGAAAATAATGACTAACATACACTCCTGGAAATTGAAATAAGAACACCGTGAATTCATTGTCCCAGGAAGGGGAAACTTTATTGACACATTCCTGGGGTCAGATGCATCACATGATCACACTGACAGAACCACAGGCACATAAACACAGGCAACAGAGCATGCACAATGTCGGCACTAGTACAGTGTATATCCACCTTTCGCAGCAATGCAGGCTGCTATTCTCCCATGGAGACGATCGTAGAGATGCTGGATGTAGTCCTGTGGAACGGCTTGCCATGCCATTTCCACCTGGCGCCTCAGTTGGACCAGCGTTCGTGCTGGACGTGCAGACCACGTGAGACGACGCTTCATCCAGTCCCAAACATGCTCAATGGGGGACAGATCCGGAGATCTTGCTGGCCAGGGTAGTTGACTTACACCTTCTAGAGCACGTTGGGTGGCACGGGATACATGCGGACGTGCATTGTCCTGTTGGAACAGCAAGTTCCCTTGCCGGTCTAGGAGTGGTAGAACGATGGGTTCGATGACGGTATGGATGTACCGTGCACTATTCAGTGTCCGCTCGACTATCACCAGTGGTGTACGGCCAGTGTAGGAGATCGCTCCCCACACCATGATGCCGGGTGTTGGCCCTGTGTGCCTCGGTCGTATGCAGTCCTGATTGTGGCGCTCACCTGCACGGCGCCAAACACGCATACGACCATCATTGGCACCAAGGCAGAAGCGACTCTCATCGCTGAAGACGACACGTCTCCATTCGTCCCTCCATTCACGCCTGTCGCGACACCACTGGAGGCGGGCTGCACGATGTTGGGGCGTGAGCGGAAGACGGCCTAACGGTGTGCGGGACCGTAGCCCAGCTTCATGGAGACGGTTGCGAATGGTCCTCGCCGATACCCCAGGAGCAACAGTGTCCCTAATTTGCTGGGAAGTGGCGGTGCGGTCCCCTACGGCACTGCGTAGGATCCTACGGTCTTGGCGTGCATCCGTGCGTCACTGCGGTCCGGTCCCAGGTCGACGGGCACGTGCACCTTCCGCCGACCACTGGCGACAACATCGATGTACTGTGGAGACCTCACGCCCCACGTGTTGAGCAATTCGGCGGTACGTCCACCCGGCCTCCCGCATGCCCACTATACGCCCTCGTTCAAAGTCCGTCAACTGCACATACGGTTCACGACCACGCTGTCGCGGCATGCTACCAGTGTTAAAGACTGCGATGGAGCTCTGTATGCCACGGCAAACTGGCTGACACTGACGGCGGCGGTGCACAAATGCTGCGCAGCTAGCGCCATTCGACGGCCAACACCGCGGTTCCTGGTGTGTCCGCTGTGCCGTGCGTGTGATCATTGCTTGTACAGCCCTCTCGCAGTGTCCGGAGCAAGTATGGTGGGTCTGACACACCGGTGTCAATGTGTTCTTTTTTCCATTTCCAGGAGTGTAGTTATCCCTTCTATATTCCTAGTCCCTTGCTTTTATTTTAGCTGACGACAGGCCATGGTAACACGATTTGAAGAAATTAATACATCTTACAAGCTGAATAAAGTCACATGGATGGGCGTTTATAAAAATATTAACCAAAGGATAACCGATGTATTCATAGTTGCAACACATTAAGAAAAACGGGAAGCTGAAACAAAGAAGACTGTCGTCCACATGTGCGAAAGTTGAATGTCAATTTACTGGACGTCTGTCCTTCTTTGCAAAAGAAGTTACGTTCTTCAGGTGATAGCCGAAACTCTTCAGCAACAAAATCATGTCTACGTTGGGAAGATTACATGGGGTGTGCGCCCCTGTTACAGCTCAGAGTGAGAATACGGTACACCAGTTTCTCCATTCCTCACAGTTCTTATGCTGCTTGCCAGTCACAGATTCATCTCTCCATTTCTCACAGCAGTGACTCTACATTCAAGTCACAGATATGAATCTCTGTTACTGCTCAGAGTGAGAAGAGTACATACCCTGCTTACAGCTATGATTCTTGCATTTAGCTTGCGATAGTTACTTCTGTGCTTATCTTTCAGTCAGCTATTGAACCACTGTCGTAGATTTTACGGATATCTTTCAGTTCGTGTCAGCAGGTGAGATCCATACAACAAGCGAATCGCCATTTACTGAGCGAGATGCAGTGGTTAAGATACTGGACGCTGTTTAGTATCCCGTCGGACAAAGGTATGGACGAGACTCAAGAGGCCGCCGTAAGAGCCACTACCGCCACTTCTCAGAGCAAGCTTTCTGGGAGTGATTTGCTAATAATGGGGCTAGCTTTGCGACTCTGTGGCTGTCTTGAATGCTATTCATCTCCACATTACACCAGTACTTGTTTACTCTCGGTATCCTTGTACGGATGGTTACCAGAACTGCGGCTGTTCAATATGAACTCAAAGTTAAAACATCTTTTGTCTTCACTTCTGTATTTAATTTATTTATGCAACCAGTTCCAGTGTTTCTTTATATCTTTTCAGGCCCCTTGACTAACGTAAAAAGGGAGGAATCCAATCTCTTGCGGGCAATCAACAGGAGCCAATATAATACTGTAGAACTGGTGTCCATAGATCTATGGATTCACTACATAATCCCTTTGGTTCATCGTGTGAACAAGAGATCAAAAATGGTTCAAATAGCTCTGAGCACTATGGGACTTAACTTCTGAGGTCATCAGTCCCCTAGAACTTAGAACCACTTAAACCTAACTAACCTAAGGACATCACATACATCCATGCCCGAGGCAGGATTCGAACCTGCGACCGTAGCGGTCGCGCGGTTCCAAACCGAAGCGCCTAGAACCGCTCGGCCACTCCTGCCGGCCGAACCAGAGATCATGGGCACCAGTTATATAATACCGGCTCCAATTATGACTGCACACGAGATTTGATTCCTCCCAATTTAAGTTGGTCGAGGGGCGTGGAGATGGTGTAATGGAACTCTGAGACCGGTTGTACAGATAAACTGAATGCAAAAGTGACGACTGCCTAATTTTCGCTCGTAACTCTGATTTTTGGAACTTCTGTTACAGATTGATCGTGCTTGTAACGTTACTGGTCCGGACTTATTTTTAGCCTGCGTGAATTTACAGCTCCGAGATAGTTATTGTATGCGTCAACAATACTCATCTAGATCATCTCACTGTAAACTTTTGATGAACTCAATGTACGAAAAAGCGGAGTTAAAATCTCTGTACGGACTTCCGTGTATAAGATTTTCCAGTTTCCGTTAATCATCGGAGGCGAATACGAAAGTTTTGTCTTCAACCAGACAAGGAAATTTGTGTTACCCATCCTCACTCTCGATGACTCTTTCTCGTCATCACTCTTTTACTTAAAAACAAAATAGGTTAGAGATGAATGCAGACTACTTCAAGGTCTTGATTTTGGATTATTCCGTCGTTTCCTTACGTGGAGCGAGAAGTCAAATCAACGAATCTGACAGTCGTTACCAACCCGCAAGGCGCCACAGCAATGTATGGTCGATAGAACTTACTGCCACTTGGTGTTTTTCTTTAGATTCCTGTTGTTGGCAAACGCTTTCCTTTTTAGGAGACCCAACCTCGTGTGCAAAGCTGAAAACTACCTTAAGAGGAAGTAATAGCTCTGGCTAATGGCTGCTAGATCCAATTATTAATGACATGCTTTAACAAGAACAAGATAGAAGTTGTTCCGTCCCGTCTGACAATAACACATGGATTTAATGGTGATTTACCACGTTGGTATCATCCACGACCCTTGACGTTTATTCATTTATTCTTGTAGAATTGCAACCTCCTGAATTTCCCCTTCTAAACTACTAGTGACAGCGGACGGTTTCTCGCTTCCAGGAGCAGCAAGAGATGCGGCACCTGCCTGGCAGTGCCGCCATCAGATAAAGCGAGGCGAGCCAGCGTCGCCGCGGTAGTGCGTTGCGTCGGAGGTGTGCGAGGGTGGGCTGCTAACTAACTTACGAAGCCGTGCACTGCGGTCTCACACGTGTGCTGAGACTCATATCCAGGAAAAGGAGGAAATTATGAACTGACTTCCCTGTAACTCTGTGAAACAAGGTCCGTAATGATGAAATGAGCAGCACAGGTGATACATTTTATGTTATCAGAAGTTTTTTCTTTCTGTTTACTCAAATTCCCACAGTCATTTCTTCACTGTTGTGGATTTAGAACTTTCAGCACGGTGGATATGTCAGTGAGTTATCTCAAGCAGATTCAGAGATTTTTTCGTTATTGGTCTCTTTCGCTATATCGCTCTCCTTAACCATTTCATAATTTTTATGATACGTTACGGTAGTATACATTTATATGAAAAATTGTTATATTATTTCCACATCATTTGGTTGACGGGTGACTGACATATTAGGGGGTTGTCGTTAATTATGTCTAGTACATTGTTGTAAATGCTGTTTCTCATAATTTCCATGCCTCCTACACTGAGGCACCAAAGAAACTGGTAACGGCGTGCGTATTCAAATACAGAAATACGTAAACAGGCAGAATATGGCGCTGCGGTTGGCTATGCCCATATAGACAACAAGCGTCTGGCGCAGTGGTTAAATCGGTTACTGCTGCTACAATGGCTGGTTATCAAGATTTCAGTGTGTTTGAATGTGGTGTTACAGTCAGCGCACCAGCGATGGGACATAGCATCTCCGAAGTAGCGATGACGTGGGGATTTTCCAGTACGATCGTTTCACGAGTGTACTGTGGATATCACGAATCCGGAAAAACGTCAATGGAGGTGTACAGGTATCGGGACAACCTCATGAATCCATGGACCCTGCATAACAGCAGGAGACTGTTCAAGCTGATGGAGGCTCTGTATTGCTGTGGGGAGTGTGCATTTGGAGTGATATGGGACCCCTGATATGTCTAGAAACGACTCTGACAGGTGAGACGTACGCAAGCATCTTTTCTCATCACCTGTTCATTGTGCATTCCAACGGACTTAGGCAATTTCAGCAGGACAATGCGATACCCAGAGTAGCTCCAAGAACACTCTTCTGAATTTAAATACTTCCGCTGGCCACCAAATTCCCCGGACATGAACATTATTGAGCATACCTGGGATGCTTTGCAACGTGCTGTTCAGGAGAGATCTCCGCCACCTCGTACTCTTACGGATTTATGGACAGCCCTACAGGATTCATGGTGTCAGTTCCCTCCAGCACTGCTTCAGACATTAGTCGAGTCTATGCCACGTCGTGTTGCGACGCTTCTGCGTGTTCGCTTGGTCCCTACACGATATTAGGAAGGTGTACCAATTTGGTTGGCTCTTCAATGCATCTTCTATTTTTAGACCACCACATTCATAATAAGAATTAAGAGCCTCAGAAGTGCTAAATTAGATTGTGTTAACATGATTAGTAGTTGGGGGCAACAAAGTTTCGATGTGGTCTGCGAGACGTTTTGAGGGCATCGCTACCCAGTGGTCCATTATCGTTTTCTTGTCCGGTGTATGGTTTTAACTTGTGATATATAGTCAACAGAGCAAATTATTAACCAAGGGTTGAAAATTCAGTCTCAGGTAACACGTTTCATTTAATTCACTGCGCGATATGACTACAGTCTCTCTTCCACTGCATGTTCATTTAGGCGAAAACTGACTGTATTCCCCGTCCCAATAAAATACCTTTCAAACATGTGTGAAAAACAATACGCTCACGACACTTCCCTAAGCAATAACGCTACAAATTTCGTAAATGTCTTTTATCATAAGGCTACATTAAAAAAAACTTAACTTTCTAATATCCATTGTAGCAGTTTCCTCATGTACTCGTAAGTCATAGGAGAATGCGTAAATGGTCAATGTGCAGAAGCGCGGACATAAAGAAATAATGCAAATATGACAAAAAAACAGAGGGAGAAAGTGACCACAAGAGCAGTAATAGATGTATGATACCCATGGTTCAAAGTGACTAGAAACCAGCAAGGCAATTTTCGTGAGTTCGGCATCTATGCCTGAAAATGGTATAGGTGTTCTCCCTCTCTTATCCATTCAAAGAACGGACAGTCTTCCTAATGAAAACATGACAAATTTGAGAAAAGATCCGGGGACGTGTGCCTGCGTGATGAGAAGACATTAGTCATAGAAAATCAACTGAGTACTTGAAGCGTGCGTGTCCGGAATGAATTACGTAAATCCCTAAAACAAGTTTCTAGTGAGAGAATGCCGGTAAGGAAAGAGAATCGTGCGTTCATTTCTAAATAAACATGTTTTTTTTCAGCCCGGAGAGCTATCAGAAGCCAGTCTCGCTTCGTTTTCTCTTTCGCTTTAACTGAGCGCCAAGTGAATTTAACATCCGTACTGTAGACCGCCGGCCGCGGTGGCCGTGCGGTTCTAGGCGCTTCAGTCCGGAACCACGAGACTGCTACGGTCGCAGGTTCGAATCCTGCCTCGGGCATGGATGTGTGTGATGTCCTTAGGTTAGTTAGGTTTAAGTAGTTCTAAGTTCCAGGGGACTGATGACCTCAGATGCTAAGTCCCATAGTGCTCAGAGACATTTCGTACGGTAGACCAATAAAGTTTTTAAATACTTGCACTTCATATTTCAAAGGCGAGTAGCACTCAGATCGCACCTGCTGTTCACGGGGTGTCAAACACTTGCGCAATATTAAGAATATATCCAGCAAGGGGGCGCAGTGGTTAGCACACTGGACTCGCATTCGGGAGGACGATGGTTCAAATCCGTCTCCGGCCATCCTGATTTAGGTTTTCCGTGATTTCCCTAAATCTTTTCACACAAATGCCGGGATGGTTCCTTTGAAAGGGCACGGCCTATTTCCTTCCAAATCCGTCCTTAATCCGAGCTTGTGCTCCGTCTATAATGACCTCGTTGTCGATGGGACGTTAAACACTAATATCCTCCTCCTACCAATATTAAAAATACCGTGCAGACGTTGCTCCACAAACATTGGAGTTCTAAATGTCACAACTTTGCAATCTTGAAAGCAATTGATCACACTGAGTAGAGTCTACAATATTTACCCCTATTAGAGGCATAGTTATTCTTTTTCTCTTTTCCAGTACTTTATCAGTGTACGTCACAAGCTCTTTCATTACCTGAAGGCTTGACTGAGTACAGATTCACCACAATATCCTGAAAGACTACTAAAATTCTTCTAGTGGAATAGCGCTTCCCTAGTGCTGTTTCGCAGTGAACTGAGTTTTTGCAGGTGACTTAGTTACACTGAAATTAACGACTCTCACTTTGCTCATGAAGCTACTGTCACAGGTTCGAATCCTGCCTTGGGCGTGGATGTGTGTGATGTCCCTAGGTTAGTTAGGTTTAAGTAGTTCTAAGCTCTAGGGGACTGATGACCTCAGATGTTAAGTACCATAGTGCTCAGAGCCATTTGAACCATTTACCCCTCCCTCTCAGGTAGTACTGGAACAGGTAGTCAAATGGTGCATATGGCTCTAAGCACTATGGGACTTAACATCTGCGGTCATCAGTCCCCTAGACTTAAACCTAACTAACCTAAGGACATCACACACATCCATGCTCAAGGCAGGATTCGAATCTGCGACCGTAGGAGCAGCGCGGTTCCCGACTGAAGCGCCAAGAACCGCTCGGCCACAGCGTCCGGCGAGAAGGTAGTCGGCTGTGCCGAAGGAAGAATGACAAACACGCACAATGTTTACGTCTTCTACACTTTTACACTACACTGCATCTCCGACTACAGCCAAGTGTCAACATACTACACTAAATCACAGAGAAGAGTGAAAACAATGTGATGCTTCGTTTTTTTACAACATAAAACATCTGCGGCATTGCTGAAAGACAATTTGACAGAAAAATAACGTTACATTTCTAAAGGTAAATGTGCCTCGGACGTCTGGTTTTAGGCTGAAGGCTACATTCATTCGTCGAATAAACGTGAAATAGAACGGGCAGTGTAACATATAATTTCCTTCACGTCTCTTGTTTTACTGAACTGGCTTATAATAACCTAAAAAAACACTGTAGCATGATTCTTGTCTTGTGACACGGATGGCTATACTGATGGAAGATGGCACACCGCCCGGGAATACAGCAGGCATGAAGAGATGCAGATGGTCCGAAATAACGTTCACGTACGAGGGGCGCTCAATAAGTAATGCAACACATTTGTTTTCGGCCAATTTCCGTTGAAAGGATGCGAAATTTGCTGTGGGGCATTGTGGAATATTGCCACTTCAGCCTCTGTAGAGTCATGAAGTTCCGGTAGGTGGCAGCGCTATACGAAGCCATCAAAATGGCGTCTGTAACGGAGAAGCGTTCCAAGACGAGGGCTCTCATGAGTTTCTTTTGGAGGATACCAGGGCATGGCAGAGATTCATAGGAGCGTGGAGTGTGTCTACGGAGACCTGGCAGTCAACAAAAGCATGATGAGTGGTTGGGCGAGACGCCTGTCATCATCGCAACAATGCCGCACAAACCTGTCCATCTCCCGCGTGTCCGCCGTCCGCACGCAGCTGTAACTCCTGCAACGTTGGAACGTTCGGACACTCTCATTCGAGGTGTCAGACGGATCACAATCAGATACCTCACTGCTATTGAACTATTGGTTCATCACTTCGAAACGGAAACAAAACTGCAATCCATGGAGAGGTGCCACAGCATCTCTCCTCTGAGGAAAAAGTTCGGAGCCGCATCCCCAGCCGGCCGAAGTGGCCGCGCGGTTCTGGCGCTGCAGTCTGGAACCGCGAGACCGCTACGGTCACAGGTTCGAATCCTGCCTCGGGCCTGGATGTTTGTGATGTCCTTAGGTTAGTTAGGTTTAACTAGTTCTAAGTTGTAGGGGACTAATGACCTCAGCAGTTGAGTCCCATAGTGCTCAGAGCCATTTTTTTGAACCGCATCCCCAGGGGGTAAAGTCATGACGACGGTCTTCTGGGACTCTGAAGGGACTATTCTGCTTTATTTACTCCAGCACGGCGCAACATCAACTCTGTAGTGTACTGTGCTGCACTCAGGAAATTAAAGAAACGACCGATGCGTGTTCATCGCCACAAAATGCAAACGAACTTTTCCTTCTCCGTGACAAGGCAAAGCCTCACACCAGTCAGCGCAGCAGAGAGGAGCTCAAAAAAAAAAAAAAAAAAATCAGATGTCACCACTAATTTGCGATGCGAATGTAAAGTGACTCGTTCCACACCAGTACTGTCTATCGTGCAAATTGATCCATGGAACATGTAACTAACTGAAATAACTAACTAACTTCAGTGGACTGTTATTCTTCATCCACCCTATAGCCCTTCGACTTCCATCTGTTTGCCCCAATGAAGGATGCATGGGGAAGTTATTGATGCAGAAAGACATTGGCTCCGACGACGATAAAGTGGTACCATACGAACATACAGGCCCTCCCAGTAAGGTGGCATAAGGCCATTGCGTTGAACGGTGGTTATGTTGAAAAATATGGCTTTGTAGCCAAAAGAGTGGGGAATAATATGGTGGTTTGATATTCTGAACAAAACCAAGTAGCTTTCAGAAAAATATGTGTTGCATTACTCACTGAAAGCCTCTAGTGTTATATCAAAAGCATAATAAGCAACTGTCTGTATGTTGTTTATTATCGCTATTGATTTCCGTTAATAACCATCATCAGAGTAGAAAATTTTATGAATTATTTACGAATCATGGCGTGCCATATGAATTACAGTTAATTATAACTTTGCTTTCAAATGGTTCGAATGGCTCTGAGCACTATGGGACTTAACATCTGGGGTCATCAGTCCCCTAGAACATAGAACTACTTAAACCTAACTAATCTAACGACATCACACACATCCATGCCCGAGGCAGGATTCGAACTTTCGGCCGTAGCAGTCGCGCGGTTCCGGACTGAAGCGCATACAGCCTCTTGGCCACAACGGCCGGCACTTTGCTTTCCATGTCACATATCACCACTTGGTGTTCAGAAATTCCCATGCTGCTCACCACTTGGTATTCAGCAAGTCTCATCCTGCTGTGTTAATAACGCCGGCCGGAGTGGCCGAGCGGTTCTAGGCGCTACAGTCTGGAACCGCGAGACCGCTACGGTCGCAGGTTCGAATCCTGCCTCGGGCATGGATGTATGTGATGTCCTTAGGTTAGTTAGGTTTAAGTAGTTCTAAGTTCTAGGGGACTGATGACCTCAGAATTTAAGTCCCATAGTGCTCAGGGCCATTTTTTTTTGTGTTTAATAACGTTGCCATTTTGATACGGCAGGGCATGATACGTAAATAATATACGAACTTCTGTCTGATTATGCTCATTAAGCAAAATCGGGATTGTTAATAAAGGACATACAGACAGCTCCGTATTACCCTTTTCATAAGATATTTATCAGCAATTGGTAAACGCTTTTAAAAACATTTTAATGATCACGTACACCACCGCTGTCATGGTGCATCCGATTACAGCCACACGCCAATGGGAGGTCATGAACGTCCCCATAGCGTAATACTGCCGCCACGGGCTTTCGTCGCTGGCAAGCTGCATGTTTCGAGCAGTCGTTCACCTTGTTGAGTGTGTCTCCGTACACGAACATCGACCTGATGTAACAGAAACTTGAATCAAGTGACACGTTTTTATTGACCGAGGGTCCAATCTGGATGATCTAGTGCGAGATCACGTCTTTCGAGCAACGTGGGAACAAGCAGTAGATCTCTGCTGCGAAGCCCCAAGTTCAAGAATGTGCACTGAGCGGTGTGTTGCGAAACACCGGTGCCTGCACCAGCATTACACCCCGTCGGCAGATTTACAACGGATCAGCGCCAGAGCGGGAAAGCCTCCGAACTCCATGGCCTGTGTTGAGACGAGGACGTCCAACATCTTGTCACCTACTCGTGCTTTGATCGCCTTTCAACCACTTCCTATGGTTGCTCCCGACAGTAGCAAGCGAACAGCCACCGAGGCGTTGTGGTATAACATCTGCCCTTCGTCAAGGTCTCTTAACTCAGCGGGTTTCTCCTTTTGCGGCCAGTGTCGTCACTAGATTGACGCCCCGTGCTTGTAACGTCACGTGGCGGCATTCAGTCTTATGGTGGGCAGTGGTCATAATATTCTGCGTCATCAGTATATGTTTTCGGAGGAGAGTAGGGTTTTGCAATTAAAGAAATAAAAGAAAGTTTCAGAAGTGAATTAAAATTCAGATAGAAAGGAAACCAATGATAAGATTCGCTTAAGATACTGCTACCCTCACAGAAATTGAAGAAGAATTACAGTTGAATGGGATGAATACACTACTGAGTATAGAATAAGTATTGAGAATAAAGAGCCACGTTTTAAGGAGGAGCGAAAATATAATTAACAATAAACGTAACACCCAAAGTGAGGACCACGTAGTAGTTGGTTTGAAGGACGCCTGTTGTCTTGGAAGTAAAATAATGGAAGGCGGGCAAAGTAAGGAGGAAATAAGAAGCAGACTACCACCAACATAGAGAACATTCCTCGCTGAAAGAAGATTAATGATAGTCCTTGAGCAAGAAAATCTGAGAATGTACGCCTGGGGCACAGCACTAAACATAAGTGAATCATGGAGTCAGGGGAGCCAGATAAGAAGACGAAGCGTTTGAGATGTCGTGTTACAGAAGAACGCTGAAAATTATGGGTACTGATAACAAATGAGATTCTCCGAAGAAATGATGAGAAAAGAAATCTATGGAAAGCACTAAATAGAAGAAGGGAAACGAGGATAGAGTGCGTGTTAAAACGTCAGGAAATAACTTCCATTATGGGTACGAAGTCTTCCGCGACAGAGTCGTGGCCAAAAGAGTACTCGGTAAACTTGCCGCGTCAAATTCCAATAAAATTCCAAGCTCTTGATGACTATATGCGTCTTCGTCGTCAGGGACTAAGTCTGATTGTCACAAAATTGACAACGCTTCCACTTTCATGATCGTAGGACGGCCTCTGATTGATGGATTACGTCTTTGTAGCACGTAGATGTTGGGGTAGTCATCGAAAGCTTAATATTTCTTTCTGAATTTTATGCGACAAGTTTAACGAGAGCTTTATATCCAATAACTTCCATTGCTCAAGAGGGAGCGTTACAGCAAAAAAAAAGCCGTCGGGGATATCGAATTAAATAGTTCAGGAAGGCCGCGCGGGATTAGCCGTGAGGTCTCAGGCGCTGCAGTCATGGACTGCGCGGCTGGTCCCGGCGGAGGTTCGAGTCCTCCCTCGGGCATGGGTGTGTGTGTTTGTCCTTAGGATAATTTACGTTCAGTAGTGTGTAAGATTAGGGACTGATGACCTTAGCAGTTAAGTCCCATAAGATTTCACACACATTTGAACATTTTTTTTAGTTCCTGAAGTTTGAGGTAAGTGCTACTCTGAAATAAATAAATTGTCGCAGGAGACGAAATCTGGACGAGCCGTAGTATATCAGTCACAAGCTCCTTCCTTTTCCCGCATCTCCTCCTTCCATACTCCTCTCTCAATCCCAAATATATATTATTGCAGTTATGCGGGAAAGGATTGGTTGGTCCTTTCATTTGGAACTGGGAAGAGAAAGTAAGCTTCGTTTACAGCTGTTGACAAAAATAATTGAAATTATTTTTACAATGAGAAAGGATGTACAGCCTGCGGCTCTAGGTTACTTACAAAATATAGGAGCATCATCAGCTAATGCGGACAGCCTGCTCGTATAGCTTAATGCGCAGCATCGCTGTAGCTTGCGAGACAGGTAGATGAGCTGGACCCGGATCTAACCCGCGAGGCTGAATAACGACCGTTGGTCTGGTACACAAGTGAGCAATAGTGAGTTCATTAGGTGGTTTCTAACGCTCATTTAGGTAAATACTGGGCTGATCACCAATTACCCTTCAGAGAATACGACTGAGAAATAACACACAGAAAAAGGTTTGTAGATTTCACTGACAGATGACGCACCTGACTTCCCGCACTTACATTACCTTGAAGACCGTGTTGTCAGGAACGGTGTCCGGCCTGAAATTTAAATAAACAATATTTGCGAAATCCTGAACAAGCGAACTCCATACTAGAAGGGACAACGGCTAAGTAAGACAAGAAAGAAATAACTAACTGAAGTTGTACCTACTCATCGATACCAGTAAAGGGTTTTCCCACTAACACAAACTTCACGCAGATTACGAATCAGTACGAAGATCCACTAGAGGTTTTGGTAGGCGGTCATAATACATGGATGGGAAAGAAGGCCAGTCTTTGGAAAAGAGCAGGTGCACGTCACATATACTTTCGTGTGTGGGTTGTACTTGTGGAGCATGTTTAGTCTCTTGCGGGTTTTCTTTGGTTAGTATTTGGAGGTCGAGATGAGCGCAACTTAGATTATTCCGCAACCCACCTCACGCTTTGTGGCGGACGTACTTGTCTACCATTGTTACTTTTCCATTTTCCTGTTCCAGTAGCGAATAGTTCGGGGGAGGACGATTGATGGTAAGCCGCCGAGTGGTCTCGAATCTCTCTTTCTACCTTCATGATCTTTCCGAGAGACGTACATAGGAGGAAGCAATATATTGGTTGATTGTTCTAGGAACGTGCATTACCGGAATTTTTACAATAAACCATGCCGTGATGCAGAACGCCTCTCTTACAGAGTCTTCCACTGAAGCAGGCTGGGAACCTCCGTGACGCTTTCGAGTTTACTAAATGAATTTATAACGAAGTGCACAGCTCTTCTTTTATTCTTCTCTATTTTATCTATCATACCTGTCTGGCATGGATCTTAGATCGACGAGGAAAACTGAAGTATTAGTCGAACAATGGTTCTGTAAGTTACGTACATCCTTTGTGCGTTGACTACGTTTTGCGAGTGTTCTTCCTATGAATCTGACATCCGCCTTACTTACAATTAGTTATACGTAGTCGTTCCATTTTAAATCGCTCCTTTCCAATGGTTCAAATGGCTCTGAGCACTGGGACTTAACATCTGAGGTCATCAGTCCCCTAGAACTTAGAAATACTTAAACCTAACTAATCTAAGGACATCACACACATCTATGCCCGAGGCAGGATTCAAACTTGCGACCGTAGCAGTCGCGCGGTTCAGGACTGAAGCGCCGAGATCCGCTCGGCTACCGCGTCCGGCAAATCGCTCCGTACGCTTACTCCTAGATACTTTATGGAAGTAACTGTTTTACAATCGTGTAATCATACAATAATGGATCTTTCTGCCTATTTACGTTTTGCATTTGCATCTGTTGGCGGTTAATTGGCACTTCCTGTACCAGCGTCGATTTTCTCCAGTTCTTTCTGAATTTCGCTACAATTTTCTAGCGTTGCGGCTTCTCAGTAAACAGCAGCATCATCTGCTAAAAGCCTCATCGAACTTCCAACGTTATCTACCAGGTCATGTGCGAGGGTCGTGCAATAAGTGATATGACACATTTATTTCTGCATCGGTTTCGATTAAAAAATGCGGAATTTGTTGTGGGACATTGTGAAATATTCCTGCTTCAGCCCATATAGTTTCATGAAGTTCCGACAGGTGGCTGCGCTGTACGTAGCCTTCAAAATGGCGTCTATAACGGAGGTGCGTTGCAAGCAGAGAGCTGTTACTGGGGTGATCGATGGATCACGATCAGACACCTCGCTGCTCAGCTGGATGTCTCTGTCGGTAGTGCTGACACACACATCAGCTGATTGAGGTACTCAGCGGTGTGTGCCCGCTGAGTTCCGCGCCTCCTAACAGAAAACCGTAAAGAACAACGAAGGACCATATGAGCGAAACTGATTGTGCGTTACGAGGCTGATAGTGACCATTTTTTGTCGAACATTCTCACAGGCAATGAAACATGGGTTCATCACTTCCAAACGGAAATAAAATGGCAGTCCATGGAGTGCCGCCACACTATCTCTCCTGCGAAGAAAAAGTTCGAAGCCACACCCTCAGCTGGTTAAGTCATGTGGAGGGTCTTTTGGAACTCTCAAGGGGTTATTCTGTTTGATGTCCTGCGTCACAGTGCAACGATCATCTCTGACGTGCATTGTTCTACTGTCAGGAAATTGAAGAGACGACTTCAGCATGTTCGTCGCCACAAGAATGCAAGCGATCTTACTCCTTCTGCATGATATCGCAACGTTTCAGACGAGTCTGCGCACCCGAGTGGATCTCACCTGACTTCATTGGACTGATCTTCCTGATCCACACTACACCCTGGATACCGCACCTTCCGACTTCCATCATCAATTTGGCCCAATGAAGAATGCACACCTTGCAACCAGTACAAGGATGATGAGGAGGTTATTGATGGAGCACGACGTTGGCTGCGACATCGACTAGTAGAGTGGCACCATGCAGTCATACAGGACCTCCCAGTAAGGTGGCGTAAGGCCGTCGCATTGAACAGATATGATGTTGAAAAACAGGGTTTTGTAGCAAAGGAGTTGGGAATTATACGGTGTATTGGAGTCCTGGATAACACCAAGCTGCTTTCGGAAAAAAATGTATTGCTTTACTTACTGAACGCTCCTCGTGTATATGTGTATATTGTAATGGTCCTATTAAACTCCCTTGGGGTATTCTCGAAGTTACCTTTCCGTCTGAAGATTTTTCTCCGTTGAGAATACGACACGGGCGCCCGAAGTACGTGCACCTCTGGTCTAATCACCTGCTGGCCGGCCACGGCCCCTAATGACTGACGCTGACGCTGTTCCAAGGCCAGGGCATCGCCCGCAGCGCCCAGCTGCGTCTCCGTGTGAAGTACTCGAGCGCCGTCCGGCACGGCAGACTGCCTGGGACAGCCCGCCCGGGTCTCGGTGTGCGCAGGTCGCGCTGCGCCAGGACCGGACCCTCCACTCTGCGTTTCCTCGGCATTAGGCGGCCGTAATCACGGGCATTACGCCACTACAGCTTTGTTAGCGCCGTCGCTGCTGCAGAGCCTGCGGGGGAGGCTCACGAGAAAAAAGGCCAGCCTAACAGCGCAGTTCTCGCCGTGGCTTCTCCGCCAGCCGACTAAGTATAGTGCTGCAAGATACCTGCGCAAGCCGTACTGAGAATCCTGTGCGCAGCGGCGGCGTATAAGCCGGAACAGCCTAGTATAAGGTAGAAAGGCTCTTAACCTGATGAACAGTAATTCGAACACTATTTTTCAGCTTAGGACACGCGTTATACATTCCCCAATCTACAGTCCCAGAAGAAATGTGGTGTGTCTCCATTTGAAAAAAAATGTTCAAAAGTGTGTGAAATCTTATGGGACTTTACTGCTAAGATCATCAGTTCCTAAGCTTACACACTACTTAACCTAAATGATCCTAAGGACAAACACACACACCCATGCCCGAGGGAGGACTCGAACCTCCGCCGGGATCAGCCGCACAATCCATGAAGCAGTGCCGTAGACCGTCTCCATTTGAAAATTCATCATCGTAGTTCAGGAAGGAAAAAGGAAAACATCTGAAGAAAGACCAATCTTTTTCTTTCTTTGTACAAATATTTGTAATTTCATACACATCCATTCAGCCAAACAATTTAGAGACTGGATTAATAGAAAATAAATAGAAGATAGCCGCGCGGAGTGGCCGAGCGGTTTGAGGCGCCATGTCACGGAGTGCGCGGCCGCTCCCGCCGGAGGTTCGAGTCCTCCCTCGGGCATCGGTGTGTGTGTGTTGTTCTTAGAATAAGTTAGCTTAAGTAGTGTGTGAGTCTAGAGACCGATATTCTCAGCAGGTTGTTACCTTAGGTCTTCGCGTACATTCGAACATTTGATAGAAGATAATATGGTGGTTTTAAGACTTCAGGAGTTCTACATAGTGTCCACTCACTCGAGTACAATGCCCAGAACTTCCGTCCACCCATGTGAAGCAGACAGAAAAGTTCTTCTTTGGGATGTTGTTCTGCTAGCACGTCACATTAGTTTTAATGTCCACTATATCCTCAAAACGTTGACACTTAATGTTAATTTCTGCATTTTGTCGTTTTGTGGTAGGTTCGTATTGACAACACTGAGTCTCATTACCCGCAATGATTTTTTCCCAGAAAAGATTCGTGCCTTTTTGTATTTCCATCAGCTTGCGGTAGGCATCCATACGCCGTTTTTATTTGGGCGTCGAGGTGTGCGGGACCATAATTACACATGCTTTTGTTTTCTTCAAAACATTCTGAAGAAGTTCTTGAACAACTGATTTAGACATCCAGTGCGATTTATGACGCAACGTTGACACACTACGGCCACACGTCCGTTGCTTAACACTGCCTAATCACAACTGAATGGTTCAATGCAGACTGTGGTTTATTGTTGCAGTTCAAGCTGCTATCGTAGTTATTACACTGCCGTCGCTTATACTGTAGGAATAAAATCACTCTCGGAAATTTTTGGGCGGACGCTACGTCCCTAATATAATAAGAATCGGTCAAAAGGCTCGAGAGTATCATACCTGACACAGACGTCACTAGAAGCCCCGCAGTAGTTGCAGACACCTTTATTTTAGATAAAAACATTATCATACGTTTCCAGTCCAATAAAAACGTATAAACTAATAATAATTGAACGAAATGTACATTCATTTCTCATCTAATCTTTTGATTGTAGTTGACAGTAGAAGAATAACACATCCATTGGGAACAATGGACTGGTATAAACGAAATCATAATGAAATTTTGTAACCAACACAACCTAATTAATGGAGGATACACTTTGAAAACAGCTCTGCAATGAATCTAGTATTACTCGTAGCCACTACTTTTCATGCTTTTTATACAAACCGTTCGTGGAATATATTACATTCTTAACACTGAATTCGATATTAAAAGTAAAAAACGTATTTTTGTGTTTTGTTAGTGGGATAGTGCCTATGTTTGGATTGGCAAAAATTCTTGTGTTCCTTCAAAGTATGTGAATGTAAACTTCAGTTAAAATCACCTTTCGGATGGCCCATAGCACTAGTATTCGAATCAGAGTCGAACACTCTTCCATTATAATAGCTGTGAATATATGGTCAAAATTCCATAAAATAAAGAAAACATATGCGTGCATTGTAAAATAGAATCACGTTAAATGCCGTTATTCTCGAAGATTTTTTCGCTTAGAAGACCATCTGCTGCGAACATTGATGGTGCTTTTCACATTTATGTGTCCCGACACATGCCTATACGCTACAAATATGAATCAGGTTAAATAGTAACAAAGTAACAAGTAAGTGGCGACAAACAGAAAAACGTCATCAGAATGACTAAACATAAGTCTCTTGGTATCGAAAACTTGTTCGTGATGTTTTCCATTGGACAAACATATGACAGCTGTTTCGGATGGATGAACACACTTGTGCAAAGAACGAATATATCGCGCGTTATCTTCTGCGGAGAGTTACAAATCTTTTTCATTACTATACACCAGCACAGGTTGATGTGTAAAATTAAGGCGATGGGAGTAACAAGTATAAATGGCACATCACTTAAATCAGTTGATCATGATGTAAATGACAGTGATTGTATAATAGCGAAGCTGGAAAATATAATTTTGTTTCAGTAAATTTGTGGCTCGATACTCTATATGAAGAAACTTATTATTATTGCTTTACAATCTATTTAAATATGATAGTTGAGTTGCAATACGTTCCTAACGATTTGTGCCAAAAAGCCTGTCCAGCGTATAGTTTACTTTCGGTGTATTTCATATATTCATAAGAAATTCGTAATACGGGTGAATAATGCAATGGGTAAGACGGTGAAACGTGATTATCTTCTGCATCGCTGCTGAAAACCTAGTAAAAATATTCCTCACTCAAGTTTTGTCTCTAATCAGCCTGAGGCGCTACACATTTACTTGCCCTCTACCCGCCCTTTATCGGGATGATGAAGCTGAAATCAAATGTTTCTTTTGAATAGGTGTCTTAGAAATGGCAGGAAAAGAGCCGTTACTTTTTTATGTCGTAACCACGATGTCTGTAAACAATATGTTTGTCCACAAGTCCTTTTTGGAGCAAGTATTCGTTTCCCACTTTGTTTCCTTAATATACAGTCACAAGCACTGGGCAACTTGCAAACTTTTTCTATTACTGTCTTAATCCAGTGTATGATTTCACACAGTCTCACAGTCAAAGAACAACAGAGAGCAACCCTAATATACGGGACCTCTCTTTTGGCGGCTACATTTAAATCTCTTGATACTATTTCTAATAATAGAAAAACGATTTTTGTAAAATGTCTTAGAGCGAGTCATCTCGCTCTTTTACTTGAAGCGTCAGTCTCTTCTTGCGCTATCCTTTATTTTTCTTCATTTTTCAGAAGGTATATTTCACGCTGATGTTTTGTTTTGTTTGTAACTTTTTACTTACAAAAACATTCATAGTTCGTGAATAAGCCCATAGAAATTTCAGCAGTCAATTATGTCAGTAGAAAACTTAATAATGCATAAATAAAATCATGATCAGGAAATGAGGTAAATTCATATAATCTCTAGCGATATCCGTTCACGCTGTGGCGTTTGTAATAGGGAACGACGCCATACATGCCTCTTTTCGAGTTAATGTCTGTATAGCGATGCCAAACTGATATATTCACTCAGTAAGTGGCAGCGCATGTTAGGGAGCTGGTGAGGGCAGGTGTGGTTCCGCGCCGTTGCCTTCACCGTCGCGGCCTCGGCGCGCCTTACCTGCTGTCGCGCCGGAGGTGTCGCAGTGGCGGTGTGGGCGCATGGCGGCGTGGCGGGCGTCTGCTCCTCGTGGCGGCCGGAGCACACACTGATGTCCCGAGCGGGCCCGGGCCCGGGCGGCCCGCCGGCCTGCGCTGACCACACCCTGCCCCCGCCACGGACGCTCGCGCAACGCACCCTGCTGGAGATTTCGGCGCATCGTCAGAACAGCAACTCGATTTCTCAACCAACCAAGGAGAATGGAGTTGAGGGCTTTTCTCTCCACCTCTCGCTGAATATCGTCCCTTCTCTCATCCCGGTTTAGACAAGCTTTCTGGGGTGGCTCGGTGAGGACTTACTGTGCACGTCTTTGTTACCCGCTCCTCTTATTGCGGCTGCTTTGATAATTCGTCCACTCAACATGCACAATCTCTCGTACCTTCTTCTCATTGGTCACTGGTATGATGTAAACATCACGTCGCACATTCTGGAGGCGAAATGTACGTCTGATCCATGCGCTGATCGAGAACATTTGTACTCTTGTTCGTTCCCCTTTCTGTATATAAAGCGCATATGCGAGATTGAACTGGTCACCGAGAGTATCAGCCAACCTAGTGAAGGTGACAATCATTCAGAATTAGAGAACCTATATGTTTTACAATGTTGTTGTTGTTGTGGTCTTCAGTCCTGAGACTGGTTTGATGCAGCTCTCCATGCTACTCTATCCTGTGCAAGCTTCTTCATCTCCGAGTACCTACTGCAACCTACATCCTTCTGAATCTGCTTAGTGTATTCATCTCTTGGTCCACCTCTACGATTTTTACCCTCCACGCTGCCCTCCAGTACTAAATTGGTGATCCCTTGATGCCACAGAACATGTCCTACCAACCGATCCCTTCTTCTGGTTCAAGTTGTGCCACAAACTTCTCTTCTCCTCAATCCTGTTCAATACTTCCTCATTAGTTGTGTGATCTACCCATCTAATCTCCAGCATCCTTTTGTAGCACCACATTTCGAAAGCTTCTATTCTCTTCTTGTCCAAACTATTTATCGTCCATGTTTCACTTCCGTACATGGCTACACTCCATACAAATACTTTCAGAAACGACTTCCTAACACTTAAATCTATACTGGATGTTAACAAATTTCTCCTCTTCAGAAACGCTTTCCTTGCCATTGCCAATCTACATTTTATATCCTCTCTACTTCGACCATCATCAGTTATTTTGCTCCCCAAATAGCAAAACTCCTTTACTACTTTAAGTGTCCTCATTTCCTAATCTAATTCCCTCAGCATCACCCGACTTAATTCGACTACATTCCATTATCCTCGTTTTGCTTTTGTTGACGTTCATCTTATATCCTCCTTTCAAGACACAATATCATAGTTTTTTTTAATAATGATAAGTGCAGAAAACACTTCCCTCATCGCCATCGGGTTGCAGCAGTGAAGTAATGGCCGACAAGTACCTCACAATGTTCTTCATTAATAAAGCGCTCCCTGTATTCTAAACATGTTAGTTGGTGCTTCCCTTTTGTTAGGCCCCTCCTCTTCGGCAGAAACAGTGTATTTCAGCTAACAACATTTACCCAGAATGACCGGAGTATGCGCACATCTGAAACTTCATAGCAGGATAAATGTGCTGGACGGCCTTTGCCTTTCACGGATAACTGCTCTACCAACTAAGCTATCCAAGCACAACTCACGAGCTGCCCTCACTGTTTCACTTCCTACCTAAAAACTTCACAGAAGTTCTCCTGAATACCTCTTGGAAGAAGTGTGTGTGTGTGTGTGTGTTGGGGTTTACGGGCGCTCAACATCGAGGTCATCAGCGCCCTGACACACATTAAAAGGAACGAATGTGGAGAGACCTAATAAAACGGAAAAACACATTCAAGGAAAACAGGAAAAGAGGGAAATTACTACATAAGAAAGTGGAAGGGAAAACATAGCAACAAGAATGACACAGGAATGTGTCATTGGCTGGCCACTTACAGAAAAGATGGGCGAGCTTGGCACACAGTGAGCAAATTAAAATCCGCTCCCTAAAATCTTTGTAAAAACATTTGACAAGGCACAGAACTTTAAAACTTTAACCACATTCGTCCGAGTGTTGCCTAAAAGAGTTGGCAGGTCCGCTGGCAAATCAGCCGAGGCCCGCTGGTCAGAAAATAAAACACAATCCAGTAAAATGTGGCTCACAGTGACCTGGACGCCGCAAGCACCACACAATGGAGGGTCTTCTCGCCGGAGCAGGAAGCCATGCGTCATAGGGCTGTGGCCTATTCGAAGCCGAGTGAGGAGAACCTCGTCCCGTCGATGGGGCTGAAAGGAGGTACACCACACACGCGTTGTGGGCTTGACTAGACGGAGCTTATTGTCAGTCACTTCCAGCCACTCATCCTCCCACCGACACATGACTCTGGAGCTCAACAGCGAGGTGAGTGCGTGCAACGGGATAGCACACTGAGATACGTGTGGATCAAGACACGCCTCCTTGGCTGCGAGATCTGCCCGTTCATTCCCAGCAATGCCGACATGCCCCGGAACCCAGCAGAAAGCTACAACCTTCCCTAGTCGCCGTAGTCGGAGGAGGGCATCCTGGATGGTCTGGACTAGTTTATCCGCCGGATACAAACGGTGCAAGGATTGAAGGGCACTGAGTGAATCGGAACAGACAAGAAATTTAAGAGAGGAAGAAAGTCGCATCGGCTCCAGTGCCCGCAAGATCGCAGACAATTCTGCATCAAAGACAGTAAAAGTCTGAGGCAGGCGGACCTTGAGGACACGATCCGGAAAAACAACTGAGCAACCCACGGAATCCCCTTGTTTCGACCCATCCGTAAAAACAGCTACATAGTCGTGGTGCTCAGATAAAATAGCAGAAAATGCTGCATTAAAAACGGTGGCAGGAGTGCAATCTCTCTTGTACTGCAATAAATCTAAAATCACACGTGGCCTCTTCAGTAACCAGGGAGGCAGGCGGTTAAAACCCAGGATTTGGGGTTGTACAGACTCCACACCGAGGGACTCAAGCACACGGTGCACTCTGATCCCAAACGGCAACGTAGCCCGGGGACGGCGGGAAAAAAGGCGATCCAGAGGTGGATGGGCAACAAGATGGTGAGCAGGCGAGCTGGGAGCTGCAAGAAACTTACAAGCTTGGCGCACCAGCAGGAGCTGCCGCCGGATGGTAAGTGGCGGTTCGCCAGCCTCAGCACAGAGGCTGGGTACGGGACTGGTCCGATAAGCACCCGTAGCCAGTCGAATCCCAGCATGGTGAACAGCGTCAAGGATCCGCAAATAAGACGGCCTCGCTGACCCATATACGGTGCAGCCATAGTCCAGCCGTGAGCGCACGAAAGCTCGATAAAACTGAAGGAGACGCGCCCTGTCCGCTCCCCAAGACCTGTGGCTGAGACACTTGAGGATGTTCAGTGCCTTCAGCGTTCTGGCTTTCAAGTCACGTAGGTGTGGCAACCATGACAACCTGGAGTCAAAAATTAGGCCTAGAAACCGCACTGTGTCTCCAAACTGTAGGACAGTATCCCCCATATGCAAGGCAGGCAACGTAAAAAGACGACGAGAACGATTAAAATGAACACAAACACACTTATCGGCAGAGAACCTAAAACCCGTCTTTGCAGCCCACTCCTCTAACCGCCGCACCGTTAGTTGCAATTGACGGCTCGCGGATGCAACACTAGAGGAGGAACAGAAAACAGCAAAGTCGTCCACAAACAAGGAGCACTGTACAGGACTCCGCACTGTAGACGTTATACTGTTGATTGCTATGGCAAAGAGGGTAACGCTTAAAACACTGCCCTGGGGGACACCGTTCTCTTGCTCAAAGCGATCAGACAGTGTGTTACCAACGCGGGTCCGAAAAAACCGCTGAGACAGGAAAGACCGAATGAAAATGGGGAGGCGCCCACGAAAGCCCCATTGATGCAGTTGTGCAAGAATACAGTGTCTCCAAGTAGTATCATATGCCTTACTGATATCAAAGAAGATACCGATACAGTGATGCTGACGGAGGAAAGCCTGCTGAATAGCCGCCTCGAGGAGGGTCAGGTTGTCGACTGTGGAACGAAATTTTCGGAATCCACACTGAAAGCGGCTAAGGAGCTGTCTGGTCTCTAGCAGCCAGACCAGACGACGGTTAACCATCCGTTCCAGGGTCTTTCCGACACAGCTTGTCAAGGCGATACTACGATAACTACTGGGGCATGTGCGGTCCTTTCCTGGTTTGAGGAGAGGGATGAGGATTGCCTCCCTCCACGAGGTTGGGAACACTCCCGTGTGCCATATGAGATTAAAACATTCAAGGAGGATTTCCTTGGACGCCGCTGGAAGATGTCTAAGCATGGAGTACCGGATGCGGTCGTAACCTGGTGCAGTGTCAGAAGTCTCAGTAAGAGCTGACTCAAGTTCCCACATGGAGAAAGGGGAGTTGTAGGCCTCAGAACCGTTCGACCGAAAGTTCAAATTCGCTCTTTCGACAGTCGCACGGTAGCGACGAAACGCTGGATCCTGGGTTGCAGTGGCAGTACTTTGTGCAAAATGCCCGGCCAGCGACTGAGCTATGGCGCTGGGTGTCGTTTGGAGGCATCCCTGGTTCAGGACTGCAGCTATTGGTAAACGGCTGCGTTTACCGGAAATCCTCCGGATGGCTTCCCATACCTTTGTGGAACAAGTGGAACGGTTGATGGAGTCCAGAAACTCCTGCCATGACCTTTTCTTGCTCTCTTTAATGACACGGCGTGCCCTGGCTCTCGCGATACGAAAGGCGGTAAGATTGACCGTTGTTGGGCGGCATTTAAATCGGCGAAGAGCCGCACGCCTGTCACGGATGGCTGAACGGCACTCTTCTGTCCACCAAGGCACAAGGCGCCGCTTAAGAGTGCCAGAAGACTGTGGTATGGACAGGTCAGCAGCATGGTGGATCACAAGCGTGATGTGATCCACCCATTCCTGTACGCTGGCGTGGCGGTCAAAGACAGCCAACCGAGTGAACAGTGGCCAGTTAGCCCTGCCAATCATCCACGATGGTGGCCGCTGCTCCAGCAATACACCATCCAGGAGATGAATGCGGATAGGGAAGTGATCGCTGGAATGTAGGTCGTCAATGACCTCCCAGTGAACGGAGTCAGTGAGGGTTGGAGAGCAGAAAGATAGGTCAATGGCTGAGAATGACCCTGTAGCACTAGAGAAATGAGTCGGAGTACCTGTGTTGAGGATGCACAACACTTGAGATGTTAGGAGGCCCTCCAAAATTCGACCTCGAGCGCAAAGAGAAGTGGAGCCCCACAGGACATGATGGGCATTGAAGTCTCCCAGGAGGAGAAATGGGCGGGGGAGTTGGTCGATAAGGTTTGTGAGAGCCTCTAAGTTCACTGCATCCAGAGGGGGTAAATAAAGGGAGCAAACGGTAAGCCTCCGACCGGAATAAATTGCAACTGCAACTGCAACTGCTTGCAGGTCAGTATCCAGGGGGAGAGCAGAGGAGTGGTGGTCATTATCGACAAACACGGCGACTCCGCCTTTGGCCCTGTCTCCAGTCAGGTCATCTTTGCGATACAACCTATAGCCCCTGAGTACAGGAGCATCAGATTGTTTGAGATGTGTTTCCTGTAAACACAAGCACAGGGGGCGTTGCTGTGCTAGGAGGTGCAGTTCCTCCACATGTGCCCGGAATCCATTCATGTTCCACTGAATAATGGGAGCCATCTATCAGGGTGGGAGTGCCTTCAGTCGCACTTTCTGTCGGGGAGGAGAGCCCACAACAGGTGGAGGCTCAGTTTTGGGGCGAGACGATTGCCCCAGTCTGACATCTACCTCCATCGTCTCAGAAGAGGAGTCGAGAGAGACGTCAGAGAGAATGACATCCACATCAGCAGACTGTAGAACGTCAGTCTCCTTTAGTGGGCGAGTCTTCACCTTTGTCTTTGGCTTCGATTTTCTGGCCTGAGGTGGCATTGGAGCCAAAACCTCAGAAGCAGTAGGGGGTGTACCAGCACTAGGCAGTACACAAGACTGGACCCGGGAAGGGGCAGGAAGTTCCACGATGTCAGCTACCACAGCCTGGTCAGAAGGCCGGGAGGGAGCAGCAGGCTTCACAGGAATGGCAGCAGCACATGTACACTGACAAACGCAGGTGCTAGTGCTGACAGTAGCAACCTCCGTTTGGGTAGCGGCATCGGTTTTCAAGACAGGCTGTTTCAGAACGGAAGAAAAGGAGGCAGAGAACGTGGGCGGCTGCATGGACTTGTAGATTTTCTTTGCCTCACCATACGGGATGCGTTTAGTGGTTTTAAGTTCCTGGATCTTCCGTTCCTCAAGGAAAACTCTGCATTCCCTACTCCACACAGGGTGATCCCCAGAGCAGTTCACACACTTGGGAGGAGAGGAGCAATCAACTCCCTCATGAGCGGCTTTACCACATTTCCCACAAGTGGCTTCCCCTTTACAGCCGAGAGTAGTGTGGCCAAAGTGTTGGCATTTAAAACACCGCATGGGGTTGGGGTAATAAGGCCGTACACTGAGACGTAGGAAACCTGCCTTCACATGCTCTGGCAATTTGGTGCTGTTAAATGTAAGAATAAAGGAGTCAGTTTTTATGAGAGCACCATCCACCCGTTTCATAACGTGTTGCACGTCCACAATTCCTTCCCGGGACCATTCAGACTTCAGTTCGTCTTGGGGAATGTCGACGAGATCTCTGCAAGTCACAACACCCTTGCTGTAGTTCAAGGTGTTGTGAAAGTCAGTCTCTATCGCAAACTCCCCAAGAAAGCGTGCCTTCTGAAGGTTCTGGACTTGCTGGAAGCTAGATGTTTCAACCAGCAAGGTGCCATTGCGCAGACGCTTTACAGACTTTAACGTGCCAGCAATACCCTCTAAGCCCTTCTGTATATAAAAGGGCGAAACTTTTTCAAAACTCCCATCTTTTCTTTTAATTATGAGAAACACATTCTGAGAAGCAGAATGCGTTCTGTTACTAGTACCTGAATCAGGAGGACTGGCTACACGAGCCCTCTTGTTAGATTGGGTGTTAGAACCTACCAGCGGCCCACCCTTTCCGCTGGGAGGAAAAGAAAAGTTCGAGGGTTCCATCTCGATCCCACGAGCAGCTAGGGAACTAAAGGTCCGCTCAGACAGAGCCCCGCATGCCTGAGTAAGCCCTATACAACTGGGGTGTGGCAGGTGCCCCAGAGGTTGCCCGCTTGCGACTGTTCCACCTCAACAGCCATGCATCTCATAGGCGCGGAGCACACCGGAAGATTGAGGGGTTTTTTATAGAGGTTTGTTCCATCCTCGCGATCTGGGCGGCCAAGCCAAGATCCCCATTCCCTGAGACACACAACATTCCACCGCCGCGCCGCACGGTGGTCGCTGAAGTGTACTCAGAGCTTACGGTGACGGGGGACAGGTGGCGCTTACCAGTCCCCAGCTCAGGAACCCCGGGGTCGCCAAGCCCGTACCCAGCAAATGAATGCTGAGCCCCTGGGGGCCCTCTTGGAAGAAACAATATAGCGGAGACAAAACTTAACCATGGCCTGTGACATTGTTTCCACAATAAATATTCACTCTGCAGTGGAGTGAATAACAGCTAAGTTTAAGTACTCGTGCATGCTCGTGTATGAGTGTGTTTGTGTACGTTCTCCCAGTACCAGAGTACAACATAAGGAATTCACTTACCATTTTGGGCACTTTGTTAACATATCAAAAATATCATTTAGTGGAAAGGTTATAGAAACATTGTCAACTTATTGGTCACCGTATTTATACTTAATTCTGCGCTTGTTACTTAGCAGTCGCGTCATAATATAAATAAGACCTGCTAAGAGAATAAATGCATCGTACTTCAGTAGCTTGGAACAGCATCCCGTTCTAATGAGGTACTTAGAGATTTATGTGGTTAGAAGTTGACATGTATCATCGTTACTCTCTCTCTTTGAAATTACCCATTAATTAAGCGTAATATATCTCTCCTCATGCGTTCTATTCACCTTAACGATAATTTCTTTTTCAATTTTTTTAGGAGTCAGAATAAACCATCCATGTTGTTTACAATGCCTAAACTGCCTGATGAAATTAGGTGTTGCAGTACATGACTGAAGTTGCTGAAGATTTATTTCCTCTAAAAATAAGACACAAATTTACACCCTGGACACAGTAACATTAACATTACATTAACAGTTTTTTTCAGTTTCGTTGAAACCCTTCTACAGCTACTGCCACATCATCTTTTAAAATACTTAAAATACTCAAACACACGAATAAAACTATATTTCTGCCTTGTCTCAGCGGTCTTCCGCAGAAAGAGTACTATTATAAGTACCAGCATTAGTATTTCAATTATTTCGTAAGATGACGCAGCAGTACACCGAGAAGGATTTTATGATATCGACACAGGCCGTGGAAACCTATATATTTAAATATCTTCAGTTAACCTCGCTACAGTTTAAAGAAGTGCTTTTAAGCAGTAGGATTTCCCTTGTACTCTTGTACAAGAGACTAACATAAGGACGCAGTCAGTATTCTCACACACAATTCCGTAATTACAGACTCTGGCTTAGTAACGTTATATTAGGTTCTAAGCGTGCTTCGAAGTAGTTGTATTAACTGCGGGAGCATGAGACACATACATCCAGAGGAGTATGTGAACGACTGATATAGTACCATCTAGCGCCATTCTGTTCCATTTACGTTCAGAAGTCGTTAAATCGATCTTCCCCACAAGTTCCTGACGTGCTGCCTCCGCTACGCGTGTCGCAGAGACCTATGTACTTTATTCCATTGCCCAAACGTCCTCCCCCCATCGCTGATAGCAATAATTTCGGCTTTTATGGCCTCACTTTATGCGGGGCGGCCCAGTTTAAGCTGTTGAACGCGACTATTAATTCTGCCGGCAGCGAAAGTAACGGCCCCCGCGCCAGCTGTCTGGCACCAACGAGAAGCGATCGGCGTGGCGCCTGCAAGGCCGACGTCCCGCCATGCACACAGCTGTGACGGAGGGCCTGTGCCGTGCCAACGGCACACTTTGCCAAACCGAGCGTCACCTTCCAGCTGATTGTCAAGATCAAACAAAAACCGACTAATTTTGCCGTTGTACTACTCGGAATGAACAAATTATGGATATCAGTGGCACAGAAAGTGAGTCTGAGCAAGTAACTCTCTTTTTTTTCTTTCTGAGTCATCAGTCTTCTGACTGGTTTGATGCGGCTGGCCACGAATTACTCTCCTGCGCCAACCTCTTCATCTCAGAGTGGCACTTGCAATCTACTTCCTCAATTATTTGCTGGATGTAATCCAATCTCTGTCTTCCTCTACAGTTTTTTGTAAAAGCGATACGATATCGAAAGAGAAGTTCGCTACCTGGAGGTATCTGTACTTTGGAAAAAAAATTAGATACCATCAGCACCAAACTCTTCATTTATGCTTTTTAAATTATTTCTGTAATAAGGAGGGATAAACAATTTTCAGAGCTTTTTAAACAGAACAACAGAAGATTTATATCAAGCAAGATGTTGTTTTCAAATCTCTGCCAGGTACTTATGTGTGAATTGAAGAGTAGTGATGTACGTATAGATATACAGATTACAATTTTTAATATACAGAAATTGAAATAGGGAACTGCAGAACATATTATGAGAGAGGCAGCTGAATAACAGCCAAAAGTATATAAATCCCACCTTAACTTCCAAAAAAAAAAAATGTTCAAATGTGTGTGAAATCTTATGGGACTTAACTGCTAAGGCCATCAGTCCCTAATCTTACACACTACTTAACCGAAATTATACTAAGGACAAACACACACACCCATGCCCGAGGGAGGACTTGAACCTCCGCCGGGACCAGCCGCACAATCCATGACTACAGCGCCTGAGACCGCTCGGCTAATCCCGCGCGGCCCTTAACTTCCCACTCTTCATATGTACAGTTACTCAAAAACAATATTTTGTCCAGCCGTTTAACTGGTAATCTGCTACGTGACTGATAATGTGCTGCCTGCCTTGGAAAATAAATGACAAGTACTCGATGGCTAGTTTATACATCTGGCGAAATACACTTTTCATGCCTTCCCATTGCTTTAAAGGATTAGCTCATAGTCGTGGAACAGGTGTTGCCAAATAAAGGGCCATTCCAGCTAGAATAGCTTCGAAAACGCGACAGTTTCAGCTTTATTTTCATTTGTTTACTACGTGTTAATGTCTCGCGATGTCTCCAAAACTGATACACCATTTCAAGAGAAGTCTCACTACTTGGTTCTTTGCTGCTGGTGTCACTAAACCAAGCAAAATGCATTGAAGATTGCATTAAAATTGTAAAAAAAAATTAAAACTGAAGGGCGACCTAAGCCCCTTTCTGAAATGACTGCTTCTTGAATAAGTCGTAATGTGTAAAAAATGTTATGTAACTTGTGAATTATGACTAAAACCCACTATCGTTTTATGTAGAACAGGAAATAAAGAAGTATAAAGAATAAAAATCGATTAACTACGTAAAATGCTGGACAGCTCACTCGCCAATTTAGTGAGCAAAAACCTTGGATCACGTTATTTTTCTTTTCAGAGATATATAAAGAAAACTCAAGAAAGAGGCTAGATGTGAGGAATGCATTTCCGGATATTATGGATGTACAAGACTGTATTCCGATACTTTCAGCATTCTAAGAATTGTTGGACCACAGTTAAGTAACAAGGAAAAAACTAAATTCAAAATTTCTCCCGAGCCCTACATTCTAAAAATTAGGAAATAGCTAATGGAGCACTGTAGTTCTTTTTTTATATACTTTGAGTATGCAAAATTTCTTTTAGACACATTCAATACAGCGGAAAAATAAAACTCTAAAATAATGAAAATGAAATAAATCATTACTAGGATCATTCGATATGATAACTGGTATAATTTACCGATACGAGAGAAGTATCAGTTGAAAAGCATTGAGCACCCAAGTATCGGTATCAAAACGAAGGTACTCGGTGCCAAGGGGTATTTGAACTTTTCCCAAGTCCCTGGGCGTGATTAGGCACAGCCACTTAAAAGTCCACAGGGCGCTCCTCGTTATTCCATACTCTGTGTTACACAAAGAACTCGTTATCTTTGGAATAAAATATATCCGGAACCGTGAACAATAGAAAATTTAATCAATGTTTGTCTGCCACACAGACTCAGAAATGGGATATACTGACATTAGTACCTCCGGCACTGAGAAACAATTCAGATAAAGTGTACACGGCATCAGCGCCTGAAGGAATTCCAGTTAGTTGTTACATTGAATTCGTGGCTGAATTAGCTCTTTTCATAGGTCATTTGTTGTTGGGAATCGCACTCTAAGCTCGAACATTATGAAGTACTCCGAGGAAAACAAACTGCTCTCGGAGAAACATTAAGGATTTAGAAGTAACTACTCAAATGAAAAACCAGAGTATACTTTATTTGTAGATATTATGCAAACAAGGGATGCAGCATATGCCGTCTTGCTAGATTATCGAAAGGCGTTCAGCGCAGTACCACATCGTTTTCTATTAATCAAGATACGACCATACAGATTATCTTCACAAATATCTGATCGACTTGAGGAATATTTGACCACTAGAACACATTTGCTTATACCGGAAGGCCAACTCCAGAAATGAAGGTAACATCGAGTATTCCGCAAGAAAGCGCAAAAGGACTTTAATGTTTTCAGAGTATGTAAAAACTTTATCACGTAGGATCAGCAGGACTATAAGATTTTTCTATGAAAATGCAGTTGTTTACACGATATTATCGTTACTGGACGGTGCTAAAGAATTATAGAAACACCTGGGCAAGGTCTGGTGTAACAAATGGCCTCCCTTTAAATGTAGAGTGAAAGAACGGTATAGTATATGACTACATGATAGTAATCATCTTCAGCATGCACAGCGTATAAGTATTTATGGGTTATACATGTTCCACTCATATTAATGTTCTCACCGCCTATGACCGACGTTAACGTGCATTAACGACTCAGAGATAGCAAATGGAAACACTAGAAGTGGAGAATATCTAAAGGGTGTCGGCGGGACGCTGAAAACTGTGCAGTTACTGTTGTAAAGCGGAAACAGAGCGATTTATCTAATCTCCAAAATGATATTATCATTGCCTTTCGGGCCAAGGGTGGAAGAATTTCCGACTTTATAAATTGTTCGCGTACTGCAGTGATTGAAGTATACCGCACATGGCAAAATAGGGCTAACCAAAATAGGCGCCGAGTCAACAGTGGTGCACCATGAGCTGTAGATGACAGGGGTGAGCGACGGTTCAAATGGCTCTGAACACTATGGGACTTAATATTTGTGGTCATCAGTCCCCTAGAACTTAGAACTACTTAAACCCAACTAACCTAAGGACATCACACACATCCATGCCCGAGGCAGGATTCGAACCTGCGACCGTAGCGGGCACGCGGTTCCAGACTGAAGCGCCTAGAAACGCACGGCCACACCGGCCGGCATGAACGACGGCTGCGGAGGTGCGTACGGGCGAATTGCTGAACTACTGATCACCCACATGAACTAAGGGTCTACCAATAGTGCACCCATGCTGATTGCTGTTGATCGGCAGCAAAGGCTGGAATTTGCACGCCATTATCACAGCTGGACGTCTGAGTGACCACAGGTAGCCCTTTCAGGTGAATTATGCTTTATGCCGCATCGGACAGATGGCCGTTGGCGTACACAGCCTTGCAACAATAATCGGCAGGGTCCAGGGCGGAAGAGGGGTGGGGGTGGTACGGTATGGAGGATGTTGTCGTGGCATTCATTGGGTGATGTCATTATTCTCTAGAGTACAGTGGCGCAACACAAGTATGCATCTATCCTTGGGGATTATGTCCACTCCTACTTACAGGTCGTTTTTTCGTCGTCACGATGGCATCTACAAGCAGGACAATATAACGAGTCACACAGCTCGTAGTGTACGTGCGTGGTTTGAAGAGTATCAGGATGAGTTTACTGTCCTGAACACCTGACTCCCGGAATATACGAGAGTTGTCCAGAAAGTAAGTTCCGATCGGTCGCTAAATGGAAACCACAGAGAAAACCAGAAACATTTTATTTTGCAAGAGTTAGCTACACTTTCCAGATACTTCTCTACATAGTCGCCGTTCCGGCTTAGACATTTGTCGGAGCATTATACCAAATTTCCAACACTATCGTCATAGAAGGCAGCCGCCTGTGCTTTCCGATAATTCTCTACGCTGGTGTATGGGACGTAGCCTGCACCCAAGTGTTGTCTTCGTATCCAGCGTTTCATGTGAACAGAGATGATACTCAGGACGAGCCAATTAGGAAATGGAAATATTGTTACACCATAAAAACCTCGCCAGAGCTGATTCTCCCGTATTTCCATGCTGATAGATTTTAAGAACGAACAAACACAATTCCTATAAATGATGAATGGTGTGAGTAAATGACAGGCATAGACTGTGCATAGCGTTACTGGAAATTTTCAGGTGGAGAGGACCTGGAAATATCATACTGACGTCGCGCAGAAAGTCAACTGCAGTACATATTGGCTGCAGGACAAGTTGTGTCGAGGTGGGTTCAGTGCAACAGTGTGCCAAAAACAATAATAGGGGTGCACCCAGAAGACTGAATATTTTTATAGATGGTTGTGAACAGCTGTTACATATTTTCTACAAGCATGAGAAGCAACTGTTAAAAATGTCTTATTGTAATCACCGTTTCTGTTTTCACCGTCGACACGGTATCTCCATACATCAAGGCAAAACATGGAACAATTATAAATGCATAACGTTCAAACAACTGTACATTGGTGTCAAAGATTAATACTTTCGAAAGATCAAATATCAATCACTTGTCATAGCGTAACACATCAATATGGCGATCCGTATAATCACCACCCCATATGAAGTGCCAAATATCTTCAGAATCAAACAAGTAGACTTGCACAAGAGATGATATGTCCAATTTGAAACCACAGTTATATCTGATCGTCAACTAAATTTAATCATATCAACAGCATCCAAAGCATAGGTGTACCTAATGCTGCTTCATGCATTCAGTGTTAAAAGTTATTACATGCTACAATAAAACATTGATTCTAGACATAGGATCAAGAATTTGCTATAAAATTGCAAGGCAGTTGTACAAGACTGCTGTAAAAAAAGGAAAGTAGTAACATCTCAGAACCAAAATTGTAAACATGTGAAACATAAAAATAGTATAGAACAGCATACGGATGGACTATACCACGAGAAAAACCTCCGAAAGTGCGACTGTCTCTGCCGCATGACACCAGCTGAGCTCAGAGCGGACGCTAGAGGCAGAGTACAATATTGCAGTGCCTTTGTTGTTCAGATGTACGATGCAAAGTTCCTTCGGACATGCATGGACAAAACAGGCACTGCGATCCGCCGACACCGGACAAGCGATTTTCAATTAACAATGTCTCCTCTGTAAGGAAAAATACATAATGAATGTACCAGTGCAGGTTGCAGGCACGTGGTTGACGATATACAGAAGTGAGGGACTGACCGTGAGCCGTGCTTGGATAGCCTAATGGTAAGACAACCGCTCGAGATAAACAGTAAATCCGGGTTCGAGTTCCAGTCCGCCACAGACTTTTTACCTTTATTATTCCATTATACAGCTGATGGTTGTCCACAGTCGCAACAGCGATGTAGAGTGTCACAGTCCTAGGAAACAGACAACGGGCAGCTGGGTTGAGAGCTCGATTCCCATGCGTCTTCTACCGCTGACATCATATCACATGTAATACTACTATCGATATTACCTATAATTGTGGCCTCTATCTTCTTTGTCTGTTTTCACTTAATGTGACTTCTGTATTGCGTGCTCTTTAATATAACATCTATGCAAATGTTTTATTCATTATCGAAGACTATTTATGAGACAAATTAATCTATGGCTATAATTTCCTAAATAATATGCAATAATATACTGTAAAAGAATGGAAATGTTAAAATTTCGATTGTAACAGTGGTTCATGCGTAAGGCATGTAAGTTAGTAATAATGTAAAACACGGAAGGAAGCCCTCTGCAACGAAAGGGCAAAGTGTGCGCATCTTGTGAACTGAACGAGGCAAGAAGAACTGAAAAAAAAGGAACACCTTGAATGATTAAAGACAGGACATGTATAATCACATTAGTATGTTCTGCAGAAATGATTAGCATTTTAACCAGTCGGCCCGCGGGCTCACGGTCAATATCGATTTCGCGGCGTAACACCGCCTACCGATATAATGTGCCTGCGGCTCTCGTTGTCGCTATAAATCGAATGTAATAGGTCGGTGTGACTTGAGCAAACGTACAGGATGCCTTGCAGAGGTATGTGCCAACCGTACCGTCAAATCAATGATTCTGAAAGACGGCTCACTATTGGCACGAGAGAATGTGATGCATACATCCGGGAAATTGTTGCTAGTGTGGGACGATATCGGCAGTGCAACGGTTGTGTGCAGAATGGTTGACGGAAGGCCGTAGAGCACGACCACCAAGGCCATCCCCCGAAAAGATCGACATCTCATAGGAATGGCATTGCAAGACAGATCTGCGCCCTCCTCGGCTCTGGCGCAACAGTGGAACAGTGTAACACATCGTTCACTATCAGTCTGTCGCCATTTATACCGGCCTAGTTTACATGCACTTCGTCCATTTCTCCGCCTACCTTTGACCAATGTGCAGAAACATGCTAGACGATAATGGTGTGTGGAAGGACGTCACTGGCGACAGGAATGCCATACAGCGCCAACTCACGTCCATATGGTGTGTGGTGCTACTGGGTACAACCACAAATCACAGCTTGTGCATGTCCAGGTCACTGTGGCCAGTGTGACCTGTGTCAGTAACATTCTGCCACCCGTAGCCATACCTTTTCTGCACATCACTCCAGACGCCATTTCTTAGTGAAGCAATGCATGACCACATGTTGTTGCACCAACACATGCCTTCTCGGTGTCACAGGATGTCAGCCTTTTGTCTTCGTTGCCATATTACGAGACTTGTCGCCAATCGAAAATGTGTGGGATGTGGTGAAACGATGAGTGCAGCGCTGTGACCCAGTGCCAGTCATCACAGATAAATTTTGGACCCAGGTGTATGCAACATGGATGGCTATACGGCGGGACGCCATTTGCGCCTTATACGCTTCGATGCCATCACGCATGGAGCAAGTTATCAGGACCCACGGCGGGCCATGTGCCTACTAAAGTGCGCGTCATATATCTTGGCGGCCGAGTTTAGGTTCGTTCTGCGCATCTGACGTCACAAAACACAGTCAGCCAATGAACAGAGAACGACGTTGCCAGATCTCGACTGCAGTGCAGAGCACGGACGAGTGTCTTCAGTTTTAGAAACGTTCCATCATAAATAAAGTAATAGAACAAAAGCAATGTCTTGATAGCAGACTTTCCTTTATAGAAAGTTTGGAAAAAGCATTCTTTATACCAATTGCTCCATATTCTATTAATTAAACCAAACAAGCAATAAGACTCCTAATTCAGATGATAGCAAGGAAAGGTGTTTGTTTCAATCTCACGAAATGCTTTTTCGCAATAAAGAACAGCGGTAATTGTTTATTTCCTATTGTACTTCGACGAAGCGTGAGTAATTCATAGTCATACCAACAGTGATTATAAGTAGTTGCGTAAGCTGTTAGACTCCTTATGGAGTTAAACTATTCGATGAGCTGAGGTAGCGGAACGGATAAAGTGTTGGGCTGCCAAATGACAGGTTATGAGTTCAAACCTTGTGTGGTGCGTAAAATTTTCTTCATTTAAAAACAATATTGGAGTGCCTTACTTCACGAATTTTATTCGTTTGAATGAAATTTCGAGTGCTTTGCCTCTTCATTAACTTTTTCGCTGCTGCAGACACGTGCTCCTCGCATTCCGCGCTGTGCGCGATTTTGTCATCACTGGACTTCTCGCCTGTGCAGACACATTGTGTTCCCACTGCTTTGACACACTTATAATTCGATTTCACAAAAACTATTTGGCCAAAAAATTTGATTTTTACACGTCTTCTTGACTGATACCTTCCCCCCATAAATGACTTAATTTTGTTTTTATGTGCAGCATTAAATGTAGTAAACCATTGCACGAAATTTTGAAGAGTTTGCAGAGGTAAAATTCCATAGCGTATACTTTCCGTATGGTCGATTTTAGTTGCCACAATGTTGAGAATGAAATGTGGACAATATACCTAAATTTCATATAATATTTACTGTATAACAATATCTCATTTAATTTAAGTACCACATAGGTGTCGTATGTAATATTGAGAAATATTCCGTCTTTCGCGACTGTAATAAAAGTTTTATTTACACACGGCGCGTTTGGCTTTATTTTAAAGCACTTCCATCGGTGAAAGGTATGGCACATACACAATGGTATTCGTGTTCTATTTCTTGTTTTTGTTCCACAGTCGCAATTTTACCAATGGTATTGAAATACACTCCTGGAAATGGAAAAAAGAACACATTGACACCGGTGTGTCAGACCCACCATACTTGCTCCGGACACTGCGAGAGGGCTGTACAAGCAATGATCACACGCACGGCACAGCGGACACACTAGGAACCGCGGTGTTGGCCGTCGAATGGCGCTAGCTGCGTAGCATTTGTGCACCGCCGCCGTCAGTGTCAGCCAGTTTGCCGTGGCATACGGAGCTCCATCGCAGTCTTTAACACTGGTAGCATGCCGCGACAGCGTGGACGTGAACCGTATGTGCAGTTGACGGACTTTGAGCGAGGGCGTATAGTGGGCATGCGGGAGGCCGGGTGGACGTACCGCCGAATTGCTCAACACGTGGGGCGTGAGGTCTCCACAGTACATCGATGTTGTCGCCAGTGGTCGGCGGAAGGTGCACGTGCCCGTCGACCTGGGACCGGGCCGCAGCGACGCACGGATGCACGCCAAGACCGTAGGATCCTACGCAGTGCCGTAGGGGACCGCACCGCCACTTCCCAGCAAATTAGGGACACTGTTGCTCCTGGGGTATCGGCGAGGACCATTCGCAACCGTCTCCATGAAGCTGGGCTACGGTCCCGCACACCGTTAGGCCGTCTTCCGCTCACGCCCCAACATCGTGCAGCTCGCCTCCAGTGGTGTCGTGACAGGCGTGAATGGAGGGACGAATGGAGACGTGTCGTCTTCAGCAATGAGAGTCGCTTCTGCCTTGGTGCCAATGATGGTCGTATGCGTGTTTGGCGCCGTGCAGGTGAGCGCCACAATCAGGACTGCATACGACCGAGGCACACAGGGCCAACACCCGGCATCATGGTGTGGGGAGCGATCTCCTACACTGGCCGTACACCACTGGTGATCGTCGAGGGGACACTGAATAGTGCACGGTACATCCAAACCGTCATCGAACCCATCGTTCTACCATTCCTAGACCGGCAAGGGAACTTGCTGTTCCAACAGGACAATGCACGTCCGCGTGTATCCCGTGCCACCCAACGTGCTCTAGAAGGTGTAAGTCAACTACCCTGGCCAGCAAGATCTCCGGATCTGTCCCCCATTGAGCATGTTTGGGACTGGATGAAGCGTCGTCTCACGCGGTCTGCACGTCCAGCACGAACGCTGGTCCAACTGAGGCGTCAGGTGGAAATGGCATGGCAAGCCGTTCCACAGGACTACATCCAGCATCTCTACGATCGTCTCCATGGGAGAACAGCAGCCTGCATTGCTGCGAAAGGTGGATATACACTGTACTAGTGCCGACATTGTGCATGCTCTGTTGCCTGTGTCTATGTGCCTGTGGTTCTGTCAGTGTGATCATGTGATGTATCTGACCACAGGAATGTGTCAATAAAGTTTCCCCTTCCTGGGACAATGAATTCACGGTGTTCTTATTTCAATTTCCAGGAGTGTATAGCCCTCTTCTGCACCTATAATAAGCGACTTATTTAGACCAGACGCGTGTCTCTCTTTTGAAGCATCATAAGAGGACTGTATTTTGTGTCCTCCATTGCCAAGTCACCTTTCGTAGTTTTGTGCTGCGGTAGCACAATATTCAACGTTTGTGTTGGCTCATCAGTGTTTTAGCAAGTAAATGCTGTTTGTGTGTGCCAGACACAAAATTATATTTGACATAGCTCTGAGCTCTTCACTGACAGACGGTATATTCAAGTCCTAATGTTTTTTTAAGTCCACAGTTTTGTTTAATGTATTTTGTCTACTTCCTTTTGATTGATTGAAGTGCTTTAAAATAAAGCCAAACGTGCCCAGTGTAAGTAAAACTTTTGTTACAGTCGCGAAAGGTGGAATGTTTCTCAATATTACATACAACACTTTTGTGGTACTTAAGTTAAATGAAATATATAGGTATCTTGTCCACATTTCATTCTCAGCATTGTGGCAACTAAAATCGACCATCCGGAAAGTATACTCTATGGACTTTACCTCTGCAAACTCTTCAAAATTTCGTGCAATGTTTTACTATATTTAATGCTGCATAATAACTGCGTTGAACATCGAAACAAAATTAAGTCATTTATGGGGGGAAGGTATCAGTCAAGAAGATAGGTAAAAATCAAATTTTTGAGCCAAATAGTTTTTGTGGAATCAAATGATAGAGTGTCACAGCAGTCGGAACACAATGTGTCTGCACAGGCGAGCAGTGCAGTGACAAAATCGCCCACAGCGCGAAATGCAGGGAGCACGTCTTTGTAGCAGCGAAAGGGTTAATGCGGCCGTGGTGGCTTTACTTCATGAACTGCGCGCTCCCCCCTAAACGTAAGCTTGCGAACTATGCTATACGAGTACTATGGCGCTGCTTCTCTTGGCGCGTGCGTCGTGTGCAACTGGCAACGCAGCAATCTCCCGCGTCTAGGAGGGCATGCGCGAGCCGCCAAGATAAAAGAATTGAACTATAGGCAACAAGGCATATGCTGAACCGAGGTGACTGAAGTGATAATCATTCCTGCAGAACATAGATACTAATATACACTAAAGAGCCAAAGAAACTGGTACACATATCTAATATCGTGAAGGGCCCCCGCCAGAACGCTGAAGTGCCGTAACACGACTTGGCATGGACCCGACTAATGTCTGAAGTAGTGCTGGGGGGGGGGGGGGGGGGGGGGGAACTGACATCATGAATCCTGCAGGGGGTGGAGATCTCTTCTGAATAGCATGTTCGAAGGCATCGCAGATACCCTCAATAATGAACATTTCGGGGGAGTCTGGTGGACAGCGGATGTGTTTAAACTCAGAAGTGTGTTCCTGGAGCCACTCTGTAGCAATTCTGGACCTGTGGGGTGTCGCATTGTTCTGCTGAAATTGCCTAATGAATGGATGCAGGTGATCAAACAGAAAGTTTATGTACGTGTCACTTGTCAGAGTCGTAGCTAGACGTATCAGGGGTCCCATATGACCCAACTCCACACGCCTCACACCTTTACGGAGTCTCCACCAGCAGCCGACAAGCAAGGTCGATGGATTCGTGAGGCTGTCTCCATACTCGTAGACGTCCATCCACTCGACACAATTTGAAACAAGATTCGTACGACCAGTCAACATGTTTCCAGTCATCAACAGTCCAATGTCGGCGTTGACGGTCCCAGGCGAGCCGTATAGCTTTGTGTCGTGCAGTTATCAAGGGTACACGACTGGGCCTTCGGCTCCAAAATCCCATATCGTTGTTCCGGTGAATGTTTCGCACGCTGACACTTGCTGATGGCCCAGAATTGAAATCTGCAGCAAATTGCATTTCTGTCACGTTGAATGATTCTCTTCAGCCGTTGTTGGTCACGTTCTTGCAGGCTCTTTTTCCGGCCGCAGCAATGTTGGAGATATGATGCTTTACCGGATTCCTGATATTCGCGGCACACTCGTGAAATGATCGTACGGGAAAATCCTCACTTCATCGTTACCTCGGAGATGCTGTGTCCTATCTCTCGAGCGCCGAATATAAAGCCACGTTCAAACTCACTTAAATCTTGATAATCTGCCATCGTAGCAGCAGTAATCGATGTGACAACTGCACTAGACACTTGTTGTTTTACATATGCGTTGCCGACCGCGGCGCCGTATTCTGCCTGTTTACATATTCTGTATTTCAATGGGCATGCCTACACCAGTTTCTTTTCGTGCTTCAGTGTACATGTCCTGTGAATATGAAGTCCTACCTAGTCGTTCAAGGTGTTCTGTATTTCCAGAGTATGAGAGTAATATAATCTCGGAGGGGAAGTAATTGGGCTTTTTGCTCATGACAATCTTTGGTAAGCTCTGTATTATGAAAATCCGACGTTAAGAAGAGAATTTTCAGGGCTCGTTGCACAGTGAGAGCTGCGTTCACCTTTATCTAAAATTATCAGTTGTGCACTGTACAAGTACCATTTGTGTGGTTTTTTTTAATAATGAGTATGTGTTCTGTAAACTTTGTGTTGAGCACCCGTATTTATCCTTAGTCATTTACCTAGGCAGGGTCCTATAGTTAGTCCTACGATCTTTCCGAGTATCCTATTTTATTGAGCGTAAAAGTCATTTAAGTAAACTTTCACTACAGTAGATAAATTTTGTGAAGCAGTAGATTTCATAGTTATTCGGTGAGCATAAGTTTTGAAGCACCCTACGTATTTTTCATAAGAGGATAGTTAAATTTTCATCAAAGTACAATCACCAAGAAAAGATATAAAGTAGTGAGCTTAAAGATAGTTCTTATTGAAACCTCAGTAGAGTATTATAGTTATATACAAAAACTGTGATGACCCAGAACAGTTGCTGGCTAGTAGGCTTTGAAGGGCCAGCGTAAGACATAATTATTGTGCAGGTTTGGAAGTAACAATGTTTATAATTTCATGTGTATAGAGTTAATAGTTTTTCTCATATTGTGTTGAGACTAAAATATTCGGTTATTGTCTATTGACAGAGTAGCCTATTGATAGAGTACTTTTTGGGTCCCCTTGCTAATCGCCGAGCCAGATTTAAGTTTCTTATTACAATTACAGCATTAATGAAGTGCACTTGCCAGTTATCTACCAGTTGTGTGCTTTAATATGCAACTGGCTACAACTATTCGAATTATATTAGATCTAGATATCATATATTTCACGTGAGTTAAATAGTATAAAGATGTGAATGCTCCTTGAAAATACAAATAATAATAGGAATAATGTAGTTACCTGACAGCCATTTCAAGGATAGTATTTTCCAATAATTAAGCTGATGAAAGAACCTATTGTTCAAGTTTATTTTGCTGCACCATTAGTAATTATTTACCTTTAATATTCACTAGCTTTATGCTTTAATATACAGATACTAAGTCTTATTGAGACTCAGTTTTTGCCTAAACGTATTACTTCTCCTCCTGTGTAGTTCATATCAAACCACCGGTACTTACATACTGCCTAGTATGTTATCAGCAAAACAGAATTCCAGTATCAAGTTAAGTCAGTCTTAATAGTTAACTACTTGGCACAACTTCGCCTAATTAGGCAGGCGACCATTTCCTTCTACATAATTATACTTTACTTTATTACTAATAGAACCTTGGGTCAATTGCCGTTTGTTTTGCTATTTTTCCTCTCAATAGGAATCTTTCCACAGAAGAAAAACAATCCAATACCTTTCCATTACACACAGTCACGGGCAGAACTTAATATCCTTTCATAGGAGTAACATTACCGGTGTACTGCTAATTTAGTTGTAGCAGCTAGTATTATACACTAATAACAAAGATTTTCATGGTAAGAGAACCAGAGTCAACTGGACATTGAGCGACAATTTGTGGCGATCAGCGATGAGTCTCCTGTTTGTGGGATCATATCGATGCAAACGTGTCCGTAAGCTACCTAGTGAGAGTCACAGGAAGTAGCAACTCTTGGGACCAAAATTTGGAGAGGAGAGTGTAAGGCAATAGTGATAAAACCTTCTGTCACATTATCCATGATGAGAGTAGCATATTACAACAGCATAATGCAGTTCTGCAGTTGACACCACAAACACGAACGCAGATTGTACAGTACGGATCCTTGACTGACATTCCTGGTTCCCTGGTTTTTCACCCATAGAGCATGTCTGGCAAGCGTTTGGAGGATGTATGCGTTCATACCAGCTAGCAACCAACTATGTTCAGGAACCGACACAGCAAGTGTTTCAGGCATAACAATAAATTTGTCAAGATGAGATTCGGAGTCTGTTTGCTTCCATGCCACGACGAATACAAGATTGTGTAAGACCATCTCCTACTGATGTTGATGAAGGACCTAAGTTCCGAATTGAATGAAAGTGTAACCACTTAATATCCTCTGTGTTATGAACATCTCTATCAGGTTTGATAAATAACGGACTGGTGCTTCAGGATGCGACGATTTCCATTTCCTTCAGTGTACGTATTTTGTACCGTAATTACACACCTTTGTGCAAAACTAAAGGACGAAGGTGAAATTCGCGTGATGTGTCGCTGCCAAGTAACACAACTTGATGAAACTTGGACCGTACACACAAAGACATTATAGCAAAGTAGATTATCTTTGCTATAATGTCTTTGTGTGTATGGTCCAAGTTTCATCGAGTTGTGTTACTTGGCAGCGACACATCACGCGAATTTCACCTTCGTCCTTTAGTTTTGCACAATGGTGTATAATACGCAATTAGACTAACAGAAATGACACTTCTACTCGAAGACAATAATTAACAGCGAATTCACCGCACATAATAATGGTACCCTGGACGTTACAGAAAGGGACACACGGTTGTTAACAGGGTGTGTGATCACCTCGGACAGTAGTGCACGCTCTGAAACGTGCTCCCATGCTGACCACAAGGTTGTGGTAGAGCGTTTCATTCCTCTACCAGTGCGGTTCGCAACTGCTGAATTGTCTTTGGGCATATGGACGTGCTACAATACGTTTTACCAACCATCATCTACGCACTAGATGGGATTTGAATCCGGGGACTAGGCAGGCCAGTCAGCTCACCGAATATCCTCTCGTTCCAAGAGCTCATCCACCTGCGGTGTTCGATGCGGTCGTGCATTATCATCCACAAAAATAAAGTCGAGCCGATGACCAAAGGCGCGAATACAGAGCAATAATAACATTGACCTGTTAGTGTACAGTATTCAAAGATCTGCAGGTCAGTACACACATTGAATATTATGCCTCCCTACATCTTATCACTTAGACTATCAAACGACCATGGTCGACAACGCTGGACATGCCCTTACATGGCTAGAGGTGGAAACACGTAAAGCACCTAGGAGCATTTTGGAATATGTTCGTCTTTGTCGTCCAGGTGTTATGGTGCTGGAAGGCATACCTTTGCAAAGCTTTGAACACGCTATCCGCCTTTTTCAACGCTGTATCCTTTCCCCAGATGCGTCAAGGTTGTGTTCAGCCCTGATTTCATTTTCATGAGTGACGTTGAGCAACAGCATCGAACAGCACAGGTGGAGGAGATTTTGGTTCAAGAGGCTATTCGGCAAATGGACTGTCCTGCCCGCTCCCCAGACATAAATCTGAATGTGTTGCTTAAATCCCAATGAGCATGTGTGGGTTGCGTTGGGCAGTCGCATTACAAATCGTCCACCCACCAGCGACCATCGAGCAGTTGTCAGCAGCACTTGTGGAGGAACGGAACGCCCTGCCACAACAACTCCTTACCGAACTTGTAGCCAGCATCGGAATTCGCTGCATTGGTGTCTGTTGTAATCACGAAACCTATTAAGAATCATGTTCCGCCATTTTCACTGTCCAGGAAACAATCACAGATCCCGATGTCCTCAGTATAATTATTCACTTCGAATAAAAGTGTCACTTCTGTTCGTCCCATTGCGTGTATATTTCAGTTACCCTCTTCGCTATGTGCTATCAGTTCTTTCTATGTATGGTCCACGTTTCACCAAGCTATGTTATTTTATAGTACTACATCATGCGAGAGTTATATTCGTCCTCAAGATTTACACATCAGTGTACTTCCAAACATTATTGTTATTTAAATTTAGATTCCAGTGAAAATAGCACGTCTTTCTTAAGAATTTAAAAGCGAACGACAGTTGTGGTTATACGACAGTCATATTGAGAAACACACCGATAGCTTGTAAGTTGCCTGTTGAGCAACCACTTTTCATTTTCAATTATATTATTATTTTATTCCGTGAACTAGTTATCAGAAGGCGAATGCAAAAATGATTCTGTACCATTATGGACAACAAACGGTTAATTCTTTGATTTTTTTCTGTGAATTTTGGCAGAAGCGTGGTCACACATTTCTGAGCATGTTAATAGGAGCTCTTAGCCGTTACGCGAACACGCGGTATCGTAGCTTTTCAAACAAACTCACTTTTTGCTGGTGCTTATCGGCTTGCAGATGGCAGACATGATTAATGCGGTCGCTGCTGGTTTGCAGTTTTGATGAGATAGCTCTGATTATGGCTGTTATCCAAAAGGATTGCTCACGTACAAGGTTATTCTGTTAAATTATCCGTGAGGTGACCGCATTTCCCGGTTATATTTCTCACTAATTCGTGTTGCAGGGCTTTCTATGAATTGCGGAAGTGTACATGCATTCCACATCAGTTTCAAACAGTTTGCATTTTGTGAAGTCAGTAGATACGACACTAGTTACAGAATTGAACTTAAGTCACTAAATCCGAGGAGGAATACTGTCAGTTTAATCACCCTTCTCTTTAGTTTAGCATCCCAAATATTCTTTGTCGTATGCATCCGTACTTTGTCTCACACTTGTCATGCTACGCTAAGGAATGACGTAATTTTTTTCAGTTAAGTATAATAACCGAAGTACTTGTGGAACATAACCTTTTATTTCGTTTCCTTGGTCACTTATTAGTTAGTAAACTGTTTTATTATAACTGGTATTCTGTCGCCATTATACGTTAGTACAATGCAATATTTGGCTTTGGCTGAGTGACTTCATCCATTCAGGTATATATTCAGATGATTTCTACAAGCAAAGTTAGGCCTCTGTTCTAAACTTTACGCAATCCCGTTCGACTTTGCGTACTTTACAGTCAATAGGGTAAATTGCCGACGCTGTTCTGAGCTGGAGAGACGTCACACGTGATTCTGCAGTAGTGAGTATGTTCACTGTTTGTCTGTTATAATCACAGAAACTAAGATAATATCACCACTGCGCAGCAACTTACTGTAAGTTAACTTACGAACATATGTTCTTTACTAGTCTAATATTATAGATAATTCTTAATCGTCACTTCTGTTCAATCTACTAACGATATGCCCATTTATTTTCCTTTGTGCGATTACCATGTGTTCTCTTAATTTTCATTGGCCCTACTATACTCACGTAGTGTCTGTAAATTTATTACTGGGGTCATAAATTTATCTATGTTAGGGCATAAGTTCTTCAAATCAGGACATGTTTGGTTTGGCTCACGCAAGTAAATGACATTTCAAAAAGAGCAGACCACTTACAAGCTATTAAGTGAATATCTTTATTTTGCTATCAGTTTCAGTTTATAAGGTCATCATCTGCCCATCAAACAACACCACAGTATAAGTACGTATAACCCACCGTGATGCAGATAATGACTAATTTTTGTCACGTTTAACTTATAATTTCATATATGCTTCTAAATTTCTACTTCCAAAATTCGAACTGAGTCCGAAAAAGAGGTTACAAAGAATGGGCTAACCCGTCCTGGGCATGCAGACGTCGCAGTACGATAAAAATTGATTCAAAATACGTTTGTTATACAGCCCTGAGATGTCGCAAACGAGCAGTGGAATAGTACGTATCCCGCTGAGATGTTTGCTTATATGAACCTCCAATAAAACCCATTCACACGTGAAATTGAACCATTTTTTCATATTATGTTTTATGAACATCATGAATAACTAGAACAGTTTTGCTCACGTTAAGCTCCACATAACAACCGAAATCTTTAAACGAACAAATTACCCCAATGACCTTGCAACAACACCCTGCTTCATTTCTTCTTCAGAAGAGTTTTTCCACAGCGCTGACAAATAGATCATATACGTAGTAGAAGAAACCACATCATATATGACAAATTCGCTCCAGCCATATTTTACGGTTTAGTGGTTAACTAAATTCTCCGGATGGATTGCTCCTAAAAACATCTTTCTACTCGCTGCCATGAGGAATACCTATTTTCAAGATAACTCGTTATCTTAAAATACTCCACTTTCCTGCAACGTAATCGCTGTTAGATGACACGTCGATAGTCTACCATTTTTCAGGGACACAGCTTATTTTACACGTCAACATACAAAGAATGTGAACACAACAGGCCCAAGTGTACTCTGCATAACTCTGACTGAAAACGACGTTATAAGCTGGTTTGGCATGACACTCATCTTCCTTGATTTTGATTTGCACGGCGGACCACGGTAAGTTCACAAAATTTCCAAGCATTTTCCCATTACGTGTCTAGTTCTATCAGTTTTGTAGTTTTGGTACCTAAATATTGATTTTCAACCAGATCGATATCACAAGTGAACAGAATGTCTCCTTTCCCATGCGCTCACTGTTATTCAGATTATATGCTAACGACCATATTTTGTTCCATTCGTAAAACACGGTCCTCGACTTTATCAGATACGTTCAGGAGTGCTGCTGGTGGTGACAGAAATTTAAATGTGATCTCTAAGGTTTTCTCGGCATGAATGATTAAATATTCAAGAAGCAAATCATCGCCATTTACACTCCACAAACTAACAACATAGCATGCAAAATTTTGTAGAGCTAACTTTACCCATCCCTCTATAAGCAAACTTCCTGGTGTATGAAGGACGTGAGTAGTCAGAGATGCACGAAATTAAAATATCGTGGATGATGATGAGTGGAAAGGGATGTTACATGGTACTTCGTACTCAGCAAAGCTCCAGGAAATCAATCCCAGCCTATTAAGAAAATAAGTAAGGCGGGTTTTATTATATAAGGCTTACATCTTGTGAGTTGACTTCCATCTCTGCTCTCTAAATCCAGGGTTATTACAAATGATTGAAGCGATTTCACAGCTCTACAATAACTTTATTATTTGAAATATTTTCACAATGCTTTGCACACACATACAAAAACTCAAAAAGTTTTTTTAGGCATTCATAAATGTTCGATATGTGCTGTACAATGCAATTGCCCGAAATTGATGCTGGTAGCAGTGCAGCCTAAAAATGTGGACCGAAGGAATTTTGCAACGTAAATTGCATATCACATTCTGGTAACTGCTCCATGCTGTATAATTAGTTAAAATTCTACCTCTTCTCCGAAGGACTGCAGGTTTATAAAAAAAAGTCACGCCAATGGCGTATTGGTACCACATCTAAACGTTGCGTCTCTCCCATAAAAGGCTGAAAAATGAAACTGTTAATACGTTGATAGTTAGCATAAATATGTAGACTGGTATGAAAAAATAAAGTATTCGAACACATTTTGTTTGAGAATTAACTTCATACATCAAATTTATACGGAGCCCCAGAACGCAATGCTTACATGATGAGAGCAGGAGACAAAAGCGGACAGCCATGCATCTCCTAGCTGCCCTCGAAAAAACTGAAGTCTACACCTTCGTGAATTTAGAGATATCATGTAAATGTTAACATATGAACTCTTTGGTCTGGAATCGTTACGAAAAAATTTTTACATACAAGAAACTACATTTTTAGAAAGGGATATTACATCTTAAACTAAGAAGAGATGATATTGTTTTCACAACTAAACAAGCTTAGGTTCTGTAGGTAAGCAGTCTTTAGTGGCTTGTTATTCTCACCCTTTAAACAACCCTTGCGTATGACTTTGCACAAAAATGTCTTTCATACTCCTACAGTCCTTGTTCATTCCTGATGTTATTACAAATGAGGCATATCGAAAGTAACTCCTCAACAGTAGGCTTGAATTTCGCTGATGAGTAGGCCGCCATTTGCAAGTCATTATCACCAGCACAACAAAAATGCACAGTATTTTGGCAAAAGTCTGGAGTATTCCCAACAGTGGAACTATTCCCAGTAACAAATGAGATATTTGTTTTATGTTCGATAATGCTAGTAAAACTCTGAATACATAGACACGCTCAATCTGCGCTTCAAGTCTCGGTGCACTGTGAAAGACCGTCTGGAAATACCATGGGGTGTTGCAAAGCCATTCTTGGCCGTGTTATTTAATTTAAACTGTGAGGAGGGGGTGGGAGGGAGAGGGAGAGGGTCGCAAGCCGTCCTCAGATAGCACCATCATTACGAACATTGCTTCCAAACGACAAGTGTCTAAGATCTAGTCCCTCTCCGACACAGGGTTTTCACGTGTCAGTAATGTTCATTTTTAAAGGTAATCTACAAATGACAAATGAACAAGTGATTGCATAACTCATCAATAAGAGGCGTTCAAAAAGAAACGAGCCCGAGGCATAATTACAGAAACCAGTACATGTATGTTAGAAGTATTGACCCTGGCTGTTGAGACAGATGTCCCACTGTGACACAAGGCGGTGAAAGGCTGTCTCATAAAATTCCCGGGGCTGTGATGTTAGCCAGTTCCCCAAGTACAGCATGACGTCGTCGTTCGAGGTGAATCGTTATGCTGACGATCTTCATTGACCAAGATGGCCCCCTTCTAATTCACTTTCTGCAGCGCGCTACAACAGTGAATGCCCAGCGTTACTTGCAAACCTTGATCACCATTCGCCAAGCGATCAAATAAAACGATCAGGCATTCTCACTTGTGGGGTCATTCTGCTCCACGACAATGCAAAGCCCCATATGGCCAACACAGTTGCGGCACTCCTGTAGAAATTCAAATTGGAGGTTCTCGACCACCCTCCATACAGTCCGGACCTCTCTCCCTGTGATTACGCCATTTTTGGTTCCCTTAAAAAGGCTCTGAGGGGCAAACAATTCACCTCGGACGACGACGTCCAGCTGTAGGTGCGGAACTGGTTAACATCGCAGCCCCGGGGATTTTATGAGACAGCCATTCATCGCCTTGTGTCACAGTGGGACAACTGTCTCAACAGCCAGGGTCAATACTTCTAACATACGGATACTGGTTTCTGTAATTATGCCTCCATCTCGTTTCTTTTTGAACGCCCCTTATATTACCCCTTTCATTAAAATTGTTATTCATGTAACCACCATAATTTCTCTCTGCCTGTGCGTTAAGAGAAGCATCAACAATGATTGTCATGATGACAATTCGTGGTGTTTCATACGTTGTTTGAGAATTAACTTCATATGTCAAATTTATACAGAGCTACGAGCGCAATGCTTTCAAGTTGAGAGCAGGAGACGAAGAATTCTTGTAGCAACCCTCAATTCCACATTAACATCACATCAATACGAGCAGCAGTATTGAAACGATAGGATCCATAGTTAATAGGCTACTATCGTGCAACTGTGTATTTGAGATAGGTGCTGGTAAAGTTTTTCCTTCTTACATGTGGAATAATGCTTCTCACAAACAAACAACATTTAAACGCGATTGTGAACGATAAATCTCCCTCGTAATATTTACCGCCACACAGAATGTAGATGGCGTTTCTCGTACCTACTTTGTGGGTCTGCGCTGAAGTTCTAATCATTTGCATCTGCAGGCATGTGGTATACTTCATGAACATTTGACGTTTGTTGGATGCACTTTTAATAGTCAATACGATGTTACGCACAAACTGTTATCATTGGGCGCACTGACTATAAAGACAGTTCAGAATCTTATGACTCATAATTTCTTCCATAAAACTGTTACGTCAAGCAATCCGCATCCACGTCAGACATACCCCCACATAGCTTTATTAAGGGACATAGGTAATCCACGAAGTACCTGAGAGACAACAGTATTGTGTACACTAAATAGCGCTCTGTCAAAATTGCCACAAAATATAAAGTATACCATAAAACTGGCCATTTGTGGCACTTGCCATGTGTCGTGTCCTTCCACCTTTAAAATACAGACGACGACGGCATGTGGTGCTTGTCTAGGGTCGATATACGACATCCTTATCTTATACCTTTTCTAATCCGAGCACTTCTGAAATGGTTTTCATTGAAAGCGGCAGTAATTCATGGCAGGGCGAAGCCCCAGGTTCAAATCACTTGTGATTGACAACATCTAGATTTATTACGTGAAAACATTTAAAATTTTCCTTGATGATGGAATGAAGTGAAAAGCCAGTTAACAACAACCAATAATGATAGAATCATAGAAGGGCTTAATATTCGCTTTGAAATTCATCCCCCCTTCTTTTTTAAAAAAAGAAGTTACACAAGATCAACATCCACAATCACAGAGCGCCAGAAGGCTTACAATTTACTTTAAAATTTTCCCTTAAAAAAATTTACAACACGATTGAAATCAATAATCACCAAGCGCCAGAAGGTTAGAAATTGCCTTGAAATTTTTAAGTATTACAACAAGGTCAAAATCAATACAGAGCCCCAGAAGACTTAGAAATATTCTCTTCAACAGAAACAGATCAAGGTGTTTTACAATTCCTCCAAACCAATTTAACAGAGTAAATGTCCCGCTTCATGACAACTGGGTCACAGAGGTGGCTACCACGAATACAACAAATGAAAAAACAGTGGGACCAAGCAGGCCTGTAGGGAAAATGAGATTTTCACTCTGCAGCGGAGTGTGCGCTGATATGAAACTTCCTGGCAAGTTATATATATAAACTTGCAATATAATTTAATTTGGAGAAATTTAGTCACTGTCTGATGGCTTGAAACCTTCCTATTTGCACAATTTTGAGGCTTGGTTCCGGGAGGGGAAGACAGGCGAGGGTAACTTTAACAAGGAACGAAAAATGAAGATCCTCGGGACAGAGTGTCACAACAAACTTGAGAACTTAAGTGGCCGACGACCCGCAACCGCAACTCGGCACGGAACAGCGGTACCCATGAGGTTCTATTGCGGGCCTCCGCCCAGAACCGCGCCCACTTGCTGTCTCTTTGTCAGGTCGGCCGGTTGGTGAGGCACACCGGAACAATTTGTTGGCCGGTCAGACCAGAAGCTGGATCAGGATACAATATGACTAACCAGCCCAGCTTCCAAAACTGGGAACCTGATGTTGGTGTTAGATCAACTTAGACAGTAACCAAGTAAAACACAAGAATAATTCACCAGTTGAGCATTCTGCAAATATGTTCGCCTTTTCTTTTTAAAAAGATTGATAAACGCTTAATTAAGATTATAACTCTTAAGACCAAGCAATAATCAAAGATAATTGCAATAAAACTTTTATTCTTTCACATAACTGACAAACATTTAAACAAGAGAGTAATATTTAAAAATAAGATTAACCCAAGGTAATTACAGCAACTTGCTTCCACAAATCTAGCTCTCGAACAGCGCTAAGATTGCTCATTCAAAAATCTCACTACATACAAATACTGCACCTTACCAATTTAGGGCATTCATCAACAGTTCACCGTATCCTCTGCGTGGCAGCCGTCTCCCTGTGCGGCTAGGACCAACGGACATCCCACTGGATGGCCAATGTAATTCTAAAACACAATTAGAAACAAGAGTTTAACAACTCGGCACAATAATTGCCCTGTCTATCCCAGTAGGACTCCTCTTAGTTGGACCCCTTCATAGGTCCTTCAAAAAACAATACCACATGCAAGTCAAACAATAGTAAGACCAGTCAACAGGGACGAACGCAAGTAATAGGGGGGCACACAAAATCCAGAAGCGCCCAAAAGACCGAATATACGTCGTACGCTGAGACGACCGACCGCCCGACCAACCAACCAAGGTCTTTCACGATGAAATTACAGGCAAGGGAAAAGGTTGCAAGTGAATCTCCAACTGACAGCTTGTTAACAAGAGGACACTTCGACAGATAGTGGGCGGTGGCGGAAACGCCCTTTCGATGGGAAACCAATAGCCATCAGCGTCGCGGAACGTAGCCTTTGATCACTTCCCGCACAAACGGCCAACCGTCGTTCCGACCGCTTCAGCTCGGAGCCCCAACTTCCTCCCAGCACTGTTCAAACGAGACTCCCATGCTACGAAAATTCAGCCCACCGGCCGCGGCGCGGCGGCAACGCCACCGAACGACCAGAGAAGAAACCAACGTCCGGAAGAGAAATCGGTACGAGCCGACACGGCTCAATTTCGTCCTTGGTCTTCCATTCTTACTGTTGCATCTTCGTTTTTGTTCTAATACTCTATTGTACATTACCAGTCTTTCCTATAGATTGCACCTACCTTACTGTGAGTTTCGAACATCCTTGCACCATTTCACATTATTGTGGCATCAGCTTTAAGCTGGTCTAGGCGATAAGCCAAGGATTATGATTGTAATTCTTCAGCTGGGCGCTGCAATAGCGCTGGCATAGCACCCTGCAACGCAGCGTTCTGCCGTCAGGTGTGGACTGCACCGCTACATGCTAATGCACAGCGCAGTAATTCCACAGATGACTACGTTATGAGGGGTTACCTCCTGAGTAAACAAGGTCTAACAAAAAGTTACGGCCAAACTTTCTGAAAACACTCATTACACGTACAGGAAGGATATATGTTATGGGGACATGGGTCCAGAAAAGCTTTGTTCCGATTTTAAAGCTCAGTTGTTTACTTTGAAACGAAACTTCAAGCGCGAATAGTATATATGCGCTGAATTGAGGGTTGACACACTTCAATGAACCATTCGCAGAACAGTACTGTGCAGGAAAATCAGCTGCCGATAGTACCTGCATACACTCTACATGGCACGAATGCAGTAGGTTCCAATGCAGCACACTCCAGACAGTCGTATAGTCAACATTACTTGTTGCAGCTATTTGTCTTACGATGTCACCAGGATTTTTGTAAACTGCAAGCACTAGTTCCTCCTGTAGTTGGTGTGTACTCTTTCCTGTAGGCCTCCCCCAACCGCGAGTATTAGGCGTACACGTCCCATGCTCCCTGACGACTATCAATGTCTTCGAACGTCCTGCTGTAGGTGCACAGTAGTTCTGGAAATCTCTCTCAATGCGAACTCTCAGCCCCCTCGGACATTACTGTCTCCTAATTTGTACAGGGAAGCAAAGGCGAAATTTCTGCATCAAAAATGTGAAGAAATCCCAAAAGAAAAGATTGTTGGAAGGACTGACTCAGCATATAGAAAAGTCAAAACGGCATTCGATGAAATTAAAAGCAAGGGTAGTAACATTAAAAGTGCGACGGGAAATGCACTGTTAAGTGCAGAGAGGAGATCATGCATGTAGAATGAGTACACTGAAGGCCTCTATGAAGCGGAAGACTTGTCTGATGACGTGATAGAAGCAGAAACGCGAGTTGATGCAGAGGATATGGGGGACGCAATACTAGAAACAGAATTTAAAAGAGTTTTGGAAGACTTAGGATCAAATAAGGATGAATTGATAGATAACATCCACCAGAATTTCTAAATTCATGGGGGAAGTGGCAACAAAACGGCTATTAAAGTTGGTGTATGGAATACCATCTGACTTTCTGAAAAACATCATCCACACAATTCCGAAGACTGTAAGAGGTGACAAGAGCGAGCACTATCGCACAGTCAGCTTAACAGCTCATGCATCCAAGCTGCTGACAAGAATAAAATGCAGAAGAATGGAAAAGAAAGTTGAGGATATTAGATGACGATCAGTTAGGCTTTCGGAAAGGTAAAGGCACCAGAGAGGCAGATCTCACTTTGTGGCTGATAATGGAAGCAAGACTAAAGGAAAATCAAGAAACGTTCAAAGGATTTGTCGACCTGGAAAAATCGACAATGTCAAATGGTACAAGACATCCGAAATTCTGAGGTAAATAGGGGTAAACTATAATGAAATACGGGTGTATACAGTATGTACAAGAGCCAAGAGGAAAGAGTAAAAGTGGAAGATCAAAAACAAAATGCTCAGATTAAAATATGTGTAAGACACGGATGTAGTCTATCGTTTCTACTATTCAATCTATACATAGTGGAAGCAATGACGGAAATAAAAGAAAGGTTCAAAGTCAAGGTGAAAGGATATAAATGATAATATTCTCTAATGACATTGCTATCCTCAGTGAAAGTGAAGAAGAATTACAGGATCTGCTGAATGGAGTAAACTGCCTAATGAGTTCAGAGTAAATCGAAGAAAGACGAATGTAATGGGAAGTAGGAGGAACGAGAACAGCGAGAAACTTAACATTAGGACGTGATAAAGAAGTAGATGAAGTTAAGGAATTCTGCTACCGAGGCAGCAAAATAACCCATGTCGGACGGAGCAAGGAGGACATAAAAAGTAGACTAGCACTCTAAAAAGGCATTGCTGGTGACGAAACCACTACTAATATAAAGATAGGTTTCAGTTTGAGGAAAAATATCTTACAATGTACGGTTCGAACATAGCATTGTATCATAGAGGAACATGGACTATGGGAAAAGCGGAACAAAAGAGAGTCGAAGCATTTGTGATGTGATGCTACAGAATAATGTTGAAAATTAGGTACACTAATAAGGTAAGGAATGAGAAGGTTCTCCGTAGTATCAGCGAGGAAAGGGATAAATAGGAAAGACTGACAAGAAGGAGGGTCAGGATGGTAGGACATCAGTTAACCCTGGGGTGGGCGCGTGGAGTACATCTGTCACCAAGCGGTTTTACATTGTGATTATTTCCCTTTTGAATACTTCGTGGGACCAGACAGTGATCAATGTTATTACTAATAGTCACTATTAAAATCAATCTTGATCACAAATTTATTTATTCCGGTAACCGGTTTCGACCACGCCTGTGGTCATCTTCAGATCAAAATGCTGTATGAGCAGGAGCCTCCTTCTGGTGGTAAATCACTGGAGCAGTGGAGGCTCCTGCTCATACAGCATTTTGGTCTGAAAATGACCACAGGTGTGGTCGAAATCGGTTACCACAATAAATAAACTTGTGATCAAGACTGATTTTAATAGTAACTATTAATGATTATTTCAGTTACGCTTAAGGTTCCAGCGTTCCAACGCTCAGTATCTTTCAAATGGGTGCATTATTGAAGATCCGTTCACAGCGAACGTCAGTTGGACAGCTAAACGGTGAGGACGTTGAAGTGAGTTGGGGTACAACCGTCCACCAAGCGCCTATCTACGTAACAATTTATTAAGGTAGGTGTTTTCTTTTTTTTAAACATTTTTCATACTAAATTCATTGTAAGTACAATATTTAAAATATTTATTAATATGAATAAAATAACTATCTTAACTAATGTGATTACTTATGCAGTCTTCAACATGTACTATAATTTACAGAATCTGATACTTAAATATATGTTTTTATGTTAGTGATGTCAGATCCAAAGAAAAGAAGAGTGGATGTGTCTACCGACCCTGAAGTGCGTATGGAGGGGCTCTAAGAAGATGCACAGAGTGATGAAAATGATGTATTTGATTCTGAAGAATCTGATTCAAATGAAGATGATCAACCAATCGAAAGCGATCATCATACTGAAATTGAACGCTCTGCAGATGAATACGATAGTAAGAACAGTGAGTGAATCTAGTATTTTCTGTTATCTTGGGAAGGACAGTAAAACAAATTGGTCAAGTTTTTTCCTAAAGGAAACGTGAGAACACGGTCAGAGAATATAATAAGTCTGCCTGGCCCCAAGATGCAAGCATCAGCAATACTAACTGAAGATAAGTTATTAGATCTTTTCTTCGACAGTAGTATTTAAAAAATTATAGTTAACTCCACAAATACATATGTAAGAAATTTGAAAATTAAATTTCAGAGAGATGGAGATGCTAACTCACTGATGAGACTGAGACTGAAATAAGAGCACGTTTCGGCATACTCTACCTAATAGGAACCCTAACAAGTTGTAGAGAAAACACTAGCATGCTCTGGGGTAACTCTAGAGGAAACGGCTTAGAATCCTAACTATAAGTGAAGAAAGATTTCTTCTGAGACGTTTACATTTTGATGACGTAGGGGACAAAAGCCTTCGAAATGGAATTGTTAAATTAGCCCCAATCAGAGATATTCTTGAGACTGTTGTTCATAATTTTTCAAAACACTTTGTTCCAAGTGAATATTTGACTGTCAACGAACAGTTACTTTCCTTTCGAGGAAAATGCCACTTCAGACAGTATCTTCCTGAAAAGCCCGCCAAATACGGCATTAAGACATTTGCTTTGGTAGATGCTAAAACTGCCTATACGTTCAACCTAGAAACTTAAATGCTGGCGCTCAGCCAGAGGGTCCTTTCAAGCACAGTAATTCTCCTACAGATGTAGTAATGAGATTAGTGGAACCTGTCAGCGGGACTCACCATAACATTACTGGTGACAACTGTTTCAGCAGTATACCACTGGCTAAGAATCTACCAGAAGACAAGGGACTGGCACAACGTTGGAACGCTCCGGGAAAACAAGAAGGAAATCCTCGAGGAGTTTTTACCTGATAAGCAAAGACTACAATATTCTTCTTTGTTTGGCTTCCAAGAGAATGGTACGCTAGTTTCATACTGCCCTAAAGCTAATCAAGCTGTTTTCTTGATATCTACATTACGTCATGATACCATTGATAAAGATACAAGAGATTCACTGAAACCAGACACTATAACTTTTTACAATATGACAAAGATTGGAGTTGATTTACTTGGTCAACTAATCAAAAAAAATGATGTGTCGCGAAACATTCGTAGGTGGCCTATGGTTGTTTTCTGTAATTTACTTAGTGTTTCTGCCATGAACGCACTGTGTATACGAGCAAATTCTAGAGCACCTAAATCACTGAAAAGAACGGAGTATCTGCAGAGGATGGCCTGGGAAATGGTGAAACCTCAAATTCAGTACAGATCTGCTGTCCCTCAAATTCCCATTGAATTACGGCGGCGTGCACGTGCTCTACTGGGCATAAATTCAACAGTTACACCACCAGACAATCCCCGAGAAGGTTCCAAAGGACGTTGTTTCGATTGAGGACCGTTGAAAGACAAGTCAACTAGAAAATGGTGTCATAAATGTAAAAGGTGGATGTATTTGCCTCACTTGCGTGCCGTATGTGCCGTAAGTAAATTATAGAAATATTGTATGGAAATTTGTGTTTTATTTCCATCCCTATACATATAAAAACATAGAAAAAGCAACTAAAGAACATTTTATAATCGTTTCAATGAGTAATTAAGAAGCACAAATGGCGGACAGGAGTCCCCCACGCGCCTCACCCTGTAACGATACAGCACGCTCCTACTGCAGTGTTAAGTTCCATCGTACTAGAGGGAGCTGTAGAGGGTAAAAAATTGTAGAGAAAGGCAGACATTGAAATACCTCCAGCAAATAATTGAGGACGTCGGTTGCAAGTCCATCTCTGAAATGGAGAGGTTGGCACAGGAAAGGAATTCGTGGCGGGCCGCATCAAACTAGTCATAACACTGACGACTAAAAAATAAATAAATAACTTACGTACAGCAAATGGGCATCTACCAACTCCTCATTCGAGTACATTTCCATTTACTCAACCAGAAACCAAATCCGTGATAAACACTAAACAGTTGGTGCTTCGTGATTTGTACTAGTAGAGTAATGAGGTTCGACGCATGTGAACACAGGCAGTGAAGTGAGTCACATGTCAACATTCCTTTCCTTCATTTGGGATAACGAACGCTGGTAGTGAACCTAAGAATTAAAATTATACGTTCTAAGCAAACGTAACCAGCACAGTATTCTGGACATTTCATGTAAGAAGATGTTTCATGTAATGCTGGTACGTCCTATTCCTGTGTCTTTCCCATAATCAATATCACTATGAAGAGAAACAGAAAACAAGCTCTAACATGGAAATAAAGCACCTCCGGAGCCATGTCCACATACCATATTTTATTTCTCTACGCAGGAGAAATGTTCCTTGAAAGTTTGGCCATACCTCTTTGTTACACCCTGTACTTGCTGCCAGTTCAGCCGTCAGCAACACTCCTTTGCCGCCACTCATTTGACCGCTGCAGTTTCCGAGCCAGTCATCGCTAAAGCGACTAAGCTGCTACATCCTAATCGAACATCGCCATTAGCTGGGCAATGCGGCCGTCCTACGATGTGTCAGCTAGCACTGGATCCACCTAGGCGATGCCGCCCATTTCAAGTGGGGGCGCCTGAGCATTCTGCCAGCCACTTCGAGTCTCACTGCTGTGCACGCTGGCGAGAAATACGCGACCCTGCAACTAACTTGTGACGTCAACTAGTCGGCTTGTGCGCCACACTTTGCGAACCCTCGGCTCCGTGCAGGGCCCGAGGGAAATTAGTATGTAATTGAAAAGGAATCCACTGTAGGTCTTAAGCCCACCCAGCTAGCCACGCGGTCTGACGCGCTTTTTCCCGAGCGGGAAGGCGTGCCAGTCCCCGGCACGAATCCGCCCGGCGGATTAGTGTCGAGGTCCGGTGTGCCGGCAAGCCTGTGGATGGTTTTTAAGGCTGTTTTCCGTCTACCTCGGCGAATGCGGGTTGGTTGCCCCTATTCCGCCTCAGTTACACAGTGTTGGCTATTGCTGCGCATACACCGTTTCCACGTATGCGTACACCATAATTATTCTACCACGCAGACATTTGGGGTTACATTCGTCTGGTATGAGACGTTCCCGGGGGAGGGGGGCGGGTCCACTGGGGGCCGAACCTGGGTTCGGCGTGGGGTAGCGGTGGGGTGGGTGGACTACTGTGGCTTGTTGTGGAGTTGAGAACCACTGACGGCTACGGCAGGACGAAGCCTCTTCGTCGTTTCTAGGTCCCCGGTTTATACATACATAGGTCTTAACTTGCATGCATTTAAACGCGCTGTCAAGAATTATTAAACTCATTTGAAATAGTTATTCGTTCCCCACCGGAGACGGCTGCTGGTAATCGTAAGAGGTGCTGGGCCACGTGCTGTGATGTACGCGCCACGGCCTGTCTTTCTCGTGAGACTCGCTGTTATGCTGCCGCAGCATTCCGCTGTGTCAGCTTGCGTTACTAGCTTCACACTACCTACTGAACCGTAAAATTACTACTGGTTAACCATAGGTTATTAATCCCACTCAGTACACAAAACGTAAAGTGGAAGTAGGTGCCAAGGAATAACTGGTGAAATTACACACAATTTTCAGTAACACTCTTTATTCAAATTTGGTGCAAGACTTCACGATATTTAAAAAAAAAAATCATTTAACAAATAAGTCACAATTTACGATAGGAAAGGACTTTTAAATTATTAAATTATTATAAAAAATTTAACGCCAGTAAAAGGCAAGTACAGACAAGCAATTTAACGTGTACAACGCGTCGCCGTATAATATTTCAAGCTCAGCTAAATTACAGGTGAATTTCACTCCATTCATTAAATGGCGCAGAATCTAACTTGTCTGCAACATATACAGACAATCCTGTTTACAAAAGTTCCCAAAATAGAAAAACCAAAACGTATGAGTCACGCACACAGGGGGACACTCACAGTTAATAACATTAACATTTACAAAATATATAAAAAACAAATTTTACAAATTTCTGCCAGTTAACTTACGACAAACACACACGCTCGCCAGGTAGGACTTGCGAACTTTTACAACATTCTCCTTTCAAGGCAACAATTCCTACCTGTAATGAAATGGCAAACTTTTTGCATGGCAAGAAAACACACTAATAACCAACTACCTGTATAAAAAACATAAGCACGTTGAGTAAAAGCCTTAAAAGGTATTGAATTGGATAAACACACAACAGTTTTTGTTGACTAGAAACAATATAAAAAATCCACTAAGGTGTACATTAACAACCTTGCTTGATTGTAGCCAAATATACATAAACACAAATTTACGTAAGTTTCAGCTTCCAGATGAGCAGGAATTCGTTAAGCAATTGACTAGTTCTTACCACTTGCTGAACCTATTCATAGTGAGTTCAACATTTTCCACAGGAGACTGTCGGTCGCAGACCACAGAGTAATCTCACGAAGCCGACAATGCACAGTCTACCGATAAGTCTCTATCACTCTTTAGTTATCCCAGATTCCCTACCACATTCAGACTTCTTACATTCCACGCTCCAAGTCGCTTTTTTCAGCCTTTTTCTCGTGACCACCTTCTCCATGGCAGTTCCTTCTCTGAGATTCGGATGGAAGACAAATCCGGAATATTTTGTGAGTGGAAAGATCATAATGACACTATAGAAATTGCTTGTTACATTTCCTGTCTTACACATAGTGGCTTCAACGTAGCGGTTTCCCTTGCCATCTGATCCTTACGCCGTTGACCACTGCTGATTCTTCAACATTTAGGAACAGTTTTCCACCCAAGTAGCCGAAGTTTGCCCTAAACCTATAATCACTTTTCTGTCCTCTTTTGACGAAGTCGCTGGCAGAACGAGAGCGAATCCTTACATCGTAAGTCTACAGACTCAACAGCTAATAATTTTTTCTCGAAATATAAGCAGTGTTGCGATCTAACCCAGGACATAGGAATGTGGATTAGCTACTCCTAGGCCCATGGACTAGTATACAGTCTTAAGAAAATTATAAGCTGTAAGGAAGCACTTGCAGCAGATCAGCGCTTGGTACAAAGGCTAGCTGTTTATTCTAAAACTAACCAAATGTGAGGTTATGCACGTAAATGATGAGACCATACAACATTACAGTACAGAAAGGTCGATTAGTTTCTGCAATCAATTACAAAAATGGTTCAAATTGCTCTGAGCACCATGGGTCTTAACATCTGAGGTCATCAGCCCCTAGACTTAGAACTACTTAAACCTAACTAACCTAAGGACAGCACACATGGATGCATGACCGAGGCAGGATTCGAACCTGCGACGTTAGCAGCAACGCGGTTCCGGATTAAGCGCCATCAAATACAGTTTTCATGTACCTACAACCACCCATTTGGGGCAGTTTAAAGAGAAATAATGAGATAAACCTGGGGGATGATGAGATAATGCTAAACATTAGAGCTGTATACATCAACAAGAAAACGATTAACTCACAAAACAGGTCTTTTTTTATTTATTTATTTAAATGTCAAGTTCCGTAGGACCAAATTTAGGAGCAAATCTCCAAGGTCATGGAACGTGTCAATACATGAACTTACAACATAAAAGTAATAACAGATAAAAATAAATGTTCATGAACCTGAAAGAAAATCAGTTTAAGCAAACTCTGTCAGCAATACAATGAGAATCAGCTTAATTTTTCAAGGAACTCCTCGACAGAATAGAAGGAGTGACCCATAAGGAAACTCTTCAGTTTCGATTTGAAAGCGCGTGGGTTACTGCTAAGATTTTTGAATTCGAGTGGCAGCTTATTGAAAATGGATGCAGCAGTATACTGCACACATTTTTGCACAAGAGTTAAGCAAGTCCGATCCAAATGGAGGTTTGATTTGTGCCGAGTATTAACCGAGTGAAAGCTGCTTATTGTTGGAAATAAACTAATATTGGTAACAAGAAACGACAATAAGAAATATACATATTGAGTGGCCAATGTCAAAATACCCATACTCGTGAACAGGGGTCGACAAGAGGTTCGTGAACCCACACCACTTATTGCCCGAACCGCCCGTTTCTGAGCCAAAAATATCCTTCTAGAATCGGAAGAGTTACCCCAAAACATAATACCATACGACATAAGTGAATGAAAATAAGCAAAGTAGACTAATTTACGTGTCGAAGTATCACTCACTTTCGATACCGTTGGAATAGTGAAAATGGCAGTATTAAGTCTTTGAACAAGATCCTAAACGTGGGCTTTCCACGACAGCTTACTATCTATCTGAACACCTAAGAATTTGAACTGTTCAGTTTCACTAATCATATGCCCGTTCTGTGAGATTAAAACTTCAGGTTTTGTTGAATTGTGTGTTAGAAACTGTAAAAACTGAGTCTTACTGTGATTTAACGTTAGTTTATTTTCTACAAGCCATGAACTGAGGTCATGTACTGCGCTACTTGAAACCGAGTCAATGTTGCACACAACATCCTTAGGACTCTTGCAGGACTTTCTTTTATCCTATTCCTGAGTACTATTCGCCGTCAGAAACCTGTACCAAGTTATGGCAGCGATTTAAATAAACAGCTGCCCTCTACATCACGGATCTCTTTAGTCAGCGATAGATGATCACAGAAATGCTCTATAATGTTCAGGTGAGGGACTACGCACAACGTGTAGTGCATGTCAGAAGGCGTTACGATACAATATTCCAGAAAGCAAAAATTGGCCGCGACCTTTAGTAGTGCCCTCGCATTAGGAGTACGTAGTTTCCCACAAATGTGTGGCGGAGGTCAGTCCGCGCCGCTACCTGCGGCACGCCGTTGCCGAGTAATCAGCACCTGCCAGAGCGCCGTCTTTGTTGCGGATGGCCACGCCGCCGCTCTCCGCACGAACCCGAGTCATTCACCTGCAGGACTCGCACACTCATCAAGGACAGCAGCGTACTTCTCTGCCACCTTCAAAAGTTCCTACAGGGGTCAACGTTCGCGCACGATCATTACCATAAACAAACACTAAATGAGAATACTGTATAATGAGCAGCCTTGTGCTAATGGTAAGGTAAACTGATCCTCCGGCGTGTAAATAGGCTCCAGAGTTAGTGCAGCGAGCAATTCATTAGTCATGTGGCACTGTTTTCATATACGAAATACTAGCCTTGGATTTTCCAGCTCGAATCTGTCAAGCAGTTTCGCAGCCACTCTGTTAGCGACGGCGGCCTGACCGTGCAACATCAGTGCGTCATCCTTTGGAGAGTCCACCTGCTACTAGGATGAATCGACAGAGCGCTGTTACATTCGCAGAATGCTATTACATTCCTTCCTTTTTGCAACCACGAACATCCGGGGGGCTTTTGAAAAAATGATTATGGTTTCAATTCAAAAGTTCTACGGTATTATGAACTTTACCCTTGACAACTGTTCGTAGCCACCGTACTATAGCGAACACTGAATTACGCTTATGGTGCTCATAAGCTTCATTCTAATATTTATGCATACAATTACACATTTCGAAAGACGTTTTGATGAGATATCATTTCTGAATTTCGGCCCGAATTACTTTCGGTAATCTCTTCGAACAAAAAGCAGGAAAGTTTTCTCGAACAAATTCCTCGTCATTCTTACTGAATGTGAGCAAATAGTCTGTCGTCAGTACTATTAACTTCATAATACCACGTACGGAAGAAACAGAGCACCATCGCGAACTTATTACTTAACCAAATATCTTTCTCATCACAAATCTGACACATTTGGAGCAAGAGTAGAATAATATGAAGAAATGTCATGTTTTTTACATACTTGTTCATTTTTGTATATGTCTTTTCGTTTTATTTATTTTCATACTTGTAGTTGATTTCGAATCAGCAGCCTATGGGCTTCGGTGTTGTTTCGCAAATTATAGATTCCACATAGGTAAGACAAACTCTCTGCTGTGGTTATCAGGTCCTCGTACTATTGTAGTGTTTGTTCACACGTAATCAGCAAACGCCATATAAGCAATAAAGGGTACGGCAATCAGTCGCAACTTATGTTTATTGCGTATCTGGATTTCGCTCACTGTGTGGCCATATTCTGTGCAGTAAATCTAAGCTAAAACAATAAAAGTATTTGCATCTGCACAGAGTTCCAGCTCGACTATTCATGTCAGAGGCTGAGTTGACATTCAGCTGCTGAACCGAGTCCGCTTGCTTAGGAGAGTCGGACGAGCTGATACCGGCCTTCCCACGTGGAGCACCGAAAAAATCGCCTGGGCCGGACGATTTACCCCTGCAATTCCACCGCACTTTTTATGACCTTATGGGCGACAAGTGGCTCCAAATGTTTCAAGAACTGATCCACCCTGATTTCACTGTCCCCGCGGAATTCACAGACGGCATCTTGATCCCAGTATCGAAATCGAATGGTGGTTGTAGGTGGCAGGACTTCCACCTACTCACACTCCTCAACAACGACTACAACTTCAACGACTACAACTTCTTCGCCCGCATCCTCCGCGCGTATCTCCACACCGCTATCGGGTAAGCCATCCACACCTGTCAGACATATTTAGGTCGTGTCAGCAACATTCATACAGTATTAGGAGCATACCGCAACGTAATTGCTTTGACGGCGGCCTGCAAAATACAAGACGCCCTTGTCGCCGTCGATTTTGACCACACATTCGGCCGCGTCGACCACGGCTTCCTGCGCGCAGTTTTGGAACACATGGGCCTCTCTCCAGAGTCTACACAGGTGGTCCTTCGACTGGTCCACGGAGCGCGCTCCCGCATGATGGTCAACGGTTACCAGTCTGGTCACATTGTTGTTGGACGATCAGTGCGACAACGGTGCTCCATGTCGGGTATATTATTTGCGGCAGCGCTTGAACCAGCTTTACATGGTCTACGGCAGCGATTAACAGGCATTTCCATGCGGGAAGCGACCTTTCGCCGTGGTGCACTAGCCGATGATATGGTGTTCCTGGCCAGATCAGAGGATGAAATGCATATGGCGCTTCAGTGGCTACGCCAGTACGGGGCGGTTTCTGGGAGATTCATTAACGTGAAGAAGACAAAATACGTGGATGTCGGAGGGGGGCTTGTGGTGTCACCGCCAGACACCACACTTGCTAGGTGGTAGCCTTTAAATCGGCCGCGGCCCGTTAGTATAGGTCGGACCCGCGTGTCGCCACTGTCGGTGATTGCAGACCGAGCGCCGCCACACGGCAGGTCTAGAGAGACTTCCTAGCACTCGCCCCAGTTGTACAGCCGACTTTGCTAGCGATGGTTCACTGACAAATTACGCTCTCATTTGCCGAGACGATAGTTAGCATAGCCTTCAGCTACATCATTTGCTACGACCTAGCAAGGCGCCATTATCATTTGCTATTTATCTTGTGATACATGTACCGTCAGACCGATGTTCACCAATTATGAATTAAAGTTAAGTATTCCAGTAGTTACTTACGTTCTTTGCTACTATAAATTCCCTTAACTGTTCCGGACCTCACGCCAGCCTGTGTGAGCTTAAACGCGTGCCTTTCGGCTTCCTCTCCCAGTGGCTTGGCTGTCTTGCCAAGTCACAACAACTTGGCGACGAGCTAAATCGCTTTTGTACTAATTCTGCCCTGATTTACTTGTGTCATGGCTTCGCCACCATCTCCAGATGTACTGTCCGAATTTTATCGCTTGCAGAACTAGCAGACTCAGGCCTTACTGGATGCCCTTGGACAGCTCGTCCAGGGTCAACGTGCAATGCAAAACGATGCGGCCGCCGCCGCTCCACCGCTCCCGCAGCCACAACACGCAGTTGCACCACCTTTTCGTCCTTTTGATGCGGCACTGGAAAGCTGGACGGAGTGGTCGCGCCAATTTGGATTCCATCTCGCCGCCTACAGAATTCAAGGTAATGAGCTTTCTTGTGTCGGCGTGTCCACCTACCGTGTGATAGTGAAATTATTTCCCCGACGCGACGTAGCAACTCTGTCCTACGACGAAATTTTGTCTGCATTAGATGCATATTTCAAAGAATCAGTCAATGTAGTTGCGAAAAGGTATACCTGCTTTCGTACCAAACGTACGGCAGGACAGACTAATCGGGAGTGGGTTGCAACCTTGCAAGGCCTTACTAGGGATTGTGCTTTTGAGTGTGAATGTGGACTCCCTTATTCAGATACTATGGTACGTGGTGCTATTGCACAGAACGTTTCTGATGTTCGTATACGAGAACAGATTTTGAAACTGGTCAATCCCTCGCTTCAACAAGTGATGGACATACTGGATTGGCAGGACACACTTGACTTTGCTCAGAAATCATTTGATACTTCACCAGCCGTGTGTCACATTAACCGGCCTGCCCGGCGAGCTACACAGAACAGTAAACAGCCCTCGCGCCCGTCCGTGCAGCTGCCGCCAAGCTCTCCGCCACGTGTCCCGCGCAAGCAAACAAATGCATTGGTAAAATCATGCCCGCGGTGTGCTACTAGACATTCGCGTGAGAATTACCCGTCACGCCAAGCTATTTGCTTTTTCTGTAATAAAAAAGGCCATGTTCAAAGTGTTTGCCAGAAAAAGCTTAGATCGGACACTCACAACCATTCCAGGCCCTTTGTTTCGCGCCGGAATCGGAATCGAACCAAGAATACTCAGGCTCGTGAACCTTCGCCCATGGAAATTCATGTAGTTCATTCCACTCTGCCCAGTGCCATTCTCTCTTACAGTGACTGTGTTCGTCCCACAAATACTGTGTGTCGACGTCGACGGAAATCCCTTCAAGTCGCAAGTGATTCTGTACCAGTGTCAGTTCACGTTCCACGAGACAGTCGCTCTTGTCGTCAGCAGGACAATAAACTTTTTGTGGACTTAGACATTAACGGCAATGTGATACCATTCCAGCTCGATACCGGAGCTGCAGTTTCACTGATCAATCACGACACGTACAAACAGCTGGGCACACCTCCGTTGCGTGCCGCAAATGTTAAGCTAACTACATATTCAGGTCACGGGCTCCCTGTGTTAGGACAGTGCAGCCTTCTTGCAACATACAAGGGACAAACAAAACTTGTGTCATTGTACGTCCTTCGTTCTTCTTCTGCAGTGAACTTGTTTGGTTTCGATTTGTTTCGGTTGTTTAACTTGTCTATCGTAAATCAGGTCCTATCAGTGAACCAGACTGTGCCTTCAGCCAGTGTTTCTCGTCTATGTGAAGAATTTGCAGACATTTTTACACCGGGCCTTGGTTGCGCTAAGAACTATGAAGCACATTTGGAACTGAAAGTAAATGGGCAACTGAAATTTTTCAGAGTGCGCAATGTTCCCCACGCATTGCGTGATGAGGTCGCAAACACATTACACGATTTGGAATCACAAGGTGTGACTGAACGAGTGCAGGCTTCTCTCTGGGCATCACCCTTAGTAATTTTGCAAAAACCTTCCGGAAAATTGAGACTTTGCGTGGACTTCAAGGCAACAGTGAATCCCCAACTAGTGACTGCAACTTTTCCTTTATCCCGCCCGGAAGATCTTTTTGACAAACTGTGCCCGGGTAAATATTTTTCGAAGTTGGACCTAGCAAATGCGTACTTGCAAATACCGGTGGACGAAGAATCCCAGCGCGTTTTAGTGGTTAACACGCATCTTGGTTTGTACCGATTCAAACGATTGCCATTCGGGTGTGCATCCGCCCCTGCATTGTTTCAGCAATATCTACAAACTGTTTGTGCGTCGGTCCCTACTGCAGCAAACTATCTGGACGATATTGTGATCTCCAGAAAGACGAAGAAGAACATTTAGCCAATCTCAGAACACTATTTCAGGTTTTGCGACAAAATGGTCTTCGCCTGCAGAAGGACAAATGTGTGTTTTTTGCTCGGGACTTACCCTACCTGGGCCATGTAATCATTGCCCAAGGCATACATCCCAGTCCAGATCACCTCCGTGCCATACAGGACTTGCCTTCGCCGCAGAATTTGAAGCAGCTACAGAGTGTGCTGGGTAAAATCAAGTACTACCATAAATATGTGCGCCACGCCTCTTCCATTTCAGCTCCGCTTCATCGCTTACGCCGTAAAGGTGTTCCGTTCGTCTGGACGACGGAATGCGAACGCGCCTTTCGCCAGTTGAAATCGGCGTTGCTTTCCAATACTTGCCTTACGCCATTCGATCCCCAGAAACCCCTTTTGTTGATGGTGGATGCATCGGATTTCAGGATCGGTGCTGTGCTTGCGCACAAAGATGGATCGCACGATCGCCCTATTGCCTCTGCGTCCAAATTACTCTCGTCTGCACAAAGAAATTATTCACAGATCGAGAAAGAAGCTTTGGCTCTCGTATTTGGTGTTACTAAGTTTCATGATTTCTTGTATGGTCGTCACTTTACCGTCATCACAGACCACAAACCTTTGACATCCCATTTTCATCCGAACAAGCCTGTACCTCCACGTACAGCGCAGAAATTCATTCGCTGGTCTATTTTCCTCTTGCAGTACCGCTATGATATCTTGTATCGGTCCACTGCTAAGCACGGAAACGCCGATGCGTTGTCCCGTTTTCTGAGGATAGAGCATTCGATTCTTCCGAACTTGCTTGCATGTTCATTGATGCGGAAACCGATGACGTGGTCGAATCGTTTCCGATTGATTGTAGATACAGCCACAGCTGCAGACCCTGTCCTTGCTACCGTTCTGCGTTTTGTTGCTACGCAATGGCCCTTGTCAAAGTCACGGATCGAGGATCCGTTGGTTCTCCGATTTTTTGCTCACAAGGAGAGACTTTTTGTACGACGTGGTGTTTTGCTGTTGCGTTCTGATAATGATCAGTCCAGGGTCGTGGTCCCACGTTCGTTACAGTCCTCCGCCTTACGGCTTCTCCACCAAGGACATTGGGGTATAGTGCGAACGAAACAATTTGCTCGTGAGCACTGTACTTGGTTCGGAATCGAGGCTGCGACTACGAATATGTGCTCTTCTTGCATGGCGTGTGCCGAACAACAATCCGCACCGCCGCGGAAATTCTTTGCATGGCCAAAAGCCACTTCCCCTTGGCAACGCTTACACATCGATTTTGCTGGTCCATTCTGGAATGCTCGATGGTTGGTTGTGGTAGATTCATTCAGTAATTTTCCTTTTGTTGTCCGGATGTCTTCCACGACGTCATCTGCCACCATCTAAGCTTTATCTGCTATCTTTTGCATTGAAGGTCTTCCACAGACTATTGTTTTCGACAATGGCCCACAATTCATGTCCGCAGAATTTCAGTCATTCTGCAAGGCCAATGGTATTCAACATCTGACGTCCGCGCCGTTTTCGTCACAGTCAAACGGTGCCGCTGAACGTTTGGTCAGGACTTTCAAGTCACAGATGTTGAAGTTGAAAGAGTCGCATTCTCGGGAGGACGCGTTATTGCTTTTTTTGTCCCTGTATCGCTCTCAGCCCCGAGATGGTCGTTCGCCGGCTGAGTTGCTCCACGGTCGTCCTCATCGAACCTTGATGTCTTTACTACATTCGCCGCATCAGGTTCCTGTGCAGCGGCAGACACTTATTTTTGCTCCAGGCGACGTTGTATACTATCGCGACTATCGAGGTTCACGGCGTTGGCTCGCAGGACGCATTCTTCGCTGCCTCGGCCGCGCTATGTATCTGGTTTTGGGGGCCTCTGGTGAGGTGCGTCGGCATCTCAATCAGCTGCGCCTCTGTCGTCGCACGGGATCTGCCGCTCCCCGTCTTTCAGCGACGGTGCCATCCGGTCAGCGCCCTGGGGACCCGTCTATTGGCTCGCCTCAGCCCCAGGTGTTACCGACGCTGCCTTCCATTTTGCCCCATGGCGACGCGCCACCGCCGCCGCCGCCGCTGCCTGTTCTCCCGCCGGCGACGCCCGCAGTGGACGCGTCGCTGCAACCGCCGGGCGCCTCCCTGGGTCCCGCGCCGCCGATCGCTTCCTGTGACCAGTTGTCCTCCGCCATGGAAGTCTTGCCCGCTCCGGACCATATGTCGTCTTCGCCCGTCGGGTGCTCCGGCTCGATGGAGGTCGACCCTTCGGCCCCTCCTGTCTCTCTAAGGGCGCATACGCCGCATGTTTGCGTGCACCCTGGACTAGACTTTCAGGCGTCTCCTAGCTCCCCTCGGACCGAATGGCAGGGTGCGGGTGGCACAGCCTCGCCTGTTGATAGGCTCCCCACCTCGTCGCATACGCCAACATGGGGTCCTCTCCACGGCGGGCGGAAGCCTTATACCACAACCGTCCGCCGATTTGCGGGGGAGGAATGTGGTGTCACCGCCAGACACCACACTTGCTGGGTGGTAGCCTTTAAATCGGCCGCGGTCCGTTAGTGTAGGTCGGACCCGCGTGTCGCCACTGTCAGTGATTGCAGACCGAGCGCCGCCACACGGCAGGTCTAGAGAGACTTCCTAGCACTCGCCCCAGTTGTACAGCCGACTTTGCTAGCGATGGTTCACTGACAGATTACGTTCTCATTTGCCGAGACGATAGATGGCATAGCCTTCAGCTACGTCATTTGCTACGACCTAGCGCCATTATCATTTGCTATTTATCTTGTGATACATGTACCGTCAGACCGATGTTCACCAATTATGAATTAAAGTTAAGTATTCCAGTAGTTACTTACGTTCTTTGCTACTATAAATTCCCTTAATTGTTCCGTACCTCACGCCAGCCTGCATGAGCTTAAACGCGTGCCTTTCGGCTTCCTCTCTTAGTGGCTTGGCTGTCTTGCCAAGTTACAACAGGGCTTTCCCACACAACGGGGGTGTCCTTTGACAAGGTACCCGTACTCAAATGTTTAGCAAGTGCAGCTCTATAGCAATGTTCGTCGCACGGCGGCAGCTACGTACCGCCGGTTCCTACACCAGACACTTGCTCCGCTGCAGAACAATAAATTGCGTCGCATGGATATGCTCCTCAGAACACTTTATGTCAACACCTATCTTGTCTCCAAACTGAACTATTTTGCGCATGTCCTTCCGGTTACGATGGCTGACAGATTTCAAGCAGCATATGGACATTTCGTGAGCGCCGGCCTTGTTTTTAAAGTCCGATACGCCACCCTGACAGTGCCGCAGCGGGCGGGCGGTATCGGTTTAATTCAGTGTCTATAACAGTGCGCCATCACTTTACCTCAACACTATGCGTCCCATGTGGACCTCTGCCAACGCCCCTCTGACGGGCACCCTGACAGCTGAAGTGGCATCACGCTCTCTGCATCCCCCGATTTCTGTACGACACATTTCACTCTCCCACATCATAGAGTTCTTGATTGACCTCAGCTACTTACGGTCAGACCTTCCGACGACAAGGATACCCAGCACGAATGACCGTTAGCACCTCTATCAACAGCAGCAACCTATCAATACGGTCGCACACTGACATCCTTAAGTTGCCTGGAAAACGGTATGGCGAGCGGTACACACGCCTTTTCTAGCTACGACGGTGCGTTCATTGTGGCACGTGGTTGTGAATGGGAAGTTCGCTACTCGTCAGAGGCTACATTCCATACAATCTGACGGACGACCCTTGTGTCCGATATGCTCAGTCGTTGACTCGGATGCACACCACCTCATTTTTGCCGCGACCAGCGAGTGCTGGCTACTGACACAGCGCGTGCTCTCCCCTGATGATATATTGCTCCCCGACGGCGTATACTTTCCATCGTCCGGTGTGGCCGTGCGGTTCTATGCGCTTCAGTCTGGAACCGCGTGACCGCTACGGTCGCAGGTTCGAATCCTGCCTCGGGCATGGATGTGTGTGATGTCCTTAGGTTAGTTAGGTTTAAGTAGTTCTAAGTTCAAGGGGACTGATGCCCACAGATGTTAAGTCCCATTGTGCTCAGAGTCATTAAAAAAACAAAAAAAAGGCATGGGCCTTTACTACATACGTTGCCGTGCTCACAAAGGCACACTCGACTTTTGGTCCCTACTGATGACGACAGATGCAGCTTTCAGCCGCCACCCGAAGTACAGAACCCGTTTCGCGAATTATTTACGTTCATTATTTGTTAATCCTCCTGCTCACTGAGGAGTTCTGGGTATGAGACGCTGACAATGAAGAAGAATCCTTGATCATATTGATCCACTATGGACGGAATAGGGGGGAATCCATCCCAACAGACGAGAAGATGACTCGGACGCTCGACTACGGCAGTTGACGGATCTTTTTTTAATGATACAAAAATAAATCCATTAATACAATAAAAAAATAAAAATAAAAAGTTAAAAATTTTAAAATTAAACAAATAAATAAAACAACATTGACAGACCCGCTACATCCTCTCCGAGATCTTTCGGTCCTAGAACACGTTGCGTGGGCATGGCAGCGGGATGGCCAGGCCTCGGATGTCTACCCCTGCCTTACCGTCGTCCTGATTCTCCAGCGGTTCCTACAACAACAACAAAAAAGTTAGCATTTCTGCCTACCAAACCCCGGTTCGAGTTCCGACTGCAGCAGAAAAAAAAGTGGTAACGTGCTTGGTGGGCCCGGGTTCGATTCCCGGTCTGGTTGGAGATTTTCTCCGCAAGTCGCCCAATGTGGCATCAACAGAAATAAGACTTGCACTCGGCGGCCGAACTTCCCGGATGGGGCCTCCCCGCCACACTGTTTCATTTCAGTTTTGCTGTGAACTAGACCTACAACATGAATAGTCCAGCTGGTATTATAAACATATACATGCGCGTTTTTAATGTTTCAACAAACATTTACTACACTGAGAATCGCCGCCCAGTGATCGGAATAGTGATATGCAATGAACATAATTTGCGACTGCTTGCTGTACCCCTTACTGCAACGCCAGTTAGTCTCCTGAATATTTCGGAAAAATATGAGAATAAAACTGCTCTTGATTTTCAAACCGAGTCCAATCAGAGTCACTAAAAATGGAATTATGCTGATGGAGATTACACATCGATCTCTAGAACTGTCTGAATAACACAAAATAAATGTCAGTTTTCTATTATTTATTAGAAGACGGTCTACACTGCTGAAAGTGGGTATCGAAAGCATAATGGTTGGTTTGGGGAAGGAGACCAGACAGCGTGGTCATCGGTCTCATCGGATTAGGGAAGGATGGGGAAGGAAGTCGGCCGTGCCCTTTCAGAGGAACCATCCCGGCATTTGCCTGGAATGATTTAGGGAAATCACGGAAAACCTAAATCAGGATGGCCGGACGCGGGATTGAAACGTCGTCCTCCCGAATGCGAGTCCAGTGTCTAACCACTGCGCCACCTCGCTCGGTGAAAGCATAATAAAACATGCGTTCTACAAGTTACTATTCAGATAGTCAAATAAAGTTATTTTCATCAGTTATCATTTATCAGAAACTTCCGTGTACTCAGGGAGAGAAACAGAGACATGCCAAGAGAAATGTGTTATATATCATTTATTCGCCTTACCTATAAGTTGTAACATTATTATAATTGTGAGCTAATAAATTTTTGTATTTCTCATAACTGAAGAAACTGCAAAACTGTGGGAATTTAAGGAGATGGGACCTGGATAAACTGACTAAACCAGAGGTTGTACAGAGTTCCAGGGAGAGCATAAGGGAACAATTGACAAGAATGGGGGAAAGAAATACAGTAGAAGAAGAATGGGTAGCTTTGAGGAATGAAATAGTGAAGGCAGCAGAGGATCAAGTAGGTAAAAAGACGAGGGCTAGTAGAAATCCTTGGGTAACACAAGAGATACTGAATTTAATTGATGAAAGGAGAAAATACAAAAATGCAGTAAGTGAAGCAGGCAAAAAGCAATACAAACGTCTCAAAAATGAGATCGGCAGGAAGTGCAAAATGGCTAAGCAGGGATAGCTAGAGGGCGAATGTAAGGATGTAGAGGCTTATCTCACGAGGGGTAAGATAGATACTGCCTAGAGGAAAATTAAAGAGACCTTTGGAGAAAAGAGAACCACTTGCATGAATATCAAGAGTCAGATGGAAACCCAGTTCTAAGAAAAGAAGGGAAAGCAGAAAGGTGGAAGGAGTATATAGAGGGTCTATACAGGGGCGATGTTCTTGAGGACAATATTATGCAAATGGAAGAGGATGTAGATGAAGATGAAATGGGAGATAAGATACTGCGTGAAGAGTTTGACAGAGCACTGAAAGACCAGAGTCAAAACAAGGCCCCGGGAGTAGACAACATTCCACTAGAACTACTGACAGTCTTGGGAGAGTCAGTCCCGAAAAAACTCTACCATCTGGTGAGCAAGATGTATGAGACAGGTGAAATTCCCTCAGCCTTCAAGAAGAATATAATAATTCCAGTTCCGAAGAAAGCAGATGTTGACAGAAGCGAAAATTACCGAACTATCAGTTTAATAAGTCACAGCTGCAAAATACTAACGCGAATTCTTTACAGACGAATGGAAAAACTGGTAGAAGCCGACCTCGGGGAAGATCAGTTTGGATTCCGTAGAAATGTTGGAACACGTGAGGCAATACTGACCCTACGACTTATCTTAGAAGCTAGATTAAGAAAAGGCAAACCTACGTTTCTAGCATTTGTAGACTTAGAGAAAGCTTTTGACAATGTTGACTGGAATACTCTCTTTCAAATTCTGAACGTGGCAGGGGAAAAATACAGGTACCGAAAGGCTATTTACAATTTGTACAGAAAGCAGATGACAGTTATAAGAGTCGAGGGACATGAAAGGGAAGCAGTGGTTGGGAAGGGAGTGAGACAGGGTTGTAGCCTCTACCCGATGCTATTCAATCTGTATATTGAGCAAGCAGTGAAGGAAACAAAAGAAAGGTCGGAGTAGGTATTAAAATCCATGGAGAAGAAATAAAAACTTTGAGGTTCGCCGATGAAACCGTAATTCTGTCAGAGACAGCAAAGGACTTGGAAGAGCAGTTGAACGGAATGGACAGTGTCTTGAAAGGAGGGTATAAGATGAACATCAACAAACGCAAAACGAGGATAATGGAATGTAGCCGAGTTAACTCGGGTGAGCCGGCCGCGGTGGTCTAGCGGTTCAGGCGCTCAGTCCGGAACCGCGCGACTGCTACGGTCGCAGGTTCGAATCCTGCCTCGGGCATGGATGTTTGTGATGTACTTAGGTTAGTTAGGTTTAACTAGGTCTAAGTTCTAGGGGACTAATGACCTCAGCAATTGAGTCCCATAGTGCTCAGAGCCAATTGAACCAATTTAACTCGGGTGATGCTGAGGGAATTAGATTAGGAAATGAGACACTTAAAGTAGTAAAGGAGTTTTGCTAATTGGGGAGCAAAATAACTGATGATGGTCGAAGTAGAGAGGAAATAAAATGTAGACTGGCAATGGCAAGGAAAGTGTTTCTGAAGAAGAGAAATTTGTTAACAGCGAGTATAGATTTAAGTGTCAGGAAGTCGTTTCTGAAAGTATTTGTATGGAGTGTAGCCATGTATGGAAGTGAAACATGGACGATAAATAGTTTAGACAAGAAGAGAAAAGAAGCTTTAGAAATGTGGTGCTACAGAAGAATGCTGAAGATTAGATGGGTAGATCACATAACTAATGAGGAGGTATTGAATAGAATTGGGGAGAAGAGGAGTTTGTGGCACAACTTGATTAGAAGAAGGGATCGGTTGGTAGGACAAGTTCTGAGGCATCAAGGGATCACCAATTTAGTACTGGAGGGCAGCGCGGAGGGTAAAAATCGTAGAGGGAGACCAAGAGATGAATACACTAAGCAGATTCAGAAGGATGTAGGCTGCAGTAGGTACTGAGAGATGAAGAAGCTTGCTCAGGATAGAGTAGCATGGAGAGCTGCATCAAACCAGTCTTAGGACTGAAGATCACAACAACAACAATTTTCTCATATGTCATATTGGAAGGTGTGCATCAAGGCAGTCAGGCAGGTGCAGTACTCCACGGTCTCAGAAAAGCATTTGACTCAATGCCTCATCAACATTTATTATCAGTATGCGTTATCAAGAGAAATTTGTGACTCGATAGAAGATTTTTGGCAGGGAGGACGCAACAATTTCTCCTTGATAGAGAGTCATCCACATACGGAGAAGAAAGTTTTGGTGTGTCTCAGGGATGTGTGTGTGGTTCCTTGCTGTACATGCTGTCTGTTAATGACATTGCGGACATTATTAGTTGTAACCTCAGACTTTACGCAGACAGTTCAGTTATTTAAAATGAACTGCTGTTGAAAGAAGCTGCACAGAACTCAGATCCTAATAAGTTTTCAAAGTGGTGCAAAGCTTAGCATCTTCCTTTAAATATTCAGAATTGTAAAATTGTGCACATCACGAAACGAAAACATGTGCTCTTGCCATATCTGCTAATCGGCAGAAGGTGCAGGCCTGCTGACGTTCTCACCACTGAAACACAGGCGAGGCAACATTGCTCGTCTCACAACCCCGCTTACGGAAGTACATTGGCCACCTTATCGTCAACAGACCGTATGTGTGCGGGAAAATAATCCGTTTTGACCCAGCTGTCCGGGGTTTCCAAAGTTTTGTCTGGGGCCGACAATTTAAGCGATACGTGAGCTTAATTCGTTATGTGTTAATGGAACTTGTAGCAACTTAATCCACAATAATATATTAATTAGTTTTAAATGATGAAAAGGAAAGTTCCTCCATCCAGTACATAGTTAAATAAACATGTATAATGCTTATTTTAGCTTTGACATACCCTGTGAGACATGCCTTTACCTACCCGCAGGGATTCGGCTATCCTCTGAAGGTGTAATGTAGCACTGCTTTAGTTGAAGTAATAAAATTTCTCAGAATGGTTTCACTCAGAAGTATGAATGGATAGCTCAGTCAGTTAAAATGCTAGCCGGCCGCTGTGGCCGAGCGGTTGTAGGTGCTTCAGTATGGAACCGTGCGACTACTACGGTCGCAGGTTCGAATCCTGCCTCGGGCATGGATGTGTGTGATGTCCTTAGGTTAGTTAGGTTTAAGTAGTTGTAGGTTCTAGGTCACTGATGACCTCCAACTGAACTCATAAATATGTGCTCAGAGCCATTTGAACCATTTTTAAAACTAACGAGTGGTTTCAGCTGAAAGAATGAATCCATGGTTCAACCGATACAAAAACTTCAGATTGTTTTCACTTGAAAAGAAAGTGTGAATAGTTCAATCGATGTGCAAAGTGACAATGGTGTCGAATGTTTTCATTTGGTTGCTCTGGCAGGCTGCTTTCATTCGAAAACAATAAATGAGAGACAATTCAACTGGCACGTAAAATTACAGCCGACTGACTCTGCTGTCTTCATGTGATTGCTCGCACAGACTGGTTTCATTGAAAAGAACGAATGAGTAGTCAGACCAATTGAACGATTGTTTCCACTCGGTTGTTCCCACAGACTGGTTCCACTCAAAAGATTAGTTTCACACAATGGAATGAATTACTTACTCAACCAGTAAATAAAACTGCAACCGAATGAGTAGATTGTTTTCCAACAACCGAAGGAACCGATTGTTTTCATTCGGTTATTTGCATCACTACAGAAGAGTAACACACATTTCAAGACAATGGACGAATGTACAAGGAAAAGCAGAGAGAAATGAGACGCAAAATTTGCATAAAACAAGAAAGAATTTTAAATTTAAATGAAAAGATAAACAAACAAGAATGGACGTGACACACAAATTGGATGATCACGTGAAGAAATGCGACAGAGAGATCGAAAATTTAGACAAGAAGAGTGACAGATATGTTATAGAGATGAATAAACAGGTCTCAAAGAAAACACATGAACAGGCACAACCATTTCATGTGGAAGTACACACATTAAGCTGGAATACTAAGAGAATGACAGACGGGTTAAGGAAATTTGTTGATACCAATACTATGGATACTGAAACCATCAAGTCATTGAAGGAGGAGAACAAAAGCTCTCAGGATGATATGATGGGAAAAGTAGTAGAGTAAGTCGAGGTACTAACCAACGATTTCGAGCATATATCGGCTCTTAGTGAAACCACATAAGATAGCACAGCAGCAACAAGTATGCGAGACGGAAGAAATGAGAACTCTGATATAGTCTAAAGAAACTCAGTGTCACATTAGCCAGAAGAACAGGGAACATTAGATGCATTCATGAAAGAAAAGAAGTGTAGCAGAAATTCGAATAGTAGCGGGAGAGAGAATATAATGATCCAAAGAGAGGAAGAAAAGAACGGAGAAGAAGATAAGAGAGCTCGTTAACAGGTCATGTAGCATCTCAGTTGCAACATTCAAATTCCCCTGTAATTAACACCGCAAATTAACATATCATGTGACATGGACTAACATGAAATCAAGAATATCTGAGCAAAAGTACTCATTATTTTCAGCTGCAGCGAACCACTGACAGAGAAAGATTTGGACTGAGGAATTCCAAGAGGCTTCTTGAGGTCAAGGCCACCTGTTCAAAAATTTTAGATTATGTGTGCACACTAGATAATAGGCAGCGATGAGAACGTGAATGACTGCAGGGCAGTGGAAGACATATGAAGAATAGGCACTTTCCTCTAATAGTATCGGCCAAAGGAAAAGCAAGATCAGATGAGGATGTGGAGTCAAGTTGGTGGCACCCTATAAGTTCTTCAGAGATATGGTAGGGAGGAATTAGTTTTTAGATGCTCCAACTGAACTCATAAATATGTGTTTAATGAAGTATCTATATGAAATACAGAGAAAAATTAGGATCACCTGTATAAACCTGCACGACGTACGTGGATTCCAGCAACTACTGCACGAATTAGACTTCAGTATAAGTACCTACGCGTTGGGGCCAGTACATTTTGTTAAGATAGAGTTTCCTCTGGAAAATCAACAAATAAATTACTAGCACTGGGGATTTAGGCAACCACCACTGAGAAATGGAAACGAAGGGATAAGAGAGGTGATAAAAGAAGATGGGGACCTTAGTATTGGCAACAAGACCAAAGAAATAAGTGGAGACGAGAGAACGACCAAATGATGGGAGATTAGATGAAGGCAAGAGGAATGGTTATAAACTGTCGAAGTTTGAAGACCTCACTCAAGATAGAACCAAAGCAATGAGGAGCAAAGAAATAATTCCCAGAATTGACTGACACGCATACTCCAGGGAGGAATGTTCAGGGCACTAACAGCATGAGCGTTGTGCATACGTTTTGCAGTGGAGAAGATGACGGGATTGAAAATTGAAACAATCTTATCATCAATGTAGATTTAAATGGTGGAATAGTTCAGTGCGTACTAGATACTGCTAATCTGTTACTAGTCTTAGATAAGTGCACTTATGATGTTTGTGACAGAGAGTGGAGATGACCAATATTCGAAACACCGAATGTGAAGATCTGAGGATCTGTGAGCAGCAAGAGTGACAATATGCAGGAACAAGGGAGGGAACATTTTACATGCCAAACGAATTACTTCTATGCTAACTTTATGGTGCTACAGGGCTTGACAACAGAAGTTGGAATCGATTTCTTGAAGAGGTATGAGATGGTCATGTACTTTGCAGAAAAATTAATCACTGTAAAAGTAGTAGATACATTAGTGACTCGATAATTATTTAGAGAATGATGAAGACAAGGATTCGTGGCAATGAGCCTAGTGAAAGCCCACAAGAACCAAATCGAAGCGGTCTCTGAAGAGATAGAAGCAAACTTTTGGTACACTGAATCAGCAGAGGAGAAAGCATGACTGTAATAGGTATTAAGATCACTCCCAACAGTATTTTCACATGCAACAAGGACAGTCTGAACTGTCCTGTACAATTTAGTTATGAAAAAAACGTAACTTTTTTTACTCACCACCAACAGCCACTCATCTACAAGGAAAAAGTATCAGTACCTTTATAAAAAAATTATGCGATACAAGCGGTAGTCATCTCACTTAGTAACCTGCAGTGACGTGCCAACAAGAAAGATGGATCTATTACACTTAAAGTTGATTCGTGACAGATAACTATGATAATCTAAATGGAGACAGATAGGCCAGGGACACTTGCTGCGGTGATTCCATTGATTACATGTCATCACATCGATTTGCGGACCAGCTATTGCAAGTCGAGCTGCACACGGACTATCTACAGTACACAGCAGTTTTGTGCGATGGACGTTGCTTTCAGCTCAAGAGGTTGTTAAACAGTTCATCGTTTGCTTGTATTAGAGGACCAGGATCTGCAATCTCTGAGACATTGGAAGATAAATTATATTGTACGTTTGGCAACGTACTTATTGAAGGGCAATATAGGAAGAGCACAATGAAGCTTTGCGTCAGCTTCTCGAAGCTTTTGAGCAGAACGATGTCTGCATTAATTTAGAATAATTGGTGTGTGCACACAAGAAAGAAGATTTCTTAGGACATGTAATATCCGTTGACTGAATCCAGTCGGCCCAAGAAACATTGAGATATACTCAGTATCTAGGGCCAAGTGTCAAGTGTGTGCACTCTTAGGACAAGCGAACTTCTACAAACGATTCGTAAAAAACGCCATTATTTCACTAAATGCTTCACAGGGACAAACGTCATCCGGGTATAGAATGAAGCAGAGCAATATGAATTCGAGGAGTTGAAAGCAGCATAATTGAAACCACCACTTTTGTTGCACGCAGGAATTCTGCATGTGCACTGATGCATCAAGGACAAATCTCAGGTTTCACCTGTTTCAAGAAGTCAAAGAGAATGCCAAGATTGTGGAAAATTCAGGTAATTTCTCACAGGGTGAACGATGAAGGTGTACACAAATCATGAATATTTGGATTTTTAATGACAGCAATGTTCAGAATCACTAATACTATCATCCGTCAAAGCATGTACCTTCCCTCCTGACTCACCCTGTATATGCTATGCAACTACGTGCCCAAAACACCTCAAAGAGGATGACGAGGAAAACTGAGGATATGTCGGCTGCACTGTCGCAATCAACATCCACAGTGTGACATGCATGTGGCAGACTTTCAGGACGTACAAAATAATTTACCACACGAGGCTACAGGCGTGGCAGCCAGATTAGTTCTGACGAATCAGCCACCTAGGGATCGAATAAGAGAGATTTGGACTTCCCATCATGCAGACGAAAACACCAGCTAATCATGAAACTACCTTTATAAAGGATTTGCGTGCCAGCTGGAAAAAGGGAGGAAAACCAGAAAGAACCAAATAAGAGAGATAACACATATTGTGGGCGATAAAGTCTTGCTACGATCAAGGAAGAGGTCAAAGAAGAGTCAGTATTTAAACAGAAAATTCTTTTACATATTCTTTCAGCCTTACAGCACGCGGTAAATTGTTGCAAGTAGAATCTCTACGAAGCTGCAAGTCTACTGTTGCAACCACTACATTTTACACATCAAGGTATTTAGAGAATGAGAAGCATTGGATAAATAAACAGAGAGGTGGCACTCAGTCTCAAGTCCGTATTAAGAAGATGCAGCGGTAAGAACACGAAGTGATGCTACACAAAAACACGAGTTATAAGGTCTAAAAGGAGAGTTTTCGCGTGGGACAAGTTCAGTTATCATCGGAAGGAGTCAGGAATATGGTACAGAAGATACCGAGAAGCATTAAACAGATCATTGGCTTTAGTTGACCTGATGAACATGTGTATATTGGCTGAAGTTTATTTATTAATTTATAGGTTCGCCAGATGCGATGATGCACTGAGCAAGAAGCCATGAGCTTGATGATTTATTAGCAGACGTAAAGGAACTCTACACTTTTATGATTTACGAGACATGAGGAAAACTCTGTCATTTGTGGATAACTGATGAGAGTACAATACGTCATTAATATGATTATTTGCTAGTTGATGAGAGTATGATGTGATAATTTTGTGTTGACAGGACAGATGGCTGCACTTAGAGAGCAACCACGACGAAAATGAAAGCAGAAGAGAAGATAAAAAGATAAAACTAAACATGACCCATGTTGAAGAAAGAAATGGACATATTTTTCGATCTACACTAAAACAAGAGCATAACACGAACCATTGAAAAATGTGGATTAAGCTAACAAGCAATGGCGAGGAACGTGAGGTAAGAAACTACATTATTAAAAGATGCATAAAATAAAGTAAGTTGTTGTATTGTGAATTTTGTGTACGTGTCAAGAGCCAAATTTATTCTTGTGTTTATGTTCTAGATCTGTGATTTCCACACCTTTAGACAACCCACAATATGAGTACTAGACGAATTTATTAAATGGAAAAACGAAGGATTTGGTTGATCAGAGGAAAAGTGACGAATCTAAAGACTAGACTGCAAGATAAATGCTGAAAGTGGTAAAGCACGTAGTGTGGCCACAATAAGTGGGTGATTGGTAACGTACGGCAAATCTGCGGGTAATTGAGAGACGGCACTGGTTATTGGTAGAAATATCTGGCATAATTTGTAATGCAGCCAAGCGATAAGTAAGTTAGTATTTAGGTCATTTGTAACTGCATGACAATCTAATCACTAATGCAAAATTCATCTGAGGTTCCGACCATAATAATTTCGAAAAATCTGTGATTTTAGAAACTTTCTGTGAGAGAATTATTCATTATGAAATAAAGTAGACGTTAAGATGCACACTGCAAGGAAGTAAGATTTAATAATACAAAATTTGATGATATTTAAACAGGTAATGATTAAGTGTTAAAAAGATATGAATCCACTAATTACTCAAAGTAATGAAAATAAAATTTGTATTTGTATTTATATGAATTATATTATTGATGTATGTTTTGTAAATTGTTTGAGGTCAAGCCATTGACATGCTGTAAGGAAGTGTGAGAGTGGTTCTAATCTAACGAGAGGGTTGGGACAACTACAAGGTGTGACGATTAAGCCAACGCCACACTAACGTAGGTGGCACTGGAAACTAGGCCAGCCAGTTGTACAGCTGTGATGCGTGCCTGATATCGCTGCCTGCCAGCCGAGAGAGCTTTCTGCAGGAACAATACACTCCAAAGTTTAGCCGCTCGCTGTTGAATGGGACCACCATACAAGGGGCACTCTGGAGGGGCTTCCGGGAACCCACGTCACCTCGCCACGTGAATAACTGCACAGCTGCATGTCCTGAGGCCTCACCGATAATAATTAGACTCCAGCAATCTATATTATTATTCACCTAAAATTAGAGCACACCAATTGAAATACGAGTATTATTTGCAACTCTGTACGCCATTTCACCTACAGTGACGTAAGTGTGATTTCTGTATGAGAAGTTAAAATTGATATTTTGTGTGCTTGAATTTACGGTACACTTTACAGATTCTTTTGTTCTGTGTAGCTTCTTTTATGTACATCTTGCACCAAGTATATGTTTTGAATTCTAGATGGTTCTGTGACAAGTGTGTTGCTCTATATGTTTTCAACTACTTTGTATATCTTATATTATGTATATATTCTTATGTGGTGACGTCATCTTTAAGAGTTTTACTTTGTTGCTATGTCTAAAAATACACATTTTCCAAAAGTGTGAGTCCTGTGTTGAAAATTGTTTTAAGTGAGAATGAATAATTAGTCGATGTTTAACCAATGAAATGCATGTGTGTGTTTAAGCCATCAACACAGGAATGAACGAGAAAACGAATAATACACTGTTTTATAAAGTCAATTAGTGTGAATGTTCGTCAAGCTAAGAGCTGAATTGTAATGTCAGTTTTAGAGAGAAGTGAATGTGTTGTGAGCTGGTAAATTAAATAAGCCCGTAATGTTTAGCGACCGAAATTAATTTTACGTCAGTGTGTGATAACTTACTATGTTAGTATTTCATATAATTAAATATTGATGTGTACCCTTGCCATTATATTTCTTTGATGCACTTATGCTTTAACAATTTCTGAGAGCAACTGCATATACAAACATCTGAAAACACCAAGAAGCCGTGATGTTACGTGATAATTTTTTCCAACTACTGTCCTGTAACTGTATATAAGTACAAACAGAAAGACCAGTTCAATAAGAATAATTAATCCCCATTGATAAATATGATGTGTATCAGTACCAGTGATTGCCAGTACTAAACTAACGAAGATTACACTTTCATATTGAATTTCGTGGTTCACATAAATAAGAGGCAATTCTGATATCCATAATGTGCTGGGCCACAAGCAAGTGGGCACGCAAAGTGTCACGTTGGCCGCCAGGGAAATCAACCTCCGGGAGAATTCTCTGAAGGGACTCACCAACGCCACTTAGTCACACCGGCCATTGTTTTGAAGAGCTGCTCCTAACCAGTGCACGCCAAGAGTCACAATGTAGATACAGTCTTCCACAGTGCAGGGCCACCGAGTATGTTCTTATCAACCTGCGTGGGGAGGGGAATATGTGCCGTTTTGGCGAGGCTCAGAAAAATGCTTTTGTGAACAAAACTGTAGCGATCAGAGATTCTTTTAAATATACAGACCACTACAGATAACATTCTAGTATGAGAACCAGAGAATTAGGACACCATTGAGTGTGTGACATATGCCAAGCTCAAGCAATACAAAAAACAAATGTTTAAAACAATGAAAGAATTACCAGGACTGGCCAACACAATGGATTTAGTAGTTAAAGAGAGAAAATTGGCTGTGCTATTGAGGTCCAACCTCAGTTTCTATAGATAGACAGAGAGGGAGAGGGACACAATTTTTCAACACCAACTGTTAGGGAGTGTGTTACTTGTTAACTGCCTGAAACGAGATTCAGGAAAGGAGATCGGCTTCTTTTAACACATCTTTTCATTGGTCGGCGATTCAAATATCCATAGTTTGACCAATCAGAATGCTGTGCTGAACGAAAACTGTGGAAACACGAGTCTTCCTTTTAGGAAGAAGATGGGACGAAATTACTCTGTAGCCAGGAGCCACCAAGGGTCGGTCTCGTCTGCTGAGTGGCTCTGCTGGCAGGTGCACCTTCAAACAGACCTGATGAGCTGTGGGCTTCAGATAGTGTGCTAAGGTCTAGCCATGACAGGTGTGTGAGCCACAGGGACCGTCAAGTCATTTTTATTGAGTTTCAATAATTCCCAGCTTCATTCTGAAGGCCTTCTTGTGGATTTTACGGTCAGCAGGTTTTCAACTCCAGCCACAAATGTAAACGTGTACCGTTTTCTAGAGATATCTGTGTTTTAATATCAACATTTCGGCAACTACAGTGCGATTTCGTGAAGATAATTGTTTCATACTGACACACATTTATCAGAATCAGGCACCCAGGTGCATTAACCAGACTTTCCAAGGTATTGGCTTAGATTTGTCAATATTTGTCACACGTACTGCAATTTAATAAACTGCGTTAATTGTGATCCTTGCTTAATCCCATGGATAACGAATTCCTTGTTCATTATTCAGGATGGCAACGATTAATTATGCCACATTCACCGGGTCACTTTGTTTACCTCCACTTAACAACGGAATCACCTACACTTACACTGGAAGAGCTGAACTGGCAGAAACTTGAAGATGGATGCAAACTATCCTACGAAAACTTAATTAGAAAGTTTCTGGTACGAACTTTAAGTGATGAATTTAGAAACACATTACAATCCCCTAAGTATCGCTCATATAGGGATCGTAAAGACAAAGTTAGATTAATTAAAGGAAGAACAGATGCATTTAAACAGTCATTCTACCCCTGACCCACACTTGAATTGAACTGCAGAGAGCCCTAATAACTGAAACAATAGGATGTATGATTTGCCATACACTTCTCAGTGGTTAGCAGAGCACGGATGTAAATGTAGGTGTAGATGGGACCTCAAGATGGTAATGGAAGACAGGAAATCTTTGTGGAAGTCTGCGACCATGGTATATATATAACCAAAATAAATTCTGTTTAGATCGAGCTTTATTCCTTCTACTTACGCGTGTTGGGAGACAGTCACCATTAAATGAAAAACTTAGAGAATCAGTACAAAGTATTGCGTGAAGTAGTACATGATCGTACTGAGTATGAGCACATAGTTCAAGATGGGCGTTTGCAGCGTTTGAACGTGTCTCTGTGCACAATGAAATGTTTATAGTCAGAATGTTTGGCTGTTTCGGTAGTACATCGTGTCTCTCTCTCTCTCTATCTCTCTCTCTCTCTATCTCTCTCTCTCCCTCCCTCCCTCGCCCTCTCCCCTCCTCCCTCTTTCTCTCTCTTTCTCCTTTAGTTATAGAAGGTATCGGTTTGTTACGTTTGGAATCTAGAATGAAAATATTTATAAGTCGTGATGTCGCGCATATTTCTCACACTCGTAGTAGCGGCTAAAATATACGCTAAGAATCATCAATGTTGCTGCATAGGCCTATAATTTGATTAAAGGTACTAATTTGGGTTGTAATAATTTACTTAAGTTGTTAACATATACAGCTAGCTCAACAATACGCGTGGTTTCTTTAAAACTGTAGCAGTTAATGTTTGATAAATATATATTGTTCCACAAAGAGACACGGTACAGTCACCTTCGTAGCTGCACTATTATTCTCAATATTACGTAAATTCTCTGTTAAACACAGACCTTTTATATTGTTCATTATGATCTGAGTAATATTTACGGCATTGAAAACAAGATTTTTGCCAGTCAGTGATTTAGTCATAAGCAAGCCTAAGCCTCGCATTATTATTTATTACCTTTGGGTTTGTTGTATATTTTTAACGAATACTTTTCTGCAAAAAATATTTTGTTTTCCTGATAGCAAAATATTTCAATTTTTTTTTCCTTGTTATCTTGTCACTGAAGCTCAAAAATCATGAAATTAATAATATTTCACATAATGGCTGCCAATGCACCATTACGACAAAAGAATGGCAGACGACCAGTAATAAAACTTGAATTCTAGCGATAATTATTTCCACTTCAATACATTCACATGGATGGAGAAGTATGAAATGAGATTACAAGGACAATTACTTTTTATACATATACACTGAAAAAACAATTAACGTACAATTATCAAAATGGTGCATTCAAAAGCAACCTTGTACGAAAGTGTCTAGTAGGTTCGACAGGTGACACCAGATTGATCATTTTAATCATCCATGTGTTATCACACAATCATGCAAAAATTCGATGACACAGAAATATATTTAATATTAATATTTTTATGTTCAGCACACGTAAAGTTGGAGAGTTTTCTCTTTCCAAAACATTATTTCATCATTGATAGCACATTTACATACATAAACATGTAACATTTTACTAGGGTTTTTAGAAGACTTTCCAAGTGAAGGTAAAGTAGAAAGTACAGAAATATATTTAATATTAATATTTTTATGTTCAGCACACGTAAAGTTGGAGAGTTTTCTCTTTCCAAAACATTATTTCATCATTGATAGCACATTTACATACATAAACATGTAACATTTTACTAGGGTTTTTAGAAGACTTTCCAAGTGAAGGTAAAGTAGAAAGCTAGTATTATATTTAGAACCTTATGAAGAGTAGCTAATTCAAATTGTTAACTAAAATTACGATGATTTTTAGGTTTTTGCAACCTTTCACCTAATAGACATCACTGAACCACGGTGGCACCACTCCACGATTCATCGAGATGTGCTTTCTTTGTGGGATTGAGAAACGGGTAGCAAGATCTGCAGAGATTTCTAGGCTTGTGCTGGTCATCCAACACCGGTTGAGAGTCGTCTTTGTGGCTACACCGGTAGATGGCGTGTCTCACGACACCCACTGCGCAGCTACTTATGAGATGGGTGGGTAGGAATGCCACGACGGTTTAAAAAATAATAGTATTCTCCTGTTCTTCGGGACGAATGATATGACAACAGTTCGTGTACTGTGGTAGAAATGTAGTAACCTGAATACTGAATCAAAATTTAATGCTCCTGAAATGTTTCCGGAATGAACTATCACTGAAATTTTGGTTTCAGTACTACCAGCATCAGAGCGTCAAGCAAAAGCCAGGGGATAATCGAAAGATACTTAGAGAGAAACCATTGTATCGAAGGACACAAGAAACGATACAATTGTATTAGGAATAGGTACAGTTTTTCACAATGGTCTCCTATGCACAGCACACATCCTGCCCCCCGACTGTCAGGTTGTGTGAGATTCCTTGATGTGCCGTCGTTCTGATAAATATTCTCCTCTTCTCTAAGCACTTCTTACCCAGTGGTACAGAATCGAATCAGACGTATACGAAAACTGTACTGCGACTTGCTATCCTCATCACTAAGACCCCTGCAATGTAAGTGAAACATTCTAGGAGGTTATGTATTTGCTTAGCCATCTTTAAACGTTTTCTGCAAAAGGTAGCATGAAGATGGTACTATAAACTGATTCATATCATATGACTACTAAAAACTAGAGAGCATAGTCTTCGCAGTGAAAATGATATACTGGAGAAATGGGACATTCGTAATATCAGATCAAATCATTGTACTATTTCTTTTTGTTTAGTAGGCTTCACAATCCGCATTACTAACATTCAGCACTCGGATGGATATGAGCATTTGAAGACTGTGCAGTATAGATTGTTCACCCCTATTACCCTATTTGGTATAGCAGCTATACTTCCTCATTCGGTATTGAGTGCAGCCTTTGCCATTGACGACATCGAATAACTTCATTTTAGAGCCCAGAGGCTTCCTGAGAGCTTGTCCTGGCGGGAAGTCGTTAAACGAAAGTTACCTAACGTTAACTGTTTAAAATATTTACTGGCAGGAATCGCTAGGTGAAGGTTGGCTATTATCATGTATGAGCCGTGGCGGCTCTGTTTTGGCAGGCATGGCCCTCCGCTGGCGTTACTAACCACTTGAGATATCGTTGTCGATCCTGATCATATATCGGGAGCTAGGGTCTTTAGTCGAGGCGTATGTTGTTGGTTATTGGCGGGCTCTGGAATGACAGTCAGTTGGAGGGCACGGGGCTGACAAGTTGCTGGTTTCGGGGGACTCCTGCGGTCCAGTGCGGGCGTCGAGAAGCCGCTAGTGGTTTAATCGGTCGGAGGCAAGCCTTGCTGGCTGGATTAGGGATTGATAGCGGAAAGAGCAGTGGACGCCGGGTGCAACCTGGTCGGCAAGTTGCCGGCCTACTCTGCAAGCTTAAATTTTACAGCACCTCGAAGAGTGCCGGTACTGATTGGAGGCAATAAAACCCTGGCTTGGAATCCTGCAACTCACTGCTCCTTGGCACCTGAGTGGAGTTAAGTGTTGTTATTTAACTAGTACTTGTTATCGTAAGACCACATCTGTGTTAGTGAGGAACTGGACCTGTTGTATTAACGGCCCTCCGAGTGTCTGTGTACGTATGGTAATCGGTCAGTGTAACTGTTGGTAATTTATTGTCCCAGACCACGATGTACGAGTATTCTCTGTTATAAACTAAATTGATCAAATTGAAATTGTAACATAGCTCATATCGAAAGCAAGGCACCCTTTGTAGATGGGTATGCCCTAGCCATTATAGTAGCAGGTGCTGATGTTTCACCCTTTCATTTTCAAGCAGATTTATGTAGTGTTAAGCTTGTAACTTGTATGTGTAGTAGCTTCAACAATAAATTAATATTATCTACATCCTAGGCGTTTTCGTCCGAAGCCTTATTTTGGCAGAGTGTTCCTTTCTGATGTGTGTTGGCAGGGTAGTTTCAGTAGCGAACGAAGCGTTCCTGTTTCCTGGACCCGTAGCAGTGAAATGTTTTGTTTCTGCAGTGGCGACACTTCCCTCGTCACACTACATCTAAATTGGCCCGCAATCTGGCCCTTCTACTGCCGCATTCTGTTGGCTCAAGGCAAGTAAAGTGTCGCCAGTTAATCGAGAACACTTAATCTATCCAGTATTGTGAATTCAGTAAGCACATAAGCTTTGAAGCGCGTTCTGCAAGCTCGAAGTTCCTAGTCACCATACCCACTCTTCAACCACTCGTTTAATTCTCGCTCCCTTACTGCTGTTCCTGGAGCGTGATGAGGTTTGAAGCTGTTACTTATCAGTATGAACTGTTGAGTTTTCATTTTATCTGCAGTCATTAGCTAACCCCACTCATTGTAAAACTTGACCGCTTATTGCCTTTTGGCTGTGATAGTCGCCTGCTGTGTTTGCTAGCTTATCTTGTATTTTGGCAATTGGATATTTATTTAAGGGTCTTTGTCGGCGTTTCTGCTGATATGTACCAGTTGGAAGTCACATTTAAATTGAATACCTTCCCTGCTTATCTTGTATTTTGGGGGATTGTATATTTATTTAATGCTCCTGTGTACCAACTGGGAGTCACATTTTAAATTGCATGCCTTCACAGCTTTGCTTGTATTTTAGCGGATTGTGTATTTTATTGCTTAAGGGATTTTATTAAGACTTATAGATTGTCAAGGGCTTTCCAATAGCCACAGTCAGTGGCGTGACTTGTTACGCTTTCTGCATTTTGGGGAGCGTTGTCTATTTCTTTAACGTGTTATCCGTGCTTGGGGATTGTTATTACATTTAGTGGCATTTGTATTTCATTTTACTGATAAAACTCAGTGTGTTGAACCTGCTTTCAGCCACGCCTAGTTCATGTGACTTCTTACTTATGTTTGGGGACTATATGTTTCTGGTTTGAAGCTCTGTTCTTAATGGTATAAATTGTTAAAGTGTGTTATTAATTAATTGATCGTGTTCAAGTTCTTTACATTATTGTGAGTGTTATAATTATTTTAACGGTGTTTTTAAATTGTAATTATAACCGTTTTTGAGCAATAAAGTGCACTCCATAAAACAACGAATGACGAAATATATGGGTCCACCTTCCATGTATTTTTCCTCAAAATTATCCCAACCCTTGTTGTAAGTTATCAATATACCTTCTGACAGAAAGCCGTTATACTCGTATGAAAATTAACAACTATTACTTTGGGAATATCTCTTTGCTTTTTCTTTACTCCTTTATATCAGCATCCTTGCCTGTTCGTTTAGTGATTAGCATACAACAACTACGTCAGTGAACAATGTGTGTGTGTGTGTGTGTGTGCGTGTGTGTGTGTGTGTGTGTGTGTGTGTGTGAGAGCTAAAAGAACAGCACAGGGAAATGTGACTGACTGACCACTTACAAAAAATTGGGTGAGCCAGCCGCCCTGTTGACACATTAAAAACATCTCCCCAAAATCTTGTAAAAACGTGGGACAATTCACAAACTTTTAAAACGCGAAATACATTCAATGTCACACAATGAAACAGAAAACAAATGTTGGAAAGTTACATGGGGGATCCTATATTGCTTCTCATACACTGCGCATAATTTAATTCCAAGGCGATTCAACACTGATGGGATTCTCCTAGCATTTCTGATTATTCAAATCATGATGTGGTGAAAGCCTCAGGTATGCATGGAGTCTCTCTGCGTAATTGGAGAGACGCTTCCATAATTTACATATTTTATTTCTCAAGACTAAGTTAACTGGTTCAGCTCTGATTGTAGATTCACAATCTGAACATAACAACAGCAAGATACAGTTAAAAAGGCCAAAGTGCAACATATTATAATTTTCAAGTCGCCCAGGAGTTCCAGCCCTATTTCTGTACTTTACCTGCCTCGGCCAGTTCCCCCCAGCCGGAGGAAGGAGGTTTCGTTCGACCAGAAGAGGATGGGACTGTATTGGCTTCACAGGGAGAGACCCCATGATGTCCGTTGCAGAAGGGTTACGAATGATCTGTCAGAGGGCAGCACCTTTCAAGAGCGCTGTAAGCATGATCAATGGGAGGGTTAAATACAATGCCTACTTCCTGCTCCTGTTTCCTGATTGGCTGAAAGGCTTGAAGTATAACAATTTCGTGTAGTGGTGGAGAGCTCTCAAAATCGAGAGAGCTGACCGTCACCACTCATGGTGTTAAGTTGGCATGTCGTAGGCGCTCTGGGGATGGAGTTTGTGTTCTAACGTAGCTACTATTTAGGAGTTCTCGAGTGAAGGGTCCTCTATGAGGAACGGGATTTCGAGTCCGCTATGGAAAGCCGAGAAAGTATTCTAAAATGCATGGTGGGGACGAACACGACCCAGTTTCGATCAGAAGTGATTCAAAAAACATTACGGATAGCGATATTATTCTTTTGCCCTTTGAGTGGAGATGGGAGACATTCCTTAAGTTTGAAGTGACCAGCCAAAATCAGCCGCGTTGTTCTTTAACTCTCAGACCCTAATCCATACTCTGTCGAGTCTAAAACGACGTTCACTCAACAAGCGGTCTCTCTTTAAAAAGTAGTCGGGGGAGAGATTGGTTAAGTTCGAAAACTCCCAACCAGCTCTCTCGTTCGTGCCTGTTATGCCCCGTTCCCTTCGCGGCCATCATGTTACATTAATTTTCAAATACTCAGACAATCATTCAACGACCATCACACGCGTAAAACAAAGGAAATTAAAACAGCATCCATAAGAATAACTGAACTAAGAACCCAGCTTGGTCCACCTTCTACCCATAGGTTTTAGTACAGTCTGGGTAGGGTAAAAATTTAGCGTCGCAGTCTCGATACGGCGCAACGAACATGACGCGCAAGTGACAAATTTATTCAGGCTGTATGAAAAAAAAAACCATCGGGGGCGTTCCATTCCCTCTGCAGGATCAGATCAGCAGGGAGCTTTTGTGCTACACGCCTGTGTCCCATCGCGACTGTGGCACGAAGCTGTGCGCGAGGCTCTGTCGGTGAAGGACGATCGTAAAAAAGCCGCACTGGTACGGAAACACCCACCTCTCTTCGACGCATTCCAAAGTCTATTGGCTGTGTGAAGAATCTCCGCACAAAGTAAATTTCTCGAGTCAGTGAGCATCCAGAATCGAAAAGTTTCATATGCGACAACGTGTAGCGATATCGATTTCAAGAGCGAGATACAGAGCGAGATGCCACGCTTTTCACGGAGAACAAGAAGTAGAGGTTTGTACAGAATGGACGTGATGTTATTAAAAAACACTGTGACTATAAGATTATTATGTAAACAGCTTAATGGTGAGAGAAATATTTTAGACTATTTAATTTTTCCATTGTGTGGAAGGCGAGTTCACCAACTGTAGACAATAGATGATAATAACAATAGCTTTCAATTAATTATTTTCTCCAGAAGAAAAACGACCCATTTCGGCTTCATACGGCGCATTTTAATATTTTTCTTCTGACTAACGATGCACTTGATTGCTATTCGAAGAAAATCGGTCATTTTTCTTCATTATACTCTCTTGCAACTTAATGGAGCTACTATTATCGTCGCTACTTCAGACAGTCACAATGCAAATGTTGCCGCCTCGACTGTTACTCCCATCTGCTCTGAGTCGTGTCTCTACTCTAAAGTAACGTATTTCCTCATTAACAACACATATCGAGAAAGGTTCGTTTGTACAACTTCCTGTGGCATAAAAAATGTCAGAAACATCATTCTTCCATTAGAGGTATTATCACACTTTTTCTTTGATTACCTCATGCTAAACACGTACCGTAACTATTAAAAAATTGAAATCTTGCTTGTACCTGCCTTTCTGTTTGTGTCCTGTTTGCATGGTACCCTCCATTTGTACAAGTTCCTAGTATATGAGTGCTGTGTGCCTGACCTCTGACATGTGTCTCAAATATGGGAAGGAAAGAAGAGAAGCAGTCTACAGGAAAATTGAGGTTTCTTATTTCCTGACTGTGTATGAAACAGTATAACTGAGGCCACGACGATAAGAATTTGACAGTTACCTAAAAGAACCCGTTTGAGGAGGTCTTGTGGCAGATACCGGAAGAGACTGCACAACCGAGTTGCTAAACTCTTCCTCCCGCAATGTATGGGATACCTCGACCCCGTTCAGACCGTAGCCGTAGAAGGTACAAATGGTACTCTATGACGAGTTTCCACGACTCCTAGACTTTTGTGAATGATTCCTAGGACACACTTTAACTGCCCTTGATTTATCACGACGTGACGAGGCTTTTTTCAAGTGGTAAAATACTTTCGGTAGGTCCACTTTATTGTTGTTTACATAGTCGCCCTCTATCAGTAGAGTTTGTGTGGGGTACTGATGTCCACGACTACCGCCGACAGCGCCTGACAAAGACGGCAATGCCCGTCATTGATACTTTGTACAGAAAAATGGAGTTCTTGGCTTGAATGGCCAACCGAAAATATATGTAATGTTTACCGTGTGGTAAAACATCATAAACTGCCACTTGTTGGTTTTTCAACTTTGTTTTCATAACCAGTTCCCTCCTGCACTATTCTTTATAAGCTTAGGTGGCGAGTGTGTAAACGTCAGATGAAGTAGTTATACTTTAATAAATAAAGCAGCCAGCCATTTCGTTATTTTTATTTAAGCTAAGACATGTTTCAGGCTTTCACCTATCTTCAATAAGCGTGGTACATGCTTGAGTCGTCAATCAGCACATAGTTACAACATCGACAGCAAATTGTATGCTGCGGCTGCCCAGTGTACTGTTTTGTTTAGCTACATTTAGTGAGTTGTATATTTACGGTATACTGCTGTTTAGGTGTACTTACTTTCCTATTGGAATAACAACAAGCATAATAAGCAGAGTAGAAAGTAAGTACACCTAAGCAGCAATGTATCGAAAATATACAACTCGCGAAGTTTAGTACCTAAACAAACTTGTTATTTTTCACAGGACAGCCGCTACATTAAGTTTGGTGTCGATGTTGTAACTACGTACTTACTGAAGACTCAAATACGTTAACTGAAGGTGGCCGAGAGCCCGAAACGCGTATTAAATAAAAATACATCTGATTACTGTATTTATTAAAGTTATATGCGTATAATGACTAAAACGGCGAGTGCAAATTTGTACCACGGCCTGGAATCGAACGTGGGTCTCCTGCTTACCAGGCAGGTGCGTTAGCCACTATGCCACCTGGACACAGCGGTTCACACACCTGCACCTGCCTAGGAAGCAGAAGACCCTATTTCCATTCCTGGCCATGCTACAAATTCACACTTGCCGCTTCAGTCTACACACATAAAGTCATATCTTTATGAGTTCAGTAAAGTCTCTGTCATTTAATTTAAAATAATACAACCTACAGCCACTCAGCTCAACAGCCAGTAAAATGGATAAGTAACTGAAAAAGTTGTATATTGATCAATCGTTTACATGACCAAAAATCTTCTTGGCACGGCAGTATCAGTCACATGTTCGAAAGAGGGCTCAGTGCATTAGCTGCTAGAATACATGTACATCATAATGACTTAGTGTACAAAGGAACACATTAGTTCTCGGATTATGGCTGTATATTATCAGAACGCTAGTCATGGAAGCACTGCCTCTAGAATACTTAAATAAAATGATATTTCATTAAAATCAACAAACTTTTTATAAAATTACCAATCTGTTCAGAAATGTCAGGTACACTTTGTCTGACTTGTTTATTCTCTACGGCGTTGAGCCAAGATTCGAAACACTGGCAGGCGGTCTTCCCGCGAGCTGCTGAATTTCATCGTCTGGCAGGCGGTAACTGTTGTGACTCTGCTCACGTAGTGTGGTGCCACGTGCTGGACCCGGAGACATCTCACACCATGAGGCATGCCTAACAGCTAAGCTACCAGCAGCCATGAGGTAAGTCAAGGTCAAAAGTCAAGTAGAACTTCCGATACAAGATCTGGGTCACGAATGTCCTTTTTTTCTCTCTTCACTCCAGCATATCCCTCGCAGAGAGTATTGTGAAACTGATTGGCTAAATCACTAAAATCATTCGAATCATTGTAATCAACTGCCGTTCCTTTGGGCGGTGCTCTGTTGTCACTCCGTAGCACTTTTTAGTACGTCTCCCCTTTATGTGTACATCACTGACATTCCCATTATGTATGCTCTTCCCAGGATTAGAACGCTTTCTCACTGTCCCTTCTATGGTTCTGTAATAGTTTACAACCCTGTCCGGCCCCTTACCACAAGCCATTGTCTTTGTGTGTGCCTTGCGTATCATCTGTGTAAATGTAGCGTTTGACAGTACGTCCTCTTCCTCAATATAGAGTGAGATTCATTGTCTGTTATAGTGTGGCAAGATACAGTATGCTTTTGTCTCATTAACTGCCAGCTGTACATAGTCAACAAAACTTTGGTGGTAGATTAAGGACATTATCATTGAATTACGAAAATAAAATATGGTACATAGTCTCAGGTGTATTTGATAAACTTCGCGCAAGAGAAATGGATTGAAAGGTATTGGGCATCACAAGTGAGTCGTGGATGTGGTGATTGTTGAAATTAGTAGTGAAAATGAGAATAAAACGGCTCATCTCTCTAAACTAAGATAATTAGACCATCTTTTATCACAAAACGTTCCACATAGGAAACAGCATGTGATTAACAAATGTAATGTTTGACTCTCTCAAGCAAAAGAGATGAGTGGAAGTCAGAACATAAAAATCCATGTAATTAATACAAGTGAGGAAAACTGAGTAACAAAGTTTGAGGGAAAGGCTAGAAAATAACCTGGTAACTAACTCACAGTATAATTTAAATGAATGAAACACACGGTTTGGCTTCGGTCATGATGAATACGTCGATCTGCTGCGGTGTAGGAAGATACATGCAGGAAACCCAAGCAACTGACTCATGACCTAGTCATCAGCTGCCAAAATGAAATGAAAGCACGCTTATTACAGCATCAACATCGACATCTCGCCTCGTGGTACTGCCTGAACTTACCAAAAAACTTGCCAGCAGTTGGTCTGCATCTGCAAGTAGAGGTCTTCACTGCAAGTGCTGCCTAAGGACCCGTGCGTAAGTCGAATCTCTCATGCACCTGTCTCCAGCCAGAAGAAGAATGAACTCTGTTCCGTGCCAGTCCCCGTCCAGGTGAGAAAGTAAAGCTTTGTTTTGCGTTGATCCCTGTCCAAAAGAAGACTCTCCATAAAAACGGCGCTCCTCTGAGTCCTCTGTAGAGAAACAACCAGTGGGTATTGGTTGTCCAATTGTAAGCCTAACTTGGGCTTGATTGCGCTCCCATTTACTCCACAAGATATGCAGCCCATGGACTCCGATAATATACCCTTATATACCCTTCACTTGCCAAAGCGGCACCATGCGCGATGCTGAGGTAGCGGTCAGCGATTACTGGGAGTGTCCTACAATTGCGATGGGGGGGGGGGGGGGGGGGTAGAGAGGGCACTACTTTGACGACATGCCTCCTATTCGCTGAAGATTCCAAGTAAGAGCTCCCCACGGCTTCCCCGCATAACGGGAAAGACTCAGTGCAGCTGGCTTCGCCACGACTCGGCACGTACACCAGCCAGATATATCATGCAAACCCAGTACACGACTTAATTGAAAATACATTGCGAGAAGGAAGTTGTAAGCTTGCAGGCGTCGTGTACGTTTCATCTGAATATCAAAACCCACATCATATGGACAAGGAAAAGGAAACGAATCTCTCTATCAGCTGATTCAGCAAGTACTACATGTAAATAAAATGATATCTACTTACTGACTGGCTCCAGCCTAACATGTTCCAAAATTTCTTGTCTCTCAAATAATACCAACGGCACCATCGAGCATCCGAAACAGTGGGCAGATCACCACTAACAGTGTGACATTTTTCAGTAACGTGTAATTCACACGTTACTGAAAAATGTCACACTGTTAGTGGTGATCTGCCCACTGGATGCGGATGCTCGATGGCGGGGTTTAAGCCAGGACATTGGCCAACAGTGTGATCAACAGAAACGGTATTCCATAACCTCTCATGCTGACTGATGATGCTACTGTGAATGCTATGGAATGCAAAGGCCTCCATTGTGTTAATACATTCTTAGGGTGCGTAAACTTATATACACAGCTCTCATGGAATTAAGAGTGCCCATAAAACCAGCATTGCAAACTCTAGAACCTGTGATGACGTTTCTTTGTTGTTCTTTTTTATGCCGGAGGAGACCAGCAACCCGTCAGCAAAATCAAACGAGGTCACTCTGAGCGAGGGGAGCCAAATTAGAGAATCTCGTTACCTAGTGGACTGATCCTAATTAGGTACTTGAGTCAGAAGCCAAATCCGACACGCGAGTAGTGTGTATGTACTGGTTGTATTGTAAACTGAAAATAACACTCTTTCTGTTGTAACTGAATTTACGTTGATTTCTGTTCAATAATGAGTGCAGTGTATACATGCAAATTTTTCAAAAATTATACCTCTTTTGATATAAACGAATTTAAACGTTGTGTGGTATATAAATAATAGACAAAATTTCTGTTTGTTACTAATATACATAAATTATGTTAAGCCATATGGACATCATGAAGCCGAATGCTAACAAATAAATAATAAAAATGTCACAGCTGGGCTCTGTAAACCAATAACTATGTATGAAAACATTTTAACATATGACATTTTCCAGTCCAACTCTTTCTTACCGGGTAGGCAGGCACGACATAACTAACACTCTATTTGATCCTGCAGGTAACCTTTTCCTCAGACGCTAAGGACTACAATGCACAGGGTGCTACAAAACTATTCCGACAAACTTCTAGGGGTTGTAAAGGGTGTCTTGATGACGATAGGAACACGTGCTCGGAAGCATCAGTGAGGCTACAGAGCGTCAAAGTTATTGATGCTGGTGCCTGTCGCTAGACCAACCTTTCGACAGCAAACGTGACTTTGTACCCGGAACGACCCGCAGTGCTTTTGTTATTCAGTGATCGCTGCTGATGGCCACGATCTCCAATAGAGAAGATGGAGCTGGATGCAAGTAGACAGACATTGTCAACTATGAACGTGATGCTCTGTTGCCTCGGTGGATGACGGTTTCAGACAAAACTGCCACGTAAACACAGAGTGCTCCATTACAGATACAAAAAAAAAATCAAAACCTTGCTGACAAATAAAAGCTGAACGAAGCGATAATGAGAAAGAGAAGAGCTATGAGAAAAGTGTTCAATAACTTTGGAAGTAAAATTTTACCAAGCGATCTAACTAAAAACCCTAAGATGTTCTGGTATTATGTACAATCAGTAAGCGTTTCGAAATCACTTATTCAGTCTCTCAGTAAGGTAACAGAGAGAAGGCCTAAATACTTAACTTGGTTTTCTGAAACTGGTTCACCGCGTAAGACCGCAGTCAGTCACTCCTCCCAACCATCACCATTGTACGAACGCGTAAATCTCAGATACTGATACAACCCATCGCGGACCAGAAAAGCCATTACAATCACTTCGTAGTTGAGAGGCATCATGAATACGTGAGACACATGTAAGATTTTACAAAGCTCTTGCGAAAGAACTTGTTCCCCTTCCAGCAGCAGTTTATCGTAGTTCGCTGGAGCAATAAAGAGTACCTAGCGACTGGAGAAAAAATCAGATCATTCTCGTTTTCAAGAGGGTCTTTGACGTCAGTCTGTTGAAGAATTATGAACAAGTTTTATACTCAAAACTTATGACTTTTTGAACAACGAAAATATCCTTTACAAATTCAACATGGATTCCGCAAACAGAGATCTGTTCCTCTATGTGATGCATGACGCTGTAGACAACGAACTTCGGGAACGCACTTGACACTGTCCCGCAGTGCCGTTCAGTGGAAAAAATACGAACTTACCGAACAATGGACCCGATTTGCAACTGGTTTCCAAAATTCCTTGAAGAAAGAACTCAAAAAGACACTCTTAACGGAACAACATCAACAGATGTAAAGGTATTTCCGAATTACCCCAGGGAAGCGTGATAGAACCATTACTGCTTACAGTGTACCTAATTGATCTAACACAAAACATCTGAAGATCTTGAAGACAGTTCGTAGATGATGCGGTTGTCTATGGGGAAACTAGCGACGCCGGAAGACAGTATAGATTTGAAAAATGACCCACAGAAGAGTGATAAACGGTCAGTCTCTAGTAGTTGACCCTGAATGTAAATAAATGTAACATATTGCGTATACATAGGAAAAGAAATTCACAACTATATAAATGCACTATTGATGACTAACTGCCAGAAACAATATATACCATAAAATGGAGGAGTAACTATGTGGAATGGCCACATAAAACAAATGTCATGCCAGACAGCGATCCATAGAAAGAGTCTTAGGGAAATATAGCTCATCCAGGATAGAAGTAGCTTACTGGGCGCTTGCTCGACCGATTCTTCAGTATTGCTCACCAGTCTGGGAGCCTTATCACGTAGGGGTTTTAGAAAAGGTAGAGAAGATCCAACGAAGAGCGGCGCTTTTCGTCACTGGATCGCGTAGTTGGTGCGAGAACGTTACTAATATGCTCAACAAACTCCAAGAGAGACATTGTGGATCACAGAGAGGTTTACTATTGAAACTTCGAGAGAGTTCTATCAGGGAAGAGTCAAACAAATATTACTTCCTTCCACATACATCTCGCTAAATAGCCACGACGAGAAAATTCGAGAAATTAGAGCTACTACAGAGGCTTACCAACAATCAATCTTCCCATGCGCCATTCACGAGTGGAAGAGAGGGCGGGGAGAGGGGACCAGTTAGCGGTAGCGGAAGTATCCTTCGTCACACACCGTCTGGTGGCTGGAGGAGTATTGGTGTAAATGTAATGTGCGCCATTTTTCAATCACTAGAGACGTGGCACAGTGCCAACGATGTTCGATAAACTGATACTAGAAAAGAAGCATATATTTTAGCATAATCTTTATAGAATGATACCAGTATTGTGAGGGTACAGAAATTTCGGAGTTTTAGTTTGGGAAATCTCATCATCACATTATTTGATTTAAAATTTCTGGACTCTTGGCATTAAATATGAATGAGTAAACGTCCTGTACTGTAAATTTGAAGCCATTTGAATAACCATGTATTGGGGATGGTGGCAGAAATCATGAAAAATATCACAATATTTTTTATTTGCTTATTTGAAAGTAAATGTAATTTAGATTATTACCCCAAATTTTTTCTTTGAAATTTGAACTACAAACGGTATAAAAAAATTAAAACCATAAACAGTGTAATGCGCCGTGCCCACTTTTCGAGGTACTCAGTTTTGCCTGTGAACCTGGGAAATATAGCTTTAGAAGGCTGTGACTTTTTGCGTACAAAACAGCAGTGTTGTATACAAGGCTGTGGAGCAATTTTGTTGTCAAAGCAGTGTGGTATAGAAGGCTGTGGAGCTCTGTAAACATGTTTTGTGCTGTTTAGTGGAATTTGAGTGAAGTTTGATTTATTGTATTATATTTTGAGCAAGGTTGAATATATTGTTCTTTTTTTACAATGCTTAGGCCTGGTAAAATATTTAAAAAATATAGTAAGTCCAATATTTCCAATATAAAGCGAAAGAGTGATGTTGAGGTTAAGGTCTGGTCTGCAGGTGCAAACATTAGCTTGTCTCCAAGTGCATCTAACTAAATGTTGGGGAAGGCATTGTGTAGGAAGAAACAAATCGTTTCATAATTGTGGATCTGGAATTGGTGGTAGAGGCACTTAGAATAGCCTTCAGGTGATCTTTTTGTGGGGGAAATGTGAATTTGGTGGATGACGGAATTGGAAAATGTTTGGTTTGCACATTGCACATTTTATGTCAAAACTGTGATGCTGACACACCATTCAAGACATCGAAGGCCAGTAATAGAATGTGCAAAGCCAATATGAGATTTGCATATGGACTAAGACGTGTAGGGATTGGATGAGATGATGAAAACTTTTTGTGTGGTATTATGAACATGGCTGGTCCTCCACTAAAATTTACTGCAGTTAACACTACTCTCCGCAATGCAGTAGCAGAAGCAAGTGAAGAGAGCGTGAAAATAGCAGTTCAGCAGGCAATTCAAGAAAACTGTGATGCAACTAATATCAAAGATATAACATTTTCCTGTGACAGTTCCTTGATCAAAACAGGGCATACTTCACTACTTGGAGTTTCAACAGCCATTAGTGTTGACACCGGAAAAGTAGTAGACTTACAGGTGATGTTAAACATTGTTCTGCATGTTTCTTGCCCAAGAAATTTAATGATGCGCGTAAAGAAACAGAATGGCAAGATGCTCACGAAACTGTTTGCGGCAAGAGTTATGTAGGCTCCAGTGGTGGGATGAAAGCTGCTGGTATGAAACTCATTTTCCATACGTAGGATATTGCAGTGCCTGTGTTATTCTGATGGCGATGCACTGTGGCGACCACAGCCGTTACGAAATAAGTTAGATGACTACCATTATTCGCAACTGCGAATTCATCTGACGAGTTTTCCATAGGTCTTTTCGAAAGTATTGAGTAATATGCACACAGTACTTATGAGATGGAGAGTCTAGTGGTTTCAAGAACGCAGTTGAAAGCATCCCTATGGAAAAGACTGCGCTGTTGAAAAATTTGAGTGCTTAGGCCGTATTCAGAAGAGGCTGAGTGAACGACTCAGAAGACTTGTTGCAGACAGTAAAGCCAACCTACTAAGGAATGGGAAGCCACTGGGAGGTAAAAACAGACTAACAGAGAAGAGAATTGACACCTTCAATTCTATTTTGGTGCTGCAATTAGAAATAATCTCACAGATTTGGATAGTATGAGGGATGCAGTATGGGCCATTTGGTTTCATTACTTGTCGACAGACACTACACCTCAACATGACCTATGTTCTAATAAATGGTGCAAATTTCTGAAAGGCAAGGGAAGTGGGAAAGCTTACAGCCATTAAAATAACCTTCCTTATGAGGTGTCACAGGCCATTAAACCAACTTTTCGATCGCTGGCTTCACCAGAACTGCTAGAAAAATGTCTGCATGACAAAACGAAGAAAACTAATGAAAGTTTCAGTGCTCTTATTTGGAAGAGATGTTGAAAGACTGTGTTTATTTCCAATTTGGTACTGAAGATTTCTGCTTTGGAAGATGCAGCAGCGTTTAATGATAAGGAAATGGCAAGACTTGACATCGTCAGCAATTGGGCTTTACACCTGGAGTCCTCTCTAAACAGATACTGCGGATCATTGATGAGCAACGTATTACGAAGGCGGACCTTTCAGTAAAGAATAAAGAAAAAATTGCGAGGCAAAGGAGCAGAGGACCTAAAAGAGCTGCAGAGGATGATAAAGAAGAACTGAAATATGGATACGGGCAGTTTTAGCTAAAGCAAGAATAAAGTTTTTTTGAAACATTTCATTGAAACTTAAAAACAATTTTTCTTCAACTTAAGGTTTTGTCATTTCAGGAACAAATGTATCAGAAACTATTGGATGGATTTCGATGAAATCTGGCACATTTATTCTTTTACACGACAGCAGTATTTAATTGGAACAAAATTTTAATCTCGACGTTATAAACGGTTTTATGATTTAAAATATATGGAAAGTTTGTTCGTAAAAGTGTTCAAATCCAAACTTATAACTTATTTCTAGATACTGATCTTTCTGCGTCTCATTTCGTTACTATATTTCGGGCAACGACGGCCTCATTTGCTGCTTATTTCAGTAGGCTACAGCACTGATGTTACGAACATCTGTTCTGGAATTTTCTAATTACCTGTGACACAGACAGCACGCCTCATTGGCACAGAGTCTAGCATACACCCTGTTTTCGTAGGCTAGACATCAATTACAATCAAAAAGTACAACTTTGAATTTTTTTCGATGGTAGTGCTGTACAGCTCTTGAAACACGAAATAAATCTTAAAACCGCCGAAAGTGTTGTATTAAACGCTTTTATGATTTTCGACCAATTTCGATGTTAAATTATCATTGTTAAATTATCATCAGGTCCAAAATTACTATCAACATGGGAGAACTGCTCTTTGACATAAAAATTAAATGCATAACATAAGAGTTCACCTTATCAATCACGATGTACTAAGTTCTAAAACATGATGCTCGAAACAATGTGTATTATAAAAGGTTTTGAAGGTTTTAAGATGTCTTTTCTGGAAATTTTACTTCTGATAGTAATAAATCTGGATGCCGAATTTCCGCAGGAGACTTCCTATTTTCCCGGTGGTTGGTCGAATACAGGTCGAGTACGCGACCCTCCGTTTTCCTTTGTCGGATTCGATCTTTTCCACAGGCGTTGTCGTTAATGGTAGCAACGTCCGTTCGATACGATGAACTTATTTCTGTTCATATTATCCTGGTTCTTCGGACTGACCCATGTTTTCTGTCAGCACATGCTCTCAATAGAGGAGAGTCCTCTCCACAGAATTTATTTTGCAGCGGGTAATGACTACGAGTAGCTTGGAGACAATGTACTACATGAATTTTATTGGTACAGACCCTGGTCTACTGTTCTCCCTACCGATCCGCCGAGGACAAGTAGCTGACCATATTTTCTCTGTTTCTTTCTCTCTTTGTGCCTATATGGCTTGGAGGCCTTAAAATAACTTTTTCGATTAAAAATGCAGAGGCTCTCTAAAGGTTACATCATGGATAACTGAACGAACTCATTTAAGGTCCAATCAACGTGATTGCATACCGCATGCCATAGATCAGTGCCAGAGCAGCAAACTTTCCAGGAGATAACTTCATACATCGAGAAACTGCGTTTTCTCCTCGGTGTGCTGAAAAACTGAGTAGTAAACGGAAAGCCTACTCTGGTTGCAGGCAGCCAGTGTCAAGTAAGGGTACCGGTCGCGTGTTCCGGGTCAATAGATAAAGGCGTGGCAGGTGCTAACGGCCGGTGTCCCGCAGCTAAATCGCTGCGCGGCGGCTCCACTGGGCGAGGTGAAAGGGTTCGGTTAGCCGAAAACTGATTTAGAATGGGCGGACGACCACGGACCACACGTTGGCACCGAACGCCGACCACTCTCTCCCCAGCAGGCGATTCGGCCCCACATACCGGCCGAAGCCTTCCTCCAGCGTTCCTCGTGCACTGTTCGTCAGCTAAATTTGACGGTTGACCACCATTGTGTCGCATTTTCACCGTCCAACTTAAGAGCGTACTACTTCGTTGTAACCAATGCATCTTAACTCGAGATTTCTTATTGACTACATGGCTTGTTCAAAAGGCGTGGGGCAAAACGATAACTGAAAAATGCAAGTACACTGAAGAGACAATAATCATGCAATAGCGCTGTGCACATATCCAGATGGCAGTAGTACCGTGTACACAAGGTACAAAAGGGCAGCGCATTGAAAAAACCGTCATTTGTACTCACATGACGTCGGAATGGTAGCTGCAGCTAGACGCACGGGACCTGCACTTCGGAAATCGTTAGTGAATTCAATATTCTGAGATCCACAGTGCCAAGAGTATGCCGAGAATGCCAGATTTCAGGCATTACCCCTCATCATGGACAATGCAGGCCTTCTCTGACTGGCCTGAAGCGGCGCGCCACGAACTGCTCTCCTGCGCCAGCCTCTTCATCTCAGAGTAGCACTTGCAACCTACGTCCTCAGTTATTTTTCTGGATGTATTAAAGTCTCTGACTTCCTCTAAGTTTTTGCTCTCTACAGCTCCCTCTAGGACCATGGAAGTGATTCCCTCACATCTTAACAGACGTTCTATCATCCTATCGCCTTCTCCTTATCAGTGTTTTCCACATATTTCTTTCCTCTCCGATTCTACATAGAACCTCCTCGTTCCTTACCTTATCAGTCCACCTAATTTTCTACATTCATCTGTAACACCACATCCCAAATGCTTCAATTCTCTTCTGTTCCGGTTTTCCCACAATCCATTCTCGTAAATTTCTTCCTCAGATTAAGGCCTTTTCCTTTGTCGGATTTCCCTCATAGAGACCTTCCATGTACTCTTTGCACCAATCAGCTCTCTTCTCTGCATTTAACAGTGGAATTCGTGTTGTACCTTTAATGTTACCACCCTTGCTTTTAATTTCACCGAACGTTGGTTTGACTTTCCCGTATTCTGAGACAGTCCTTCCGACAAACTTTTCTTTTTTGATTTTTTCACATTTTCAATGCAGCCGTTTCGTCTTACCTTCCCTGCACTTCCTACCCATTTCATTCCTCAGCTACTTGTATTTATGTATTCCTGAATTTCCCTGAACATTTTTGTACTTCCTTCTTCCATCGGTCAACTGAAATATTTCTTCTGTTACCAAAGGTTTCTTCGCAATTACCTTCTTTGTGCCTATGTTTTTCTATTCAATTTCTGTGGTTGCCCTTTTTTGAGATGTCCATTCCTCTTCAGCTGTAGTGCCTACTGAGCTATTCCTTATTGCTGTATTTATAGCCTTCGAGAACTTCAAGCGTACCTCATCTTTCCTTGGTACTTCCGTATTCCACTTCCTTGCATATTGATTCTTCCTGAAAATCTCTTGAACTTCAGCCTACTCTTCATCACTACTACATTTTATTCTGATCTGAGTCTATATTTGCTCCTGGGTACGCCTTACAATCCAGTACCTGATTTCGGAATCTCTGTCTGACCATGATGTAATCTAAGTGAAACCTTCCCGTATCACCCGGCCTTTTCCAACTATATCTCCTCCTCTTGTGATGTGTGAACAGACTGTTTACTACTACCAGCCCACATTCTCTTGCAAACGTTTCTTCTACTCCTTCTCTTACAACTGCATTCCAGTCCCCCATGACTTTTAGCTTTTCAACTTCCTTCACATACTGTATTACCCTTTCAGTACCCTCATATACTTTCTCTATCTCTTCACCTTCACCTTGCGACGTCGGCATGTATACCTGAACTATCGTTGTCGGTGTTGGTTTTTTGTCGATCCTGATCAGAACAACCCTATCACTGAACTGTTCACAGGGACACACTCTCTGCTGACCTTCCTATTTATATCGGATCCTACTCCCGTTATACCATTTTCTGCTGCTGTTGATATTGCCCTATACTCGTCTGACCAGAAACCGTTGTCTACTTTCCATTTCACTTCACTGTCCAAGATGCTACTCCAGGCGGGTGTAAAATGAATGTGCGCAACGGAAATACTGAACGCGGAAATGAAGATTTGGCCCTGTTTGACTACCTCCTGAAGCAGATCTTAGGATCTCTTAGTGGTGATTATTCCCTCCTTCTTGCACTTCAACATATAAATTACAAAATAAACATAAATGAATGATTAATGGAACTAGTAACTACCAAATGATAAATGCTGTTTCCGCTTATACATTTATTGTAGATTAAAACCCCTTTATATTACAAATGATTATACATCAATGTCTAATCGACATAAAGGGATACAAATGAATTTCCTAACTAATATGATTGATCAATTGCCCAAATCTGCCCCTTTTGTGGTCACGCGATATAATATAAATAACGCGAGACGACTGACATCATCTACGTACCAAACACTAGAAGACACTACTTTCAAAGATGATCGACAGTGGTGTGCAACCTCATTGGAAATAAAATGTACGTGATCACAGCTGTTTAGCTTTATAGGCCTAATAAGCCGAAGAAAGTAGCAATATCACCGTATGTACTGCGTCCGATGCGTCGGAGTGATGGTTTTCGTACACGTCTGCGACGATGGAAGGACCCTAGCTACAAAATAAAACTCTATCAAACACTAGGACGGCAGAAGGCGGTCCTCTGACTATTATTATCTAATACTGTCTTCTCCTTTCTGTGTTCTACAGACAAGAGACACGAACTCCCAGCTACAAGGTGGAATTTACATAACGTCTCTACGTGAGTATAGACAGAAGAAATGCTCTCAATCACTGAACGCTGCGCACTCAACGACGATTCCCAGCCCGGAGTCGAAGTCCAGAATCGTGTAAGTTTGCAACAGTACAGGGTCTAACTGTTCTAACTATAAAATCTCCTGAGAGCAAAGACAGAAAGTCTGTCTGTACCAACAAAACCTGATACTGAGCGACTGTCAAACCGGAGCGCTCAAAATCGAAGGCCTCTTCTCTCCATCGCTGGCTTCCCTTCAAAACTCGCCTCCCCTCCATCGTAATTGCATAAGGCGAATCATATTCTCGAAACCACGGAATATTCTCCCTCTCTACAGATTCTTCCGAACACCGATCAACCATATTTTAGTCTTCTGTCGTCCAGCGCGGAAAGTTTGCTAGGAAATACCTTTACTCATACAAAGGTAGGCTTCTCAGAGTAAAAATCCTCGGAAATAACCCACCCTGCGACTTCCGAGGTAACGCTTCCTCGTTCCTCTCTGCTGCGTCCCAGATTTTCAGAGTTTCCGAAGTATTATCCGGTTATCCTTCCGGCCCCATTACAACACCGGCCAGCCGCCTCTGTATTGTGCTTCCGTGCTCAGGTGCCCAGACCGTCCGTCTTGGCACTTCCTGTGTGAAGCAGAACCTGTGCGGACTTTTCAACCCAGGGCTTGAGGTATACCTCCCGTTTCATTTCCACTGGCATTCCAACCTCTGCTAGTATAGGCAATCATTCATTAAGGCGTTTTGATAATAAAGACACTCCGTCACCTTTCATGCAATAAGCGTTAACAGCTATTTACAAGGTGTATGTGACAATATCAGTCTTCTTTAAATATTCGTACATTGTGGTTGTAAATCACGGGAACTGTGCAGAAGAGTGCTTATAAGGTGCGAAATTATTGCCACCTTTCAACTGACCCCTAGTATATCTAGACTGAGCCTTTGAATTTCCCTTTTCAGATTTTCTAGCTGCTCTACCACGTTCAAGCTTGTGGCACTCCACGCTGCACCTCGTAGAACGTTATCTTTTCGTTGGTTATTCAATTATTTTCTCATTGTCACCTCCCGTTTGGAAGTCTCCTCCTGGAGATTTTAATGGGGAAGAATTCCGGAGAGATCATCATGACACTTTTTCCGTTACTGGTCTCACGTCCTGGGGATACACGTTATGTGTCTTTAATGCAGTGGCTTCCATTGCCTTTTGAATCCTAACGATGTTGCTCATTGCTGATTCCTCCGCCTTAGGGGCAGTTTCCCTCCTCAGAGACAAGAAATTCCGCTGAACCTCTGCCCGCTCCTACACTCTCTTGGACACAGCCGTTGGCAAAATAAGGGTGACTACTTGTGCCGAAGTCTTCGGCTATCAGTGCTGCTTATTAATGAAAATTTTAAACGATGGGGATTTTGAATTCGGGACCGAGACCGTTAAGATAACAAATCAAAGACGCTACCAATGGAACACGGGTGAAAAGCTTTGTCTTACTTAACCAGAACAGCGGCATTGGCGTAGAATTGTCGATGCTAAAAGGCAACCGACACTAAGTGAAATAACCGCAGAAATCAGTGTGGGACGCACGACGAACGCATCCGTCAGGACAGTGCGACGAAATTTCGAGTTAATTTTCTATGACGGCAGACTACCGACGCGAATGCGTTTGCTAACAGCACTACATCGCCTGCAGCGCCTATCCTGGGTTCGTGACCATATCGGTTGGGTCCTAGATGACTCGAAAACCGTGGGCAACTTATACGAGTCCCGATTTCAGTTTGTTTGTAAGTGCTGTTGGTAGGTTTAAAGTGTGGCGCTGACCGCACATAGCCATTGACTCACACTGTCTGCAACGCACCGTTCAAGCTGGCGGTGGCTCCGTAGTGGTGAACTGTGTTTACGTGGAACTGATTACTGACTGGAAGTGGTTCGGTTACTTGGAAGCCACTTACGGTCATTCATGGACTCCATGTTTCCTAACAACGCAGGAATTTTTATGGATTGCCGTGCACCATATAATCGGGCCACAATTGTTCGCGATTGGTTTTAGGAACATTCTGTACAATTCCAGCGAATGATTTGGCCTCCAAATCACCCGATATGAATCCCATCGAACATGTATGGGACGTAATTTAGAGGTCAGTTCTTGGACAGACTCCCGCACCGACAATAAATTCACAATTATGGACGGCTATAGAGCTCAGTATTAGTGTAAGGGGCTTCCAACGACTTGAGTCAAAATGGCTCTGAGCACTATGCGACTCAACTTCTGAGGTCATCAGTCGCCTAGAACTTAGAACTAATTAAACCTAACTAACCTAAGGACATCACACACATCCATGCCCGAGGCAGGATTCGAACCTGCGACCGTAGCGGTCACGCGGTTCCAGACTGAAGCGCCTTTAACCGCACGGCCACACCGGCCGGCCCGACTTGAGTCCATGTCACGTCGAGCTGTAGCGCTACATGGAGCAAAAGGTCAGGCTCGGTATTAGGAGATATCCCATGACTTTTGTCACCTCGGTGTACAAGGTACATCTAAAATAACGGCCCATACTTCTTGTTTTTCATCGAATGAAATGGCGCAGCGGTAGGGCTCGTTTTAGAAAGGATGATGATTCAAATACCCGTTCAGCCATCCAAGTTTGCAATGGTTTTCCTTAACCTTGACAAAGAACGTTGTCGATTTCGATTTCCTTCTCTCTCTCTCTCACACACACTCTCTGTGTGTGTGTGTGTGTGTGTGTGTGTGTGTGTGTGTTTCCCTCTCTCTCGCTTTCCCTAATGACTTCGTCATCGACGATATGCCAGACTTGAACTTCCTTGCTTCCTTCTTCTTCCTCTCTCTCTCTTCCTTCTTCTTTAGGCGTTACTCAATTATTACCGAATATAGGCTTCTTTCTATTCAGCCGATTCTTTGCCATCAGGTATGACCGTTTATACCAATGGTCTCTTTCAAGTAACCAAGGCCACCTGTTTTGGTATGTCAATGAACCACCTAATGGCTCAATAGAATGTAGGCTATGCCTCGCTATGTGGTCAGCTCATTGTCATTAAAATCCGACACAATTCTCGCTGATGTCTACTACCCGTGTTTTTCTTCCACTCGCCTCGTATTTGGGAGTACAACGGCTCAAATCCGCGTCCGACCATCCTCATTTAGGTTCTCCGCTATTTCCTTAAATCGCTGAAGACGAATGCCGAGACGTCTCCTTTGAAAGGGCATAGTCGATGTCCACCCCCATCCTTCCTTAATCCGAGCTTTTGCTTCGTCTGTTATGACCTCGTTGTCGAAGGGAGGTTAAACACTAATCTTCCTTCTCTTTTTCTATTCATCTTTGTATCTGTCTTGCCTCTGGACCTGGCGCATCTCAAAACAACTAAAACTGTCATAAATCTGATGACTGGCTTGAACACCACAGTGTTTTAATAGTCATGATGTTGTTGGAAGTGGCACGTTATTTCCTTTTATATTTGAAATGACTCCCCAGCCATTTCTACGGGATCATACAGTTTAACGTGCGTTCTGATTCACAGTGCAACACGCCTTTTTTCACATAAAAAAAAACAATGCCAGGTGTCAAAGAAGTGATAAGTAACAGATAAAAATCATTGGATTGACCAGGAATCGAACCAAAGGTTTTTTTTTTGTTTATAGTGTGGCACTTTACCACTTTTTTCTCCAATTTGGGGTATGCTGGAGGGGGTCAGGGGTAGAGTGGACAGGGGTTGCAAACCAAGGCGTGGCCACGGTGTCCCCGATGCTACTTGATGAAAAGGGAGAGACGGGGGGAGGGGGGGGGAGGGGGGGGGGAGGGGGGGCGGAGTATGTGGCAAACCAAAAACAAAAACATCTATAGTAATTTACATCCAAAGAGCAACAACTGTATTATATTTATTTTTTCTTTTATTTTTCATTTTTAGATATACTTGAAGAACCAAAGACTTTGGTACTCCGTGCTAAGTCGGAGGCAAAGGAGTAAATGACGCTTCTAGCCTGTGATGCAAATGAAAAGCGGAATTGTAACAGAAGTGACACATCATCGGATGTGACGGCGGGTCACCCGGTGTGTCTTCTCGTACCAGCCAGTGTATGATCAGCCATATCAACTTCTCTCGCCACGGACGTTCCAGCAACTCGGAGGATGATGCAAGACACTCCATAGTTAATTTAAAAGTAATTGACTTTCATGCGCATGGCGAAAGTGAGTTCGCTAATGACCTCAGTGCTGAGTGCCCGTAAGCTCCAAAAATGGCGTGGTGCTGTTCATCGAGATAACACCAGAAACTAAGAACGTGTTTGGGGTCGTCACGGTACAGATATTTCACGGCTTGACAACGGATCCATAAGACTGCATTCATCCGAGCTTTGGGTAGAACGTTTCATACGATACCAAAATCATGCGTGTGTCAATATGGAGTGACGTTGCATGTAGGATGTACCCTAAAATGTGGCAAACAAGGTACCACACATGTCCCGCATCTCCACACCTGAGACGACGTTCGTCAGTATCTACCTCATGGCATGTCAGTCCAGTGGGTGAATCCACCAGGTGGTTATAAAGGCGTTCGTGTGTCGCGTACTTCCACAACCACCAACCATGTGGCTTGAACATGAGTCAAATAAGAGGTGGTGTAACATTTTCCATATCAATCTCCACCACGTCTTCAGACATTTGGATTCGATCAAATTAGGCCAGCGGTACCAATAAAGCTCACCATAGAGGCGTTTCGTCGTCGCCGAACGTGGGATCGGGGTCAATTGGCGTAGTATATTTGGTCAAAAAAGAATCGTCTGAGGGAACTGAAGGGAATGAAGCAGTCTCTTAACATAAAACAGTTTCTAATGTTGCTGAGCAATAATTTTTAATTGAACACACCGCCTTTTGACTGTATTGTTTAATTACGACACATCATTTCCAAGCGATTTAGTTTATGTCATTAACATATATTGCAGGACATGAAGCTCAAAATTGCCCCTAAAATAAGAGAAATATTGGCTCCCCATGAAATGCCAGATTTGAAATCACAATCTTGTAAAAAAGATTAGTAAATAATAGTAGGAGCACATCATATTTAATTAAAAAAAAGGTTTACTACGTTAGATAAAAGATGAACATATCACGTTGAGTCGTAATGATAGTGAAATCTCCTAACATAATCAGTGTCGAGAGTGGCCAGTTCCAGTGTCATCAGTAACGAGCTCCTAAGTCCTCATGGGCTTTAGGTGGGTGCAAACGTAGAAAGCCATCACCCTGTCATGGATTCAAACTGAAACGCATTGTCATAGAAACACTTATAGAAAACAACAACACAACCAATCAAATAAACAAATGTCTGAGTCTCCCTTTGTGCTTGGGCAGAGTGAGGGAGTTGTATCTATTTTTAAACAACATACCTTTGCTGATAAAGAAGCTGCAAGCAACAATAATGCTATGAGCCATTGTGTGCATGATGCAGCATGCATGGAGCAGACCTGGTATAGTATGGACCTCCTAGGAAAGTTTGGTCAGTGGAGACTGCGTGGCAGACTGCATACTGTATACTGTAATCGACAGTCTTTGTACGACATGTGGAAGCCACAATGCTAACTACACAATGACATAATGTGCTCGATGTATGATGCTGAGAGCCATAAGAGTTGGTCCATGTCTGTTGATTGTCGGTGGTAAAGTCCAGTCCTAGATATGTGTCGGTAAGCTGAAGGGGGGGCAACACACTCCCATGACAAACACGACTATATAGGCAGCGCGAGAGACTTGTCGATATTGAGTTCGAGAGAGGACAAGTTACTCTCCCACCTACTTTTCGTATATGGAAAATTCGTAAAGATTTTGTTACAAGCTGACACACCTTGAGTGAGACTCTAGAAAGTTAATGGCCTGAGCACACGTTGATGGAGCATGGTAGGGTACCAAAATCATGAGGTATTTTTATGTTTCTTAGCTCATAGAAGTGGCATGATTGGAGTGGAAAGCAATTGGCAACGAGCCAATCCCTCAATAAATCTTGCCAGACAGGTCCACAGCTCTACACGACAGACAGAGCAGCCCCTCATTGAGACAGGTCTCCACCATAAAAATGTCACGATACCTTCATTGGCGCCAGCCAAAGGCTAGGCATCTACACAGTGGAGTCATAAACTGAGCATTGTGTGCAGAGCCACGCATAATAAAAATTCACAAGCGATTTAGATGAAGATTTATAAGATTGTATTTGTTTGCTTGTTTCTGTGGGAAGTGACACGACTTTGGAGAAAAACGTCTTCCTCCTCCAAGAAAACTTTAAAAAAAACCAAGTAATTGGCGGTTTCCTTTTTTTCCAGAGAGGCAGGTTTCGTAACTCTTGCCCTGGCTCCACATGAATTTGTGCCGTCGTGTGGGAGGGGAGATTTAGTGCCTTTAGAGCCCTATGATTGGCTCAAGACGGCGTGAAGGCGGTGTCGTTCATGCACTTTGCGAGAAAACGGATTTTCTTTATTTCTGAAGAGGTGCGAAGAATTCAGAAGCTGGAATTCGGTGTGGTAAGGGACTTCTGGTCGATGCTCTGGAATGTGTGGTTGGTGCTTGGGACCTGTCCTGAGACTGACTTTACTTGCAAGTAGTTAGACTGAAGAGCCTGTGGTGAAGTTCTTACTGTACCGACAGTATGACTTAAAACGTCTCGGACTACTCATTTGCCAAGGGCACACTTATTCGTTTTTGGTTTACCAGTCTTGACGTTTGGCATCCTTGTGTGCTCTGTCGTATAACTGGTCCTTGGTGTGACCAGCGAACGGCTGTGTTACACACTGAAATCTACCGTCATTTCAGGGCTCTTGTAGAGAGTAAATTGTGATCCATCTGCCTTGTCGCTAGACCGTGAGATTTTGGCATTTCTTTCGTGGCCGCGATCGATTCACAGGTGCCGCCTTATGTCTCGCCTCCGCCGTACACATCTGCCAGCTGCAAGTTACATCGCCACACAAAGCAAACAGGGTAACGTAGTGCTGCTCCAGGATTGTCAGGGCGTACACATCTCAATCGCCACTTGCTCTCAGCTACACGTATATAGAGAAACTTCTGTAGTTTGAACAATCAAAGTCTGCTCAGCGTCAGATCAATTCGGATTGCATTATCCACATTTTTAGGGCCAGAGTACTTGACTCACTTCTGCCACCCAGGATCCTAGTCCATTGTGGTCTTAAACCACCTGTTAGTTGTTTACAGTATTCAATCAATAACTTGTTTAGCATAATTTATGTCTGTCGTTGTTTTGGGAAAATAAAAAATGGTTCAAATGGCTCTGAGCACTATGGGACTTAACATCTGTGGTCATCAGTCCCCTAGAATTTAGAACTACTTAAACCTAACTAACCTAAGGATATCACACACATCCATGCCCGAGGCAGGATTCGAATCTGCAACCGTAGCGGTCACACGGTTCCAGACTGAAGCGCCTAGAACCGCACGGCCACACCGGCGGCTTGGGAAAATAAATTTTGTTAGTAATCTAAATTTTGCATACATTCCCAATCATTTTGTATAATCCCCACAGGGAAAACTTTCATTGTAGCATATCCTGCCAGGATGTCGGATTAATGGCACCTTCCGTGACCGTCAGGTCGCGATGCCTAGCGTAGTCATTCAATTTGACGTCCCTTGCGCAGGATTTTGAATTGATGGCACCTTCTGTGACCGTCAAATCGTAGATAGTGTTGCATAGTGAAGTTTCCGTTCGCCATGTTTAATGTGGTGCACTAGGTAGAATAGATTCGCGTTGCTGGCGCCTAGGCATAGTACTAATATTTAATTATTGTATCTGTGTATTTTCATGTTGTGGTTGTGACTTCTGTGTCACTTGACTGTTTCTGACGGCGAACGAAGTTGTGCTGATTTGTTAGGATTGATATTTTCGTTTGTGATTATTGACAAGCATGCTGTTATTTGAATTCATTGTCAGGAACTAGGAATCAGAAGCTCATGGGAGAGTAATTAAGAGTAGAATCTGTGTGGCATAGGAATGTGTAATTTTTAAATTCGTTTGGGTCAAAATTAGATTGCATGCTTACAAGAAGCAAGGCACGTTTGCTGCAGAGTAGCAGAAGTAATGATGTTTTGTTAACCATGGATCTACGTCAGATTATTAGCGGTGACTAGGCAGATTTTACACGGGATTCTCAGGCAAATACAGTTGCAAACCGGGCAGAATTGTCGAACGTAGAACCTGCAGAGTATGACGACATGTCTCAGTCAGGAGACGAAAGTAAACAGGAGACCGCGGCAGAACGAAATGTAGGCGTTGCTGGTACGAGACAAGCCATCGGTGAAACTGGCAGACCAGAATTACGAACGAAACGTCACAGAATGTTGGGATGTCGTTCATCTAGTCCTGACGGATTTAGCGGTGGATCCCAGTTTGAGGCTCTCATGCATTTCACGCAAGATGCAGAGAAAAGAGACGAGAGGGAGAGGAGGAAAGACACAAATTAGTCATAAGAACGGTCACAGACGGTATAGATGAAGTAAAGAAAGAGATCGTAAGAATACAATAAGAGCTAGAGAATGTCAAGAAAACGACAGCAGAAACGGGTGATGTCGCGGACCAGGTGAAGCGCGACGCCAAAACAGCGCGATTAGTAGCGCAAGTAGCACGAAAGGATTCATCAGTGGCCAAAGAACAAGTTAAACTGGCAAGAACTGAGGTGTGTAAGACAAAAAACTCACTTGCAACTCTCCAAACGCAAGGCCAAAAAATAGTTCAAGAAATTCAGGAAAAAATGAGTGAGGCTGCGAAGCGAATCGAAGATAGAAATCAAACGGGCCGAAATCTCTGAAGATCAACAGACCCGAGTTGCCCCGCGACGAATCGAGTTGGCAAAGGACGTTCGGCAGGCACATGAGCGGGTCGCGCAATTGCAAACACAATCTCGTCCGATATAACGCCATCGAGAGCATCACAGAAGTGAAGAAAATGTTTTGCGACTCTCCTTAATGCTATATGAGGACACACACCCAGTACATGGACGAATGCAGCAGGAATATATACCTGCCGCTGCGGAACGCGTAGCAGAAAATGCTCCGTCGGTAACACGCAGCATGTTAGAGACAGAGCCGGAAAACAATTGTACACGTCTACGGAGGTCAGAAACGTTATTACGTGAATTTTACAACATGAGGGGATACCATAACAGTGCACAAGGATCGTTTGGGCACTGATACATGGAATCAACCGCTGCAGGCGAGAGGGAAAATTCGTACGGCGGATACGTCGAACCTTTCGACCACAAACTTTTGACCATCCAGAATTTTCAAGTCTACAAGGAGGCAAAAAACGCATTACATGCAAAGACCTGGATGGCACAGTACGATCACGTGCTACCAGAATCATGACCACTGAAGTACAAGCTCCAGTTTAACTGTTGGTTCTTGGAAGGGTCGATTAGCCGGCCGGTGTGGCCGAGCGGTTCTAGGCGCTTCAATCTGGAACCGCGCGATCGCTACGGTAGCAGGTTCGAATCCTGCCTCGGGCATGGGTGTGTGTGATGTCCTTAGGTTAGTTAGGTTTAAATAGTTCTAAGCTCTAGGGGACTGATGACCTCAGATGTTAAGTCCCATAGTGCTCAGAACCATTTGAACCATTCTGAAGGGTCGATTGCAGAACACATGCGCGGAGTTGCGGCGATTTGTCGCTCCTACAAAGAATTTAAGGATACATTCCTTAGCACAGACTGGTCGCAAGACACAAAAGAGAGGCTGAAGCAGGAGATCATGTTAGGAAACGACTTCGACGCGTCAGGGTTCCAAAGTCTTGTCAAATTCTTCGAATTCCTGGCCAAGAAGAACCGATTCTTGGACCAACCGTATAGTCCAAAAGAAACTATCAGGCACTGCTACACTAAATTACCTTTATGTTACGTTCTTATTTTGGCCAGCTCGTCGAAGCGTGAAGTAGCCAGATCTGAGGGACATTCGGATGTGACAGTTACCCTTTTCTAGACTGCATACTCGTCGTCAAGCCTCTGGTCGGCCATGTCTGACCTCCACAAGGGAGGATCTCCGTATTGTGCATCAACCACATCATAGCCACTTCACACTTGCTCCTACCATTTGAGAACAATAAATGGAGCCCCAGCAACATTCTGTGGCATCCCACACCATTAGTGTGAGAGTAGCTGCGGTCACACACATAGGTTACCTTTAAGATCTCAGCACAGACCGCTGCATTTGGAGTGGTTCCATGACTGGGAACCATAAACTGCTGATGAATGGCATCGCTCCGTGTTCAGCGATTAATCTCTGTTCTGCAGTACCCCAGATGACCATCATAGGCAAGTATGGGCGCCATGGGTGAGGTTCCATGGTGTTACTGTTGGCGTCGTGGTGTGGAGTTCTGTCGGATATGACTTTACGTTACGGCTGGCTCACAGAGCACAACCACACGTCACTAATGTCCTGTTACCTCTCACGTGAGAGTATTCTGCTGGAACTTTTCAACACGGCAACGCTCGCCCACACAAGGTACGTGTCTCTCTGAATTATCTGCATATTCCTGAGATACTCCTACGGCCATCAACTTTTCCCATAGAACATGCGTGGGACCAGCTCGGACATAAAATCCGTCCCAGTGTCAGTATCCAGGATATCAAGGACCAATTGCACAGCATTTGTGTATCACCTAGTCTCAGGAGAGGCTACAATAGCTTTTAGCAATGAGTCATTCCGTGTATCCAGCACAGAGAGGGCTGCAACGTCGTACCAATCAGATTAGATTAGATTAGATTCAGTTTCCATTCCATAGACCCAAAAACTGTGATGATTTCCGTGGGTGGGGAACATGTCCGAAAGTATAACATAAAAACATAAAACATTTGAATATAAAACTTGCCATCCTGATCAATTGCCAAGACACTGTCGAAATAGGTGAATACAATGCGCTAAACAGGAATTGCTAAATCAAATATCAAAAACAGTTTTGCATCACCTCGGTCCCGAGAGTTCCAGAATCTGTACATAAAATTGGAATAGAGATCAACATAAACATCATTTCCTACCTTTTTATTGCTCACGAAAACCACAAATTGCATGTTGTACCACCATACAGCGAGACCTTCAGAGGTGGTGGTCCAGGATGCTGTACACTCCGGTACCTCTAATACCCAGTAGCACGTCCGCTTGCATTGACGCATGCCTGTATTCGGAGTGGCATACTATCCACGAGTGCATCAACGTACTGTTGGTCCAGATTGTACCATTCTTCAACGGCGATTCGGCGTAGATCCCTCAGAGTGGTTAGTGGGTCACGTCGTCCATAAACAGCCTTTTTCAATCTATCCCAGGCATTTTCGGTAGGGTTCGTGTCTCAAGAACATGCTGGCCACTCTAGTCGAGCCGTGTCGTTATCCTGAACGAAGTCATTCGCAAGATGTGCACAATGGGAGGCGCGAATTGTCGTTTGTGAAGCAATATGCGGCTGATATGGTTGCACTATCGCTCGGAGGATGGCATTCACGTAGCGTTCAGCCGTTACGGCTTCCTCCATGACCAGCAGCGATGTACGTCGGCCCCACATAATGCCACCCCAAAACAGCAGGGAACCTCCACCTGCTGCACTCGCTGGACAGTGTGTCTAAGGCGCCCAGCCTGACCGAATTGTCTCCAAACACGTTTCCGACGATTGTCTGGTCGAAGGCATATGCGACACTCATCGGTGAAGCGAACGTGATGTCAATCCTGAGTGGTCCACTCGGCATGTTGTTGGGCCCATCTGTACCGCGTTGCATGGTGTCGTGGTTGCAAAGATGGATCTCGCCACAGACGTCGGGAGTGAAGTTGCGCATCATACAGCATATTGCGCACAGTTTGAGTCGTAACGCGACGTCCTGTGGCTGCCCGAAAAGTTTTATTCAACATGTTGACGTTGTTGTCAGGGTTCCTCCGAGTCATAATCCGTAGGTAGCGGTCATCAACTGCAGTGGTACCCTTGGGCGGCCTGAGTAAGGCGTGTCACCGACAGTTCCTGTCTGTTTCTCCTCCATGTCCGAACAACATCGCTTTGGTTCACTCAGAGACCCCTGGACAGCCCTTCAATGCGGACACGATCGGACCGCGGTATTGAACGTCTAGGCATGGATGAACTACAGACAGCACGAGCCGTGGACCTCCTTCCTGGTGGAATGACTGGAACTGATCGCCTGTCGCACTCCCTCCGTCTAATAGGCGCTGCTCATGCATGGTTTTTTACGTCTTCAGGCGGGTTTAGTGACATCTCTGAACAGTCAAAGGGACTGTGTCTATGAAATAATATTTACAGTCAGCGTCTATCTTAAGTAATTTTGGAAACCGGGGTGATGCAAAACTTTTTTTGATATGTCTATTTACAGAATTAACACGCTATCAGAATGAAACATTGTTATGCAGTATTAATAAATTTATCGTACACAAAATACCTAATCTTGACTGTTGTGACAAAGTGCTGTCAAAACTGAAATCTAACAGACATTTTTACCTACGCTGGCTTAAGTCCCTGTTAAGATATTCATCTATAAAGTAGGAGTTGCCTATCAAAAAATCTTTCAAACTATTTAAACCGTGCTTTATCTGAAACCAAGTTTTTAATGGTTGCTGGCAAATTATTGAACATGTGTTACTGAACATTTGATGTTAGGTCTTTATGTATATTGTTCTTATTCGAAGTATTGATACTATGTATTGAACTATTGGTTGTAAATAGAGATGTATTATTTGCAAAAAATTTCATTAAGGAATAAATATACTGGGAAACAATGGTTAGAATATGAAGTTCCTTGAACAGGTTTCTACATAACGTTCTTGAATTTACACCACAAATGATTCTTATCCCACGCTTTTGCTCAGTTTGATGAGTTCCCCAGTATATAATCCCATATGACAAAATAGAATGAAAGTAAGCAAAGTATGCAAGTTTTCTTATACTTATTCCTCGTACATCTGACATCATTCTCACTGTAAATGCAGACTTGTTTAGGTGCTTAAGCAATTCTGTGGTATGCCCTTCCCAATTGAATTTCTTGTGGAGTTGTAATCCCAGAAAGTTAACACTACCAACCTCTTCGATCTGCATGGGTTCATATGTTATACACATGCTGGAAGGAAATTTTTTACAGGTTCTGAACTGCATGTAATTGGTCTCCTCAAAGTTTAATTTGCTTTAAACCACCCATTGTCAGTGAAAATTTGATTAGCAGCTATTTCTAAATCTGTACTTGACTTGCTACATATTGCAGTGTTTGTATCAACTGCAAACAAAACAAACTTAGCATCTGGCAATGTAACAGACGAGGTCATTAACGTACACAAGAAAACGCAATGGAGCCAAGATGGAACCTTGAGGAACACCATATGTAATTAATTCCCGGTCAGATGAAGACTGACTGCTTACTGCACAGGTATTTCGCAACGACACCCTTTGTTTCCTGGTAGGTAGATAAGACTCAAGCCGTTTCGTAGCATTGCTGGTGACACCATCATATTCTAATTTACTTAAGAGAATGCTGTGGTTCACACAGTCAAAGGCTTTTTACTGGCCACAGAAAATGCCAGTAGCCTCTAATTTATTATTTAATGAATTAAGGACATTCTCACTGTAAATGTAAATAGCTTTCCCTATATCAGATTCCTTAAGAAATCCAAACTGTAACTTATTTGCAGTCAGATGCTTAAGGAGATGCTTGAACATAACCTTTTCAAATATTTTTGAGAAATATGGCAAAAGTGAAACTGGTTGATAGTTTGATTATATCTCTTTATCCCCCTTCATGTAAAGAGGCTTAACTTCAGCATATTTTAGCCAGTCTGGAAATGTTCCGCTTATAAGAGATTGATTATACAAATAACTTAATATAGAACTCAAGTCGCATGAGCACTCTTTTATTAACTTCGTTGATATGTTATCATACCGACTCAAATACTTAGATTTTACGGATTTTATGATGGGTGCTACTTCTTTGGGAGCCGTGAATGTCTTTTCCATTTTACTGAAGTCATTTTTAAAGACTGGTCTCAAATACTCCATTGCACTGCTCACCGAACCTGACAACCCCAAGCTGTCACTAACAGAAATGAAGTACATGTTTAAGAGGTTTGCAACACTATATGCACTTGTTACCAAAGTCTCATTTATTTTTAGAGTTACCTGTTCCTCTTCCTTTTTAGCCCCACCTGTCTCTGTCTTCATTATATACCATTAAATTTTTATTTTGTTGCCTGATGTAATTATCTTTTTCTCATAATAAAGCTGCTTCGATTTCTGGCAGGGTTCTTTTTAAGTTTGACTCGATTTTGTAATTTCTGAAATAACATTCCCTCTCTACCCATAAAATTTCATTTAGTTTAATCGCTCCGTTCTGGGTGGATCACTTTTTTGTCGCGAAATTCTTCAGGATAAGTTTAAGGATAAACAGAGCAAGAATGATGATTATGAAGAGTAAGTAGTTGGAAGAGTATTAAAGACTTGCTTAATATCGAAACTGAGACCGAAATGTTAATGGAAGAAGTGAAATAATTCTCCTATATAGGATTTGAAATTACACAGGAAGGTATAAGAGGCCGACTGTCACAGAGAAGAAGGCTCTATACATGTCCGATATTTAACTGTGGAAGACATTTTTAAAACTGTACGTCGGCAGCACAGCCCTGTACGGATGTGAAACGTGGACAATAGGAAAGCAGGGAACATCTTCACTGTGAGATGTATGGCGAATGATTCTCACAATGTAAAACAATCTTTATACACGTTCTATTATTAAACTACCAATTACAAGTGTTCTTTGAAGAATAATTAGTAGCACTGGTGGTGACAGTAGTAGTAGTAGTAGTAGTAGTAGTGCTGTACATCATAGAGCTCTTTTAGAGCATATTGGATACCTCATTGTATCACAATTTAAGAACAAAAAAAAACATAATTTATACAGAAAGGATGTACAAATTTAAGATCTAGTGCTACAAGAATGGGACAGGTAGTCGACTGTGGCCTGGATGTGGGAACCGTCCCGACATGTGCCAGAAATAACGTAGGGAAACCACGGAAGACCTATATCAAGTTGGCCAAATGAAGAATGGAGCATCCACGCCCAGGATACAAGAGCCAGTCTGTTAACAACACGATTATCTCATTCGGTTGACCCCTAGTGTAATACAGTTTTGTAAAGTAATTATTTAATTATATGAATGACTGATTAGTGCTACTCTCTTCATTTATTTTTGTCCCCCAGTCACTGCGCACACTGCAAGCAATATACATATAATATTTCATGATGTAACACCACATACGTTATCATCTGACGTCAGGACCACAGCGATTATGTTTGGGTCTCATTTTGTGTGTTTCAGATTTGCTGGCGTACAGACTGAGCCAATGTCATTAATGAGTGAGATGTTGAACTCAGAAAGAGAATAGGGTGCTATTATTATACGCTGCAGAGCTCTGGGAATAAGGCTTCCCAGCAAAGCAAAAACGAGAAAAGAAAAAAGAAGAAAATGTGGTGTGAAATGATAATCTTTTACCAGCGTTATTATTATTTATTTGTGTTACTTTGTTACTAATCTCTACTGCGTGTTATGTAAGTAAGCCTTCACTGGCACTTTTTTACTGCCTTTCTAAACTCGTTTTTGTTAATCTCCTTAATTCCCTGAGGCAAATTATTGTACAGTTTGATTTAGTTGTAGAAAAATTTGTTTTTAGTTTTCTATTTATTCTTTCTTGGTAAATGTACGGTAGGTATAGATGTGGCTCTACTGCCATCGACATAGCCGTTGATGCACTAATTATGAGTGTTAATTCTGATGTGCACAAGCGATTGGTAAACGTACTCAAATGACGTGTTTTGAATAAATCTTCACAATGAGCCAGACTACTAATTTTCATTATTATTCTTATGCCCTTTTTCTGTGGTTTAAAAAATATGTCCATATTTCGTGCATTTGCCCTCCAAAAAGATTCCATAGATAATAATTCAGCGTGCATATAAATGGTATGCAATCAAAACGCTAACAATTACACACTGCTGATAGACTCTAAGGGCATAACTCGCTGATGACATTCTGTTTGAGAATATCTCTTTGCCTTCACACCACTCCAACTGAGAATCAGTATTCGTTCCTAGAAATTTTGCTTGCCACACATTATACTGTATAGATTTTCCATCTATATTTAACCAAACAAGATGATTTCCTCTCTTCAAACAGATATTCTTGGGCTATCTTTCCTATGTTCAGAGTCACTTTATTGCTGACTGATCAACTGTAAACTTCGTTGAGAGCTTCAAATGCTGTCTAGGCAAGATAGTCTCTTGTTTCCTCATAATTATAATCTGTCATCATCAAACAGATTTTCACTTGAGTAACATTATTGGGCAAATCATTGTCGCACGTATGTCAGGAGCAATATTGGTACCAATATGTTACCCTGAGCAACTGTAATGTATTTGAAGGGAAGGGAACGATGAGTAGGAGGAGAAAGACAAGAAACGAAATAGTTTTGTTATTAGATGCGTAATGCTAGTTCACTAAAGGGTTGCCACTTAAGTATTCTAAAGGAACGCAAATGAACGTCTGGCCCCTAGCAGTCCATGGAATAGCGAGGACGCCCACGATGCAGCAGCAGTGGGAATTAACATGTCCACGCAAATCGCTTATTGTCTTAGCTTAAGGCATCAGCATAGCGGCGCAGCGACAACTGAATGCTAAACGCCTGAAAATGCGCGCTGGAGATGTCGTTAATCCTCCCAATCTCGAGAAGGGCGGGGCTGACCTGTGGCTCTTGCAACGAGCTTTATGGCTTCTGTACACGTCGACCGCTTGTTACTCGTGACAGCGGAGCGCCGTTTGCGTTTCGGTGATACACAGGTTATATATTGGAGAGTTAGCAATGCGCAACGAATGAATGCTTCGTTGAAAGGTGACTACATTATTTGAAACATGAAGCACAAACAAGTTTCTCGAAACTTTTTATTAAAGTTTTTACAGCTGTTTAGAAATCATTTATAGTTTTAGGTATAACCTCCAACATTTTTACGTTACAGTTTTCAGACTTTAAGAATGGTTATAGATTTACCTCTTGTGATACGGCGATCGTAGAGTAACCATGCAGGTTTACGAAGGCGCTGATGTATAAAATAAACCTTCCTAGTTTCTAGGTTTTCATCATTGAGATTGTAGTGTTTACCGAAGAGAACAGAGTAGATGATACAATATTATAAAGCTACAGATTTTGTTTTACTTATGTGGTAAGTGGTTGGTGTTGGAATTGGAAAACAGCGATACATGTTTGATGGGAACTATGTTAGCATTAATACTAAAACTGCAATAGCCTGAGAGTTAGCTAAAACAGCTCCGAGTTCTGACGAGTTGTAAATCCTGTGAAGGATATTCCCTCTAATCCAAGAACTTCCGGGTGGTATGCCTGGTCAGGAAACTCAATAATTCTACCATCTATAGATGAACGGGATGAACGGGATGAATAGAGCAGTTGTAAATGATGACTTTAACTTTGAAACTAGGTAGAGACATATAAAAAGAAATTCACCATTTTCAAGTTTTCACTTTCTCTCGGCGTCAGATTTAGCAAAAGACTAACGTTCGAACGTTTATCACTATTGAAAGGTATTTTTGCCGCCAATCTACTTCCGCAACCTTGCCGAGACTTCGGAATGTGTAATTTCTACTAGCGCGTTGACACCTTGGCCACGAAAATTTTCATTCACACGGATCACAGCACACGACGTTAAAGCAGCTGTTGCAAAGAAATGCTACACAGCATGCGGTCATGACTCCATCACATTCTTACAACATAATGATTGTTTTTTCACCTTCCCTTAAACCCCAGCCAATCTATGTAACGGTATCCTTCATTATGCTTTCCAAACTGTAACCTTCTTATAAACTCTGGTAAACCCATATAACACGGTCCTACATACTGGTTACTACCCTGGACCGTGGCAGACTTCGAAAACCCAACACACCTCCTAGTGAAGACTCGTCCTATCGACTGACCTCAGTCTTCAGCACGTTTTTTGAATCAATCCTCTTCAAAAGCATCCACAGATGACTCGAACCTCCCTTTTCCCATAAGCCACTAGGGCTTCCCTACCAACACCTCTGCAGATGATCAGCTCCTTTACCTCCAATACCACGAGCTCAACGAATGTTGTCCCTCTCTCATCTTCTCTGCATATATTATACAAGCCAGAGACTGTGTATTGTTTCACGGCCTCCTCTTCGGGACTCACTTATTTGTACCTACAACCAATTATCTCCACCGAGATGCATCTCTCCAGATTATTCCGCCTATGTAACAGTAAACTACGCCCACTCCTACATTTCCCGGTCATATGCGTATGTGTCCCAAGTACATGCAATATCACGACTCTTTTGTGTCTTAAACACAATCAAAACCATGATTTCCCGATAACGAAGCGACTTTCCTTGCTACCCAAATCTACTCATTTATTCAAACAAATCCTCCAGATCTCAACAACTTCATCTGCTGGTGTAACCTACTCAACCTCTCCGTCTATCCAGAAAAATTCCAGGAATTATTACAGAAAACCGGATCCGAGTGTTTTGCCATAGGCTTCAACTTTACAATTCAGCACTCTCCAGTCCCCCTAACCCAAACTCCTAAATGCCTAGGACTATCATTTGTTCCAAAACTAACCTGGACTTCCCAAGAAGTACCAATCTAAAAGAAATCCTCAATGCACTAAAAGCTGACCAACCACCAATATGCATAAATATAAGGCCATCAGATTTCGGGATTGCAGCCGGATCTCATCGACTTCTTTCCACGATATTTCGGCTGGCAACCTTTCAGCCATCTTCAGGCGAGTGTTTGACACTGGAGATTGCTAGTGCAAGTCGCTCTATTTATACGTTAAAGTGCCGCAGGCGCGCATGCGCAAGTTACCGTAGCATGCGCGCTACCTGTCGATTCCAAGGCCCTCTACAATATTACTGCATCTATGGAGCGCAATCGAATGCGTGAAAAAAGTAAAACATGCACGCAGACGTGTCCAAAACAATATCCATTATGTTGAAATACCGATTTCAAGTGCTCTAATTCGTCTGCAAGGCTGTCTTTATCAGACACGACATGTGCCCTATGCACCAACGTTCGAAGGACGCCCATAGTTTGTTACGGGTGATGACAGCTTGACGCCTGCAGGTACAGATCCGTATGCGTGGGTTTTCGATAGACCGCACATCAGGTCAGTACTGCTTTAAGGAGGAAAAAACGTGACCACCAACAAGATCAAGAGGATAAGGAGAAGTCCAGAGCATTTCTCCCACATGTCGGGAATATCTCATCGTAAGTAGGCAGAATTTCAAAGAAACATCGTGTGAAAGCAATCTTCCGGCCACCTACAAAGACTCCTGCTCTTCTGGGCTCAGCCAAGGATGATCTGGGATTACGGAAGGCTGGAATTTATAAAATACCTTGCGAGTGTGGGAAAGCCTACATTGGTCAAACCACACGCACAGTACACGACCGCTGCGTTGAACATGAGCGCCACACTCGCCTTGTACAGCCCAGTAAGTCGGCCATAGCTGAACATTGTATTTCCACAGGACATACTATGGATTATTCGGCCACGAAAATCTTGGCCCCATCGAGATCCTTCTGGGATTCAGTTGTGAAGGAATCCGTGGAAATACGTTTAGCGGATAATCTCATTAATCGTGATGGCGGCTTTTTATTGGATAAGGCCTGGGACCCGTTGATTTCTTTAATTTCAAGCAAAAGAAAACTTTTTATGGCTTCTGACACGTCGAGCGACAAGTAATTTTAATATTGAAATTTTGCATTTTATTGTTTTGGACACGTCTGCGTGCATCTTTTACTTTTTTCACGCATTCGATTGCGCTCCATAGATGCAGTAATATTGTAGAGGGCCTTGGAATCGACAGGTGGCGCGCATGCTACGGTAACTTGCGCATGCGCGCCTGCGGCACTTTTACGTATAAATAGAGCGACTTGCATAAGCAATCTCCAGTGTCAAACACTCGCCTGAAGATGGCTGTAAGGTTGTCAGCCGAAATATCGTGGAAAGAAGTCGATGAGATCCCGCTGTAATCCCGAAATCTTGTGGAATATTCGATACGCCGGGAAAACTTCAAGAGTCACATAAGGCCATCATTTAATCCATTTGCTCTTCCCAAATTTTTTGAAATACTAAAACGAGGCACACAACACTTAAATTTCTATATCCATCTACCTCCTGTCCCCCATACCCAGTACTAACTCATGATATTCTCACTCTTCCTCAGATAAACATTTTCCTGGAAACCAATACCGAACACATAATTGTATCTTTCATCCCATAATTGTATCTTTCATCCTTGAAACCTTGGCCAGCTATCACACCTCTTCAGTCACGTCTTACCTTCTTTTCATCTCCAGAAAGTCCGCGTCCTTCACCAGCGTGATCACCCCCCCCCCCCCCTCTCTCTCTCTCTCTCTCTCTAAAATGGTTCAAATGGGTCTGAGCACTGTGAGACTTAACTTCTGAGGTTATCAGTTCCCTAGAACTTATAACTACTTAAACTTAAATAACCTAAGGACAGGCAGGATTCGAACCTGCGACCGTAGCGGTCGCGCGGTTCCAGACAGTAGCGCCTAGAACCGCTCGGCCACCCCGGCCGGCTCACTCTCTCTCTCTCTCTCTCTCTCTCTCTCAAATTATGAAATCATCTCCAGAATCTATCCTTATTCTCAGTCATAGCCTACACTTTGAGAGGAGACTGTCCTATTTGCCATGTCCATTTCAAAAAGTTTTGGCCCTAAGTGTAAAGGAAGTTGTGAATTTGATAAATGTACTCAACCTCCATAGTATAGATATAACCATATTTTTTGTAAGTCTGCTCCTGAGACCACCATGTTGGTTAGAAAGGTCAGAGAGTAGCAGGCACTGTGTTTTGGACAGTCTGGAAATTAATTGGTTTGAGAAGGATGGAAGCTGGCCTACTATACAGTGGAGACAGCATTGCTGAAAAATAATTTTACAATATGCTCTGAGGAAAAAATTTGTGAAAATGAAATTATATCAATGCAAGAGTGTCAAATGAGGAATCTTTAAGGTAATGTAATTAATATATTTATATTAATTAAATATATATTTATATGATAATAATTATATATTTATATATAATTACAACATATATAATACATATTTATAATTATATTTATAATAAACATATATTTACATGAATTAAATTACCTTAACAATTCATATATACAGAGTGGTCCATTCACCGTGACCGGGCCAAATATCTCACGAAACAAGCGTCAAACGAAAAAACTACAAAGACGAAACTTGTCTGGCTTGAAGGGGGAAACCAGATGGCCCGCTAGATGCCGCTGCCATAGGTCAAACGGATATCAACTGTGTTTTTTAAAATAGGAACCCTCATTTTTTATTACATATTCGTGTAGTACGTAAAGAAATATGAATGTTTTAGTTGGACCACTTTTTTCGCTTTGTGATAGATGGCACTGTAATAGTCACAAACATATGGCTCACAATTTTAGACGAACAGTTGGTAACAGGTACGTTTTTTAAATTAAAATACAAAACGTAGGTACGTTTGAACATTTTATTTCGGTTGTTCCAATGTGATACATGTACCTTTGTCAACTTATCATTTCTGAGAACGCATGCTGTTACAGCGTGATTACCTTTGAATGCCATATTAATGCAATAAATGCTCAAAATGATGTCCGTCAGCCTCAATGCATTTGGCAATACGTGTAACAATATTCCTCTCAACAGCGAGCAGGTCGCATTCCGTAATGTTCGCACATGCATTGACAATGCGCTGACGCATGTTGTCAGGAGTTGTCAGTGGATCACGATAGCAAATATCCTTCAGCTTTTCCCACAGAAAGAAATCCGGGGACGTCAGATCCGGTGAACGTGTGGGCCATGGTATGATGCTTCGACGACCAATCCACCTGTCATGAAATATGCTATTCAATACCGCTTCAACCACATGCGAGCTATGTGCCGGACATCCATCATATTGGAAGTACGTCGCCATTCTATCATGCAGTGAAACATCTTGTAGTAACATCGGTACAACATTACGTAGGAAATTAGCATACATTGCACCACTTAGATTGCCATCGATAAAAAGGGGGACAATTATGCTTTCTCCCATGATGCCGCACCATACATTAACCCGCCAATGTCGTAGCCATCGTGGATTTTTCGTTGCCCAATAGTGCATATTATGGCGGTTTACGTTACCGCTGTTGGTAAATGACGCTTCGTCGCTATATAGAACGCGTGCAAAAAATCTACCATCGTCCCGTAATTTCTCTTGTGCCCAGTGGCAGAACTGTACGCGGCGTTCAAAGTCGTCGCCATGCGATTCCTTTTGCATAGAAATATGGTACGGGTGCAATCGATGTTGATGCATGCTCAACACCGACGTTTTTGAGATTCCCGATTCTCGCGCAGTTTGTCTGCTACTGATGTGCGGATTAGCCGCGACAGCAGCTAAAACACCTACTTGGGCATCATCATTTGTTGCAGTTCTTGGTTGACGTTTCAAATGTGGCTGAACACTTCCAATTTCCTTAAATAACGTAACTATTCGGCGAACGGTCCGGACACTTGGATGATGTCGTCCAGGATACTGAGCAGCATACATAGCACACGCCCATTGGGCATTTTGATCACAACACCCATACATCAACACGATATCGACCTTTTCCGCAATTTTTAACACGGGTAGTATAACACGAAGCAAATACCGTCCGCACTGGTGGAATGTTACGTGATACCACGTACTTATACGTTTGTGACTATTACAGCGCCATCTATCACAAAGCGAAAAAAGTGGTCCAACTGAAACATTCATATTTCTTTACGTGCTACACGAGTATATAATAAAATGAGGGTTCCTATTTAAAAAAACCGCTCTTGATATCCGTCTGACCTATGGCAGCGCCATCTAGCGGGCCAACCATAGCGCCATCTGTTTTCCCCCTTCAAGCTAGACGAGTTTCATTCTTTGTTGCTTTTCCGTTTAATGCTTATTTCGTGAGATATTTGGTCCGGTGACAATCAATGGACCACCCTGTATATATTTATGTATAACCTCAGAAATTCCTCTTTTGACGTTCTTGCATTCATATAACGTCATTTCCACAATTTTTTACCTCGGAGCATATTCATTGCCAGACTGTCCAACGCACACTGCCTGCTACTCTCTTCAAAAGACCTATCTGACAAACACCTCTGCTATCACATCTTATCTTCACTTCATTTCCAGACATTCCGCATCCTTCACCAGCGTAGGCACATCTCTCCCTCTTTCTCTCTCTCTCTCTCTCTCTCTCTCTCTCTCTAGCTCTCTCACTCACTCACTCTCTCTCTCTTTCTCCTTCTCTTTCTCTTTCCCTTTCTTTGTCTTTCAAATTATGAAATCACTCCCAGAATCTATCACTGTTCTTAGTCATACAAATATTTGTAACTGTGTAATTTCATATTGGTAGAACACTGCGTGTGATTCATGTCTGGTGTAGAAATTTTATAATGCAACATGTGGTTTTGTCTTACATGTGAAACGAGCATCCAAGAAAGTAAATGTACACAAAGTTATTGTACGAGGGTATCCACAAAGTACATTACGTTTTGGAATTAAAAACAAATAAAGTATTGGAAATTTTTTATTATATACAGATGAAAGCCACACTTAAATACTACTTTTCTACATAGTTTCCATTTAAATTAAGGCACTTATCGTAGCGATGGACGAGCTTGGAAATTCCTTCGTCGTAAAATTCAGCTGCCTGCGCCTTCAACCACGTGGTTATCTCTTCTTGAAGCTGTGCGTCGTCATCAAAACGCTGCGTAGCCAACCACTTCTTCATCGCTGGGAATAAGTGGAAGTCTCTCGGTGCCAGGTCGGACTGTACGGCGGATGAGGAAACAGCTACCACTTAAAAGATTCGATAACTTCACGAGTGGCATTTGCCGTGTGGGCCCGGGCGTTGTCGTGAATCAGCAAGATCTTTGAGCCCAACTTTCCCCTGCGCTTGTTTTGTATTGCTCTTCTGAGGCTGTGCAGAGTTTGGCAATACCTTTGAGAATTTATTTTAGTGCCTCTTTCCAGGAAATCCACAAAAATCACACCTTTTCTGTCCCAAAAGACAGTCGCCATCACCTTCCTTGCCGACATTGTCTGCATGCATTTCTTGGGTTTTGGGGGGGAATTTGTGTGCCCCCACTGCACTGACTGCAATTTTGTCTCGCAGTTCACATGCTTAACCCATGTTTCGTCTTCAGTAACGATGCGAACGAGTAATGAGTCGCCATCTTTCTCGTAAGGGTCCAAAAACGTTAACGCTGCAGCCATCCGCTGAATTTTGTGAATCTCTGTCAAGAATTTTGGTATCCATCTTGCACAAAACTTGTGGTAACCAAGCCTTTCGGTAATGATTTCGTGCAACAAACTTCGTGAAATTTGTGGAAAACTCATAGAGAGTTCCGTTATTGTAAAGTTACGGTTTTCACGGACCGCAGCATCGACTTTTTCGACAAGTTCGGCGGTCACTATGCTGGGTCTTCCACTTCGCTCTTCGTCGTGAACGTTAGTTGGCCATTTTTAAATTTTATGACCCATTGACGCACTCCACCTTCAGTGATTATGTTGTCCCCATACACTTCACAAAGCTGCCGATAGATTTCTATCGGTGTACAGTTTTTTGCAGTCAGAAACCTTATTACAGCACGCACTTCACACTTCGCGGCATTTTCAATTAACGCTACATTTCAAACTGTCACAGTAACTCAACGGAGTACAGCATGAACCTCTCACTAGCACGGCAGGATGCCGACTGAGCGGCGGAATGCCATGACACCAAGATGACCGCGCTAGCCCCGCCCCTAACGGACACAAACGAAAACGTAATGTATTTTGTGGATAGCCCTCGTACACAGGAAAGTTATTAAGAAATATTTTACCAATTTGTCTAGGTGTGTGAAGTTGTAAATGTGCATTATTGTTCTAGCTTAAAGAGGTATAGTTCTACTTGGAGTCTTTGCTCTCATTTATCAGTGGTTGAGTTTAATTAATCACTTTTCATTCTCTACCTTTATGGGTGTGTTTTTGTACACGCATTGCACATTGCGAGTTGCGTGCTGCAGAAGCATTTTGTGAATATTGGTAAGTTACCATCTTGCATTGCACATCGAAAGTATGCAAATAAAATTTGGTTTTGGACAGTCAGACGATCATTCCATGTGCAAAGGTATTCCAACAAATTTAATTATCAAAATTCATGTCCACTGTAAGGTACAGTGTTTGTAGGAATGTATTTGTGAAAATATCACATTAGTTCAGAGGTTATTTTTTTTTTTATTTAGCGTATGGCTATACATGCAACATTAATACATCAAGTGTTAGACATTAAAATCTTATAACAATCATGAATATAATTTATGTTTATATTGGTCAGTTAAAAGGTTATATCGAGGTTTGAGATCCATTCTAGCGTCGATGGGGATGCCTCCAGGAAGTCGGACCAGTTCCCTGCATATGCTCGCAAGGAGCATTCACCATGGATGTGTTGGATCGTCTGTCTAGGGGCACCGCAGTCGCATTCTGGTGACATCGCTCTTCCCCATTTGTGTAGTGAATCCGCACACCTGCCATGTCCAGTACGTATTCGCTTCAATGCGGACCTGTTTTCCGTGTTAGTTCCATTCCAGAGATGTAGCAGTTATAGCTCTCAAACCAGGTCTGTAGTTGGTCATTTGTCTTTTGGTTCCAAACTAGTCTTCATTGTTTCATGTGGTCATATTTATTATTTTGAAGCTGCTCAGCTGTGCATATGGGGGGCTTTCTTGATTTCAATCGAGTGTGTCGCAGTTGTGAGAATTCTTCTTTAATTGGTAGTTCTGGTTTTGCCTCAATCTTTCTGAATCCGTGCAGTAATGCCGCTTTTCTACGCAGGTCCGGGGGCAGGATATTACATAGCACCGGTAACCAGTACGTGGGCGTTGATTTAACAGTTCCAGAAATCAACCTCATTGTGTTATTTAATTGCCTGTCAATAAGTTTGGTGTGACAGCTATTAATCCAGACTGGAGCGCAGTACTCAGCCACAGAGAACACTAAGGCGATAGATGAGGTGCGTAATGTTTTTGCGTTAGCTCCCCAAGTAGTACCGCTAAGTTTTTGAATGATGTTATTCCGTGTTCTAATTTTTGCAGTGGTGTTCTCCAGATGTTTTCGGTAAGAAACAGTGCGATCCAATGTTATACCTAAGTACTTTGGGAACTTATTATGTTTGAGGTTGGTGTTTTCGAGTTTTATGTTAATAATTTCATTTGCCACTTTGTTATTAAGATGGAATGTAGATACTTCAGTTTTGTTAGGGTTTGGCTTGAGTCTCCATTTCTTGAAATAATTGTATAGTATTTCAACGTCATTATTAAGGACTTCCTCTGTATTGAAGAGATACTTGTCTCTGGTAGCCAGTGCTATGTCATCGGCATAGGAAAATTTTCTTGACTTTGTGTTTGGGAGATCTGCTATATAGAGGTTAAACAGAAGAGGGGCCAGTACGGAGCCTTGCGGAAGCCTGTTGTTAATAAGTTTTGTTTTGCTTGTCTTTCCGTTTAGGGTGACCTGGAAGGTTCTGTTACTCAGCATATTATGTATTAAGGATGTTAAAATCTGGCAAGGAATCACTCTTAAGAGTTTGTAAATTATTCCATCTCTCCAAACAGTATCATATGCAGATGTTAAGTCTGTTGAAAGCCAGCCTCTATGTAGGATATTAATGCCAGAACTTGGTCACAGCAACTACGGCCAGGTCTGAAGCCTGCCTGTTCTATAGGTAAGTTCTCCATAATAATGCCGCTAATTCGATTATGGACAAGTCTATCGAGAAGTTTGTATGTACAGCTAAGAAGTGCTATTGGTCTGTAGCTTAGCGGTTGGTCTGCTGGTTTCCCTGGTTTCAGCAAAGCTATTATTCTTGCCTTTTTGAATTCTCTAGGGAGACGGTTTGTAGTCAAAATGTTCGAAAAGAAATTTGCCAGCCATTTGACTACGTTCTTTCCAGCATAGGTTAGAAATTCTGGATGTATGTTGTCAAAACCTGGGGCTTTGCCCGGTTTCATATCCTTGAGGGCAGTAATGACATCATCCTCAGCAAATGGTCTGGAAAGCTCTGATATATTTGGAGTATTCTTTTTTAGTGTTCTGAGTTTGCGCTTAATCATCCTGGTATGTGGTTTGTCTCTCGGAGCTCTTGACATTTCGACAATGTTATTTGCAATTTTCTCTGGTGTTATGGTTGGATTTTTCTGGGCTGGTCTTGTCGTACCTCCGAGTTTACGTAACGAACTCCATGCCTTCCTACTTGAGTTCAGAAGTTTCACATCATTAAAGATTTCAGTTAAGTGCTATCTTGTAGGTTTCAAGCAGTTTATCAGAAAGTTCAAAAAATGTTCAGATGTGTGTGAAATCTCATGCGACTTAACTGCTAACGTCATCAGTTCCTAAGATTAGACAGTACTTAACCTAAATTATCCTAAGGACAAACACACACACCCATGCCCGAGGGAAGACTCGAACCTTCGCCAGAACCAGCCGCACTGTCAATGACTGCAGCGCCCTATCAGAAAGTCAGATGTGTTAATTTAAATGTTCATTCGCTGTGTAATTACATAAACAGTTCTGATATAGAGACTGTCAGAAAGACTAAAGATAAAGATTAGCAATATTTAGGGCCACCATTTTAATCTGTATCATCTTGTTTTGCAGTCAGTTAACATGTGTAAATTTCACTGAAAATGAACTGCTTCCTCGCAGGCAAGTTGCTTAATGTATAAGCCAGTCTGGATTTAGTATTATCGTGTAGCGTGTGCTTCACATACTTCTGTTCGAAATTTAATTTTAACACAGTTCTGTCGCCCTGCACTGAAATTTACGTATTTCGATATCAAAATAAATTTTACGTATTTCTCAGATATCAAACAGACACAAACACGAGTTTACAGGTTTAACATTAAAATTTCGCCCTTCGACATTTTTTGCCAGGACCCGTCTGCTGATTTTTGCAGTCAGATAATATCTGGTTTTGCAACTATACAAATATTAAAATTTTAATTATAGCTTGGCTCATAAATTTCTTTCAAGATGCAACAATTAAAATGATTAAACATTGCATGTCATTATAGCAACACAGTTGTTTTGAATATTTATTGCCAGTGATCATAGACAAATTTGCTGAAGAACAATTATAGTTTGCCTGTGCATGAGCAGACTTTTGTGTATTTTGCAGTTTTGAATAGCGATTTATGGCAAATATTTTCCAGAGTGTAGTTCAACTGAGAAACCTTTCATTTTACGCACTTGTAGTGTTACTGTGCTTAGAATAAGTAATTTTGCTATTGATTATTGATACTGCTAATGATATACTCGCATTTAAAAGTATTCTTGCTTACTGAATCGTGAGGAGTTATATTGTTAGACAGACAGCGTTTTTTATGGTATATACTACTCTGCATTCTTCACTGAAGCGTAGGCATTTCGTTGCATAGAGATATTACCAGAAACTTCGATCTGCATTTATTTAGTGAATTCTGTCTGTGGTAATTTAAATATTTTTCTGTTTTCATCACCATTTATAGGAAGCGATTGTAGTAGTTATCTATGTACTATTGATCTCCTTTCTGTGAGACATTACCCTTTTGTTTGCTGCATTACTACTACTGCATTAAAAAGTCAAAAGCTACCAGAGCTAGGTCAAATGCCATAGCTGCAGTTGATGTGACTTTTGATAATTCTCTAGAAAAAAAGGAACAGTTGAACAGAGGTTCTCGAACAACATTGATTTAACTGAGACAGATGGGACAAGATCTGAAAGGATTGATCAGGAAAATATTTCGGATCAGGACACTGTAATCAGCGATTATGCTTTGGGAACTGAGCCTTTAGGATGTAATATGTCACAACAGTCAGGTTCTGTAGTTAAAGATTTAGGCTTTGCATCCACAATTATTGACCAGTCTGAGCCTGATGAGAACAGTGATTTTTTGCGAAGTTTGTGAAGGTATTATCTAAACACAGTAAAGACTACGATAGAAAATTTGTGAAGGTATTATGAGCCTTTAAAAGCGTCAAGGAAGACAATAGAAGCCTTATGTTAAAGTTTAAAAGCATTAAGGGAAACATCAAAAGTCTTAGAGAAGAGATTAAAGAAAGTGTTAGGGAAGTGATTAAGCGCTTCAAGGATGAGATGGAATAGATTAGGTGAGATGTACGTGAGGAATTCAAACCTGTAATAAATAAGGCGAATATGGCAAAGGAATTGTTTCTCGATAAAGAGAATTCCTCCATTCATGCCATAAAAATCGTACATTGTGAACCGATTAGCGAACAAAACAAATAGTGTGAATCTATTAGTAAACAAAATGAGGAATATATGTTAGGTGAAACTGCCCATAATCATGTTAATGTAGAGACTGTTGAGTACCAAGCAGCAAGGTTAAGGGGTATCAGTGTTTTTGACTAACATGCGTTAGTCAGATGACGACAGTGAGACAGATGTACATCCCCAAGCAGTAGGGAACATAACTAGCGCATGGTAGCGGATTTTGGTGATATCTTCTTGGGAGAAACATTTTTTGACATGGATTCCAAAAAGAGACGAATGAATTTGGTCCAACGACGTTGGTAAGGCAAATCGCGTCTGGGAAAATAGAATGCAGCAAGAGAAGGCATTTTTATTTACAAAACAAAATTTTTGTCTTGTTTGATGATATTAACGACACCTTGTTAGAAGAGAAGGTAGACAATCAGAACAACTTAATCTCCTACTGTGTCAGTTTCTGTTGGAAATGTTTCTTTATCAGCGATATTAAATAAAGTAGGTGCTGTTGTGTTTGTGTCTGTTGGTAGTAGTTTGTCTAGCTGTGAAGTTGAAATAGATAGTTCCTTCGAATTATTATGGGTAAAGGTTATACTCAACAGCCGTACCAAAATAATAATTGGCTCCTTCTACCGACCCCCTGACTCAGATGATACGACAGATGAAGGCTTCAAAGAAAACTTGAACCTCATTACTAGTAAATACCCCACTCACACAGTTATAATTGGTAGAGGCTTCAATCTACCCTCGATTTGTTGGCGAAAATACATGTTCAAAGCCGGTGGTAGACAGAAAACATCTTCCGAAATTGTACTAAATGCTTTCTCTGAGAATTACTTTGAACAATTAGTTCATGAGCCCACATGAATTGTAAATGGTTGCGAAAACACACTTGACCTCTTAGCCACAAATAATCCTGAGCTAATGGAGAGCGTCATGACGGATACAGGGATTAGTGAACAGAAGGTCATAGTAGCGAGGCTCAAAATCATATCAACCAAAACCACTAAAAATAAACGCAGAATATATCTACTTAGAACAGCAGATAAAAATTCGCTTGATGCCTTCCTAAGAGAGAGTCTCCATTCCTTCCAAGCTAATTATGGAAGTGTAGACCAGATAGGGCTCAAATTCAAAGATACAGTATCGACAGTAATAGATTCATACCGCATAAGTTAATAAGAGACGGCATTGATCCACCATTGTACAAAAAACACGTCAGAACACTGTTTCAGAAGCAACGAAAAAGTATGGCAAATTCAGAAGAATCAAAATCCCCAAGACTGGCTAAGTTTTACGGAAGCTCGAAATTTAGTGCGGACGTCAATGCGAGATGCTTTTAATAGTTTCCACAGTGAAATATTGTCTCAAAATATGGTAGAAAACCCAAAGAGATTCTGGTAGTATGTAAAATACACCAGTGGCAAAAAATAGTCAATACCATCATTGCGCAATAGCAATGGAAATACTACCAATGATGCTGCCACTAAAGCGGAGTTACTAAATACAGTTTTCCGTAATTCCTTCACGAAAGAAGACGAAGTAAATATTCCAGAATTCGAAACCAGAACAGCTGTTAGCATGAGTGACATAAAATTAGATATCTTAGGTATCTTAGGTGTTGCGAAACAACTTAAATGACTTAAGAAAGGCAAGTCTTCAGGTCCAGATAGTATACTAATCAGGTTTCTCTCAGAGTATGCAGACACAATAGCGCCTTTCTTAGCAATCATATACAACCGCTCACTTGACGAAAGGTAGCACAGGTCACACCAATATTCAAGCAAGGAAATAGCAGTCACCCATTGAATTACAGACCCATATCATTGACCTCAATTTGCAGTAGGATTTTAGAGGCAAGTCTTCAGGTCCAGATAGTATACTAATCAGGTTTCTCTCAGAGTATGCAGACACAATAGCGCCTTTCTTAGCAATCATATACAACCGCTCACTTGACGAAAGGTAGCACAGGTCACACCAATATTCAAGCAAGGAAATAGCAGTCACCCATTGAATTACAGACCCATATCATTGACCTCAATTTGCAGTAGGATTTTAGAGCACATACTGTACTCGAACATTGTGAACCACCTTGAAGAAAATGACTTATTGATACATAACCAATACGGATTCAGAAAATGTCGTTTTTGTGCAAAACAGCTATCTCTTTATTCCCATGAAGTAATGAGTGCTGTCGGAAAGGGATCTCAGATAGATTCCATATTTCTAGATTTCCAGAGGGCTTTTGATACGGTTCCTCACAAGCGAATATAAATCAAATTCCGTACATATGGAGTATCGTCTCCGTTGTGTGACTGGATTCGTGATTTCCTCTCAGAGAGATCACAGTTCGTAGTGATAGACGGTAAATCATCGAGTACAACAGAAGTGATGTCTTGCGTTCCGCAAGGTAGTGTCATAGGCCCTCTGCTGTTCCTTATTTATATAAATGATCTAGGTGATAATCTGAGCAGCCCCCTTAGACTGTTTTCAGATGCTGTAATTTACCATCTAGTAAAATCATCAGACGATCAATTCCAATTACAAAATGATCTAGAGAGAATTTCTGTATGGTGCGAGAAGTGGCAATTAGCACTAAACAAAGAAACGTGCGAGGTCATCCACATGGGTACTAAAAGAAATCCAATAAATTTTGGGTATACTATTAATCGCACAAATCTAAGGACTGTCAATTCGACTAAATACCTAGGAATTACAATTACGAGCAACTTAAAGTGGACAGACCACATAGATAACATTGTGGGGAAGGCGAAACAAAGACTGCGCTTTGTTGGCAGAACACTTAGAAGATGCGACTACGAGCACCTTAAAGTGGACAGACCACATAGATAACATTGTGGGGAAGGCGAAACAAAGACTGCGCTTTGTTGGCAGAACACTTAGAGGATGCGACAAACCCACTAAAGATACAGCCTACGTTACACTTGTCCGTCCTCTGCTGGAATATTGCTGCGCGGTATGTGATCCTTACCAGGTAGGATCCTTACCAGGAAGTGCAGAGAAGGGCAGCTCGTTTCGTGTTATCATGCAATAGGGGTGAGAGTGTCACTGATATGATACCCGAGTTGGGGTGGCAGTAACTGAAACAAAGGCGGTTTTCTTTGTGACGAAATCTATTTACGAAATTTCAATCGTCGACTTTCTCTTCGGAATGCATAAATATTTTGGTGACACCCACCTACGTGGGGAGAAATGATCATCATAATAAAATAAGAGAAATCAGAGCTCGAACGGAAAGATTTAGGTGTTCCTTTTTCCCACGCGCCATTCGAGAGTGGAATGGTAGAGAAGTAGTATGAAAATGGTTCGATGAACCCTCTGCCAGGCACTTAAATGTGAATTGCAGAATAACCATGTAGATGTAAAATTGTACAGCCAGAAATCAAACACATTTGGGTTTCATTTGCCCAGGTCATCAGAGCTCTGCCAACTTCTTAATGGTGCCCCTTCTAACTACACAAACGATAATAGGTGTTGATTTCTTGACTGAATACAAGGCTATTCTAAACTTTAATGATGCTAAGGTGAAAGCTGATATCAGTGGCAAGGTTGTCTGCTTGCAGTTCGAGGACTGGATTTTGAAGGAGTAAGACTGCTACAACTGTCTGAAATTTTGACCTTCATCAAAATTATGACATTCCAGTGAAGCTATAGGTCATTAGTCAAATATTACTCAGGATATTCAATAGCCTTTTGATATCTCTGAAATTGTATGCCATAAACCAGACAGTGTAGAGGATGCTTCTGATCTAGATAGGCAAAAGTTATTCGATATCTTACAGCCCTGTTCTGAATTCTTTATCAGCAAACTTGGTACCATAAAAAATTTTCTGTACCTTATATTATATTACTTTACATTAATGCTTGTTCCATAGATCAGGCATACGACATTTTGTAATGATGAAGAATGTTCCGTTTAACATTACTTTTCTTTACACAATATTTTTTCTTTTTTTACTGTCAGTGCTTCATATCTAAAAATTCATCTTTTAAGTAGAATGAGTTGTCATTTAGATATTCTTTTAATTCCTTTTTAAATGTTGGTTGGCTATCTGTCAGATTTTTAATGCTGCTTAGCAAATGACCAAAGATATATGTGACACCATAATTCACATTTTTCCGTGCCAAAGTCAGATTTAACCCAGAATAGTGAATATCATCCTTTCTTCTAGTGTTGCAGCTTTGCAATTATGCAATATGCAATTATTTTTGAAATGGGATAGGTTATTAATAATAGATTTCATAAGTGAGTATATATTTGCCAAAGGTACTGTGAATATCCTGAGTTAAATGGTCTGGAAGGTGATCTTGGGTAGGCTCCAGATATTATTCTGATTACACACTTCTGTGCAATGAATCACGCCAAAATATGATTTCATAAGAAAGTAGTGAATGAAAATATGGATAGTGGGCTAATTAACTGATATGTTTAACACCAAAATTTGTAATAACCCAAATAGTATAACCGTTTCAGCAGATAATCAGTGTGTTTCCTCCAAGTCAATTTCTCATCAATGCACATACCCAGAAATTTTGAATATTTTCCCACAGCAATACACTTTTGTTCAAAGTCTGTATTTATCAGTGATTTTATGCCATTTGCTGTACAGAATTGTATGTACTGTGTTTTCTCAAAATTTAGTGAGAGTCCCTTAGAGTCACTTAGTAATTTTCTGAAAGACATTATTTACCGTTTCCTCAGCTGATTATTTTTTTGTTTGGTGTGATTGCTATACTTTTACCATCAGTAAAAATAACTAGCTTTCTATCTTCATGACTATGGAGTGGACAGACATTAATATATATTAAGAACCATAAGGGACCCACGACTGAAACCTGTGGGACAGTATTCTTGATATCTCCCCAATAAGAGTATTCTGCTGATTTTTTCAGACTATCTGTACTGTTTATTTCAACCTTCTGCATTCTTTCAGTTAAATATGAATTAAAACATTTGTGTACTGTCCCCCTCATACCACAAACTTGAGCTTATGTAGAAGAATTTCACGATTCACACAGCCAAAAGTCTTTGAAACATCGCAAAATATGCCAATGGGCGATGTTCAGCTACTCAGATCATTTGATACTTGATCAGCAAAAGCGTATAAAGTCTTTATGAAAACCAAATTGACATTTTATTGACACTTCGTTTTTACAAATATATGAAATTACTCTTGAAAATTTTCAAGAATTTTGGATAATGCTGTCAGAAGTGAGACTGGGCAGTGCTTGTTAGAATCAGACCTATCCTCTTTTTATGCAATCGTTTACCAATAGCATTTTTCAGTCTATCTACAAAAATGCCCTGTTTCACTGAACTACTATATACATGGCTGAGAATCCTACTTATTTGCAGAGAACAAGCTTTTCCTGTTCTAGTGGAAATCCCTTCAATACCATGAGAGCTTTTATTTTTGAGTGAATTTATTAATTTCCAAATTTCAGTAGGAGAGGTGAGCTGAATTTCAGTTTTATCAAATTGCTTGGGTATTGCCTGTTCAATACACAGACTTACATTTTCTAATGAATAGCTAGATCCTATTTTCTCTACAGCATTTAACAAATGATTATTAAAAATATTTTCTACTTCAGATTTTTTTGTTAACAGGCTTCACATTGAGTTTGATAGAAATAGTCTTCAAGTGCTCTCAATTGCCCTGTTTCCCTTCTAACAATATTCAAAATTGTTTTAATTTTCTTATCAGAATTGCTAATCTCAGACATAATGCAGATACTTTTGGGCTTTTTAATGACCTTTCTTAAGACAGTGCTGTAGTTTTTATAATGTTTGACTGTTTCTGTATCGTTACTCCTTCCAGTTATAAGACACATTTCCCTTCTCTCTTTACAAGATATTGTTATCGTGTATGAATTTCTAGTCAAGGAACATGTGAAGTTTTTTGCTCCACCTTACGTTATACCATAGGTAAACAGGGAAAGAATGATATCCGAAGTAGGTAGAGGATCCATCTGTCTATAATGGGTACAACAGGTGGTGACTGATGTCTCCTCAAGATAGCTGATAGTACTCTGTATTTTTAATTCATAGTGCAATCGACTTCTTCTACTATTCTAGTTAGATAATAACTCTCTCCTACTATACTAGTGTAAATATAGTGCAGTAAGTTTTGAGACTGGTTGACCTTCCATTATGAGAATTTATTTTCCCAACTGGTGATAAATGTAATTTGCTATGAGTTTTTGGTAATTTGTGAATAATGTTTAAGAAGGCTGCGGTACTGATGACATTTTTGAGATGTTTGATAATAACTATATGGAACTAACAATCCTCAGCTATGGACTATTTGTAACAAAGAGATATGAATTGTAAATTCCAGTTGAACATGTATATCGTGAGAAACTGGACACATTGTAAAGAATGATCGAGAAAGGGTAAAATATGACATTTATGTAAAACAAATACGCAGATCAAAAGGTAAGAAATGATGTGCATATGATGTAACTGTGCTTGTACAATGAAATAAGATGTTATTGTGCAATAATGTAAATAATGCTGGTGAGCAGTGATGAAGGTTAAAATGTATTGAATTATGATGTGTATCTAGGAGAAGAGATGTTATTAAGAATAAGTGTTTCAGGTCAACAAGAAGTAGAAGATGATGATGCTTCACTAATGATGATGGATGTGAATTTGTTATGGATTATTATTTCAGGTAGCCAATGAGGGGTAAAGGATGATTTTGGTCTCAGTGATGATGATGTAGTGGTTTAAAAATAACTTTCCAGGTACACTGTGTAGCAGTGGAAACAAGAACCAAAATGCATTTAACACGATCGTTTTCTTTCAGAGCTGCGCTCTGTATGTACGTCTTTATGAAGAATTTGCTCAACAGATAATAGAGCTACTTTTTTGTTGGCACCTGATCTTCGAATTTTCAGGAGTTTGCAGTTTGTTAGTGAAAATTTTATTAAAAAGTCTCTCTTTTATCACCAAAAATGACAACAGTTTTGTGGTCATAATGATACCAGTGAATTTTTCCCAAAGCTAATACGATGTTATGTATGAGATTTTTGCGCCAATAGTTTAAGATGTTGACTGACACATGATTGACATCAGTTGTACTCTAATAAGATTTTTAATTCTAAGAGTGTGTATGCAATAATTACCTTTTGTGGTTGTCATCATACTTATTACTGATTTTACCATAAATGAGATACATTGTAGTTACCATTCCGCCAGGATAGGTAAATGTATGTAACTTAAGAAACTGGATCCAAGTCTTTTCTCATTTATGAGAGGTACTACAAAAATGAAGAAATATGTTCAAGACTGACATTTTGTACCATATTGATGATTCGCTGCTTACTTGTCTAAGCAGTTGGTTGAAATGGCACCAGAACTTTACTGACAAGCCTTACATGTTACGAGATAACTATTTCCACTCCACATATAACAAATAAGGATTTCTGAATAAGGCACATGGCATGGAAATATGTTTTTCAGGACAATGTAACTATTCAATCTAATTCCTTTGCACATTTGCTTCATATATTCTAGAGATGCATGGGAGGTGATCTTTTTTAACATGTACACATAAAGCTCAATGGAAAGATTATACTGGATGGTTTCATGCAATTTGCTGTGGCACAAAGCTGAGTATCACACCATGTATGAGCTTATGAAAGCTGGACCAATGGAAACACATTCATTACCTCAGTCCTACAGTGATGACTGTAGCTCTTCAAATTCTGGGTTGTCAGTGGAGGTTATGACAAGACACTTATTCTTCCCTGAGCCTGCCTGGATAAGCTCCTGAAATTCTGAGTTGTCAGTGGAGGTTTTGACAAGACAATTAATCCTCCCTTAGTCTGCCTGGATAACATACTTGTTTTGAGCTCTATGTGTTGTCAGTGGAAACTGAAGTCAAAGTGCTATGCTCCATGTGTATGACAAAACAATGGTGAGTGTGAAATTTGCTGAGATATTTGTTTTCTCCCATTGCATGACGTTGTCCTAATAAGTTTTCTCAATAATTTTCAACAGACAGTTGTACACATTTTTGTACCATATTGTAAATGAGCGCATCTTTCTTGCTTTATTTGAACTGTCAAGAATATTCTCTTGTCTTCATAATATTTTCCTCAGCATTTGAACAGACAATTATAATTTCTTTGCAGAGTTCTGTACCATGTTGCATGAAATGTATCTTTCTCACTTCATTTGAAATGAGAGGAATTCTTACTTGTCTTTATAGATTTATTTTAACATTTGTACAGCTGATCGTCATGACTTTGAAATGCTTTGTACCATATTGTAAAACTGTATTTATTTGTATCACTGTATCTGACTGCATTAGATTACTGATTTACCATCTTGTTACACCATGTCTACTATATCATGACAAATATGAAAAATGACTTACTGCTGGAAGTTTTGTACACTTGTTTGCATGTATGTACTCTTACTTGTATTTAAACTTATGTACCATACTAGCATCATTTTGTACCTCTTCACTGACATATTTTATACATTGTCATCCACCCCAGATATCTGTAACCACATTTTGTACCATGTTCCTTTTGTGATTGTATCTTTTGCAAAATTTTCGAGTGATTCCTGCAATTGTATCAGTAGGAACCACTCTGTAAAATTCTTGTTTAATAGTGGAAGGATAAATAAGGAGGATGCCCTCTTTTCCACGTCGATTTTCAAGAAGCTTGCGCCATAAATGTAAAGGAAGTTGTAAATTTAATAAATGTACTCAACCTCTTTAGTGTCGATATAACCTTATTCTTTGTAAATCAGTTCCTGAGGCCACAGGTGTTGGTCAAAGAGAGTAGCAGGCATTGTGTGGTGGACAGTTTGGCAATATACTTGGTTTGATAAGAATGGAATCTGGCTGACTGCCGTGCATTAGAGGCAGCATTATTTAGTGCCACGTAATAAGTTGCCTCTGAGCCGTGCGCGGCTCGTCTTCATGCCGTTTATTGCTTGTCACCTTGCCTTTACGGTAGTTTCGCCTCCTTCTTGTTCTATTTACTGGCGTCAATAAGTTGCTGGTTTGCTTACCCGTGAGTGTCAGCAGCAGCGCTTATCGATAAGTGCACTGTCGTACTATCTCTGGAGCGACCGTTAGTATTTCCGGGTTGCCGTCTGTCGGGAGTTAAGGTGGAAACGGAGCGCCAGTGGGGCACGGACAACCAGTACTCGCCGACCGCTGGCCACGCACATGCACTGTCCAACGGAAGGAGACTGGAGCGGGAACGACCGTTGGTTGGTCGTTCGGTAAGTCGTCTCATCAGGCAACGTGTATTTGGTCTTTTGACTGTTTCTGGGTCTCGTCAGTTCGTCATCTTGCCGGACGTGGGTCGGTTCCTTCCTTGTGCAGAGATGTCGGGTGGCCAATGGGCAAGTGTTCCCTCTGCATGGGTGGGTGCGAGCCAGTGTACCCGGATCGTCGTGTTTCCGAGTTCCGAACGGATATCGAGGAGTCTGGATGGAGCTGCAGTGAGGTCCAGACAGCCAAGACTCGTCTGACCGTTGCCGATACACATGACTTGAGTGGGGACGACCTTGGTTGGTCGTTCGGTCAGTCCCCTCATCGGACGATGTGTATTTGGTCGCCGACCGCTTATGAGTTCTCTGTGTGTTTCGACTTGTGATTAGTCACAGTTATTAGTTTTAGGATTGTTCGAGTTCTTGTGGAAGTATTTTCGTGCAACTGTGTCTAGCTTGTGTGGTTTCGACTGAGCAGTTATGTTAATGCTGCCTGCGCACTGGAGTTGTCAGTCTGTCGGTTGGGACAGAGTCCGGCCCGGCCTGTAGTTCGGCAGCCTTTGGTGTTGTTCATATTTTTAAGTAGTTATTGCGCCTTGGCTGTATTTAGACGCCAATGTTTGAGGACGTAGTGCTGCTGGTATCTTCGTCCTCGTTGACATTTTCTATTCTTGTACCGTTGGTCGGGCGGAAGAGAATTGATCAGCTTGTCGGTCGGTCCCTCAGCCGTTCCTGGGTCGGTTTGCCATCCGATTATTTAATCTTACTTTTGGCTGCCTGTCTCACCTAAACTGTTGTTAGAGTTTCCTCCCCAGAGTTTCCACCTTGGAACACTTCTGAGCACCACTGTTCTGTTGTTTGTGATTGTTATTTTCTTTTGTCACAAGTACCGTGCCAGGCCTTCAACCGTGTATTAATTTTGTCTGTTCTATGTTCAGTATATGGCCTTCAACCGAATCTTGTATAAAGTATTTTTAGATTAGGCCTTCAGCCGTGTTTTATTGCAAATTCTTGTTTGCTCTGTATTTAGGCCTTCAGCCGCGTTTGTTTTAAAATTTGTGGCTTTCAGCCCTAATGTGTAAATTCCAGTCTGTAAGGCTTCTGTTTAATTATCTTGAATTCTTAAAATGGCCTTCAGCCATACTGTGTAAATGCTTATCTTAAAGTTTGTCTTTAATTAAATTGAATAATTGTTTGGGCCTTCAGCTGTTAAGATATTTCAAGTTTCCTTAAGATGGTTTTCTGTTGTATTGTGTAAATGCTTGTCTTTAGAGGTTGCTTTTATTATGCTAAAATATTATTGGGCTTTCAGCCGAGGAATTAATTCAAATTTTCCTTAATATGGCTTTTAGCCGAAATTGTTGAATGCCTGCTTTTTAAAGAATTTCCTTCATTGATCTGAAATATTATTCGGGCCTTTAGCCAAGAAGATATTTTAAATTTACTTAAGTAAGGCCTTCAGCCTTTTGTCTAAATTCTTGTGCCTTAAAAGTAATTATTTAAACCTTATTATTGAGAAATTACTTTGGCCCTCAGCCATGAATTGATCCTTGTTGTTTTAAAGAGTAAACTGTGCATTGTGTTGTCGAGGAATAAAGTTGTGTGTTCTTGTGTAACTAACAGTAACTGATCTTGGCCCCTTTCCACAACCTCATCCGCTGTGTCCTGCGAAACCAGATTTCAGCCTCATTAATAAAACTGCACCAAAGTGCATGTATTTATTTATGTATGATGCAAAATAGCTGTGTTCACTTACATAAGTTCTACCAGATGGCTTTCCAGGTCGATGTATCTGTTGTTCGATTCCGAACAGCCCTGATCTATTCAAAACCTCCTTATTAGTTCCGTGATTTACCCATTTAATCTTCAGCATGCTTCTGAAATTCCACATTTCGACGTCCTCTTGCTTAAACTGTTTATCGTCCATGTTTCACTTCGATACATGACTACCCTCCAAATACTTTCAGAGAAGGCTTCCTGACACTTAAATCTATACTCGATGTTAGCAAATTCCTCTTCTTCAAAAAATCTATTCTAGACATCACCAGTCTACATTTCATATGCTCTCTACTTCAGCCATCATCAGTCATTTTGCTGCCCAAATAGCGAAACTACTACTTTATATCCCGTTTCCTCACATAGTTCCCTCAGCATAATCTGATTTAATTCAACTACATTCCATTATCCCTGTTTTGCTTTTGTTGATGTTCATCTTATTTCCTACTTTCAAGACACTGTCCATTACGTTCAACTGTTCTTCCATGTCCTTTGCTGTCCCTGACAGAATTAGACATCATTGGCAAACCTGAAAGTTTTTATTTCTTTTCCCTGGACTTCCTACTGCAAAATTTTTCCTTGGTTTCCTTTACTGCTTACTCAATTTACAGACTGAATAACATTTGAATATTATGATGTAACAGAAAATGTTGCAAAATGGTTCAAATCTTATATCTCTGGCAGGAAACAAAGGGTGATTTTAGGAAAGAGAATGTATTAAGCCATCAGGCATCATCCACCTGGGAACTAATTATATGTGGGGTCCCACAAGGTTCCATCTTAGGGCCCTTACTTTTTCTTGTGTGTCAATGACCTTTCTTCAGTAACATTACCAGATACCAAGTTTGTTTTGTTTGCTGATGATACAAACATTGCAATAAACAGTAAATCAAGTGTAGTCTTAGAAAGATCAGCTACTAAAATATTTGTCACTAAACTTTGAAAAAACACACTACGTGTGGTTCAGGACTTGTAAGGGAACAGGTAGAAGAAGTGGACAGTGTTAAATTCTTGGGATTACAGCTTGATAATAAATTCAACTGGGAGGAGCACACCACAGAACTGCTGAAGTGTCTAAACAAATCTTGATTTGAAATGCGAATTCTGTCAGACATAGGAGATATAAAAATGAAAAAGCTGGCATACTTTGCTTACTTTCACATATGGGATTATTTTTTGGGTTAATTCATCAAACCAAGCTAAAATTTTCGAGACACAAAATCGTCCAATAAGAATTATACGTTGTTTGAACTCAAGAACATCCTGCACAGGTCTGTTTAGGGAACTATGGATACTAGCTACAGCTTCTCGATATATTTATTCCTTAATGAAATTCGTCATTAAAAATATATCACTTTTTCAAGCCAACAGCCCAGTTCATGGAATAAATATTACAAATAAGAATAATGTTCACAAGGATTTAAAGTCAGTTGCTCTTGTACAAAGAGGTGTGCATTATTCAGGAGCACACATTTTCAATAACTTGCCAGCAGCCACAAAAAGCATAACAACCAATGAAATTCAATTTAACAGAAGCCTAAAGGATTTATTAGTGGCCATATCTTTCTACTCCATTGATGAATTTCTTAGTAGAGCCAACTGATGTGTGTGTGTGTGTGTGTGTGTGTGTGTGTGTGTGTGTGTGTGTAAAGGACAATCTCACTTCCAAACCATTTCAGTAAATGTAATAATGTGTTCATTGTAAATAAGTATTGTAGTTCTATTATATGTTTATTACATCACAAATAAAAAACATTTTTAAAAACATTTTAAATTCAGTGCATGAATGCGATCTTAGTAAACGAGTGTTGTAAAATGATACTTTCATACAGTCTTCATAATAAAAAAAAGTGACGATCATTCCACTTGGGACCTTTGGAAGGTACATTAGCTTATTTGTTTTAGTTGCAAATATTTGTCATGTATTATTGTGTTTCTGACGTGTTCTACATCTTGGAGGACCTCCTCACTACGGATCAATTGGAATGAAAGTAAATCTAATCCAACCTAAAATCGGGGAGAGGCTACAACCGTGTCTCACTCCCTTCTCAACAACTGCTGCCCTCTCATGCCTCTCTTATAACTGCCGTCTCTTTTCTGTACAACCATTCGCTCCTTCTTCCTTCAGAATTTCAAAGACAGTATTCCAGTCGCCGTTGTCAAAAGTTTTCTCTAAGTCAACGAATACTATAAAGTAGGTTTGCCTTTCCTTAACCTGTCCTACGAAAAGTCGTACGATCGGTATTGCTCACGTGTTCCTACATTTCTCCGGAATCGAAACTTATTTTCCCCGAGGGCGGCTTCTACCAATTTTTACGTTATTCTTCAAATAATTTGTCTTAGTATTTTGCAACCATGACTCACTAAGCTGATAGTTCGATAATATTTACGTCTGTCTGCAACTGTTTTCTTGGGATTTGGAATTGTTACATTATTCTTGAAGTCTGGGGCTATTTCGCCTTTCTCAAACATCTTGCAGTATTTCGCCTGTCTCATACATCTTGCACAGCAGATGTAAGAGTTTTGTCGTGGCTGGTTCTCCCAAGGCTATCAGTAGTTCTGACGGAAAGTTATGTGCTCCCGGGGCGTTGTCTTTCAGTGCTCTGTAAAATTCTTCTTGCAATTTCAAATCTGCCATGTCATCTATATCTACGTTCTCTTCTTTTTCTATAATGTTGCCTACAAGTTCATCTTTCTTGTATATACCCTCAATATATTCCTTCAGCCTTTCACCTTTCCCTCCTTTGCTTAGGACTGGTTTTCCATCTGAGCTCTTGATGTTCATATAGCTTTTTCTTTCTCCCAAGGCCTCTTTAATTTTTCTGGATGCAGTATCTCTTTTTCCTGTAGTGCTATATGCTTCTACATTGTTGCATTCGTCCTCTAGTCTTTCCTACTTAGTCATTTTGCACTTCCTATCAGTCACGTTTTTAGGCGTTTGTATTCCATTACGCCAGCTTTATTTGCAGCATTTATATGTTTTCTTCTTTCATCAGTTGAATTCAATACCTCCTGTGTTATCCAGGGATTTCTACATGGCTTTGTCTTTACTTATGTAGCCCTCTCTGCCTCAACTATTTCAGCTCTCAAAGCTGCTCATTCGTCTTCTACTGTATTCTTTTCCCCTGTTCTTGTTAATCGTTGCCTAAAGCTCCCCGTAAAATTCTCAACAACCTCTGGTTCTTTCAACTTATCCAGGTCCCATCTCCTTTATTTCCTACGTTTTTGCAATTTCTTCAGTTTTAATCTACAGTTCCTAACCAATAAACCATGGTCGTATTCCACATCTGCCTCTAGAAATGTCTTTCGGTTTAAAATCTGTAATCAATCTATAACCTTTCGGTGTCTCCAGGTCTCTCCCACGTGTACAACCTTCTTTCACGATTCTTAAATCAGGTGTTAGCAATAATTAAATTGTGCTCTGTGCAATATTCTACCAGGCGTCTTCCTCTTTCACTCCTTCCCCCCAGTCCACATTCATCTACATGTTTTCCTTCTCTTCCTTTTCCTACTATTGAATTCACTATTAAATTTTCGTCTACCTTAACTATCGGAATAATTTCTTTTATCTCATCATAAATTTCTTCAGTTTCTTCATCATTTGCGAGCTAGTTGACAGATAAACTTATACTATTGTGGTGGATTTGGGCTTTGTGTCTCTCTTGGCTTCAATAATGCGATCTCTATATTGTTCGTAGTAGCATACTGTCATTATATTCTTGTTCACTCATGAACCTACTCCTGCGTTATGGCTATTTGATTTTGTATTAATAACCCTGTATTCACCTGACCAGAAGTCCTGTTCCAACTGCTACCGAACTGTAACGTATCCATTTCCCTTTTTAAATTTTCTAACCTACCGGCCCGATTAAGGGTTCCGACATTTAACGCTCGTATCCGTGGAATGCCAGTTTTATTTCTCCTGTTGACGATATCCTCCTGAGTAGTCCCCGCCCGAAGTTTCGAACGTGTTCTATTGTAACTCCAGAATATTTTACTCAAAATGGTGCCATCATCATTTAAGCATACATTAGAGCTGCATGCCCTCGGGAAAAATTACAGCTGTAGTTTCCTCTTGCTTTCAGCTGCTCGCAGTACCGGCACAGCAAGGCCGTTTTGATTGATGTTACGAGGCCAGATCAATCATCCAGGCCGTTGCCTCCGCAACTACTGAAAAGTCTATTGCGCCTCTTCAAGAACAATTCTTTCGTCTGGCCTCTCCGTTGTGGTTGCACCTTCGGTACGGCTGTCTGTCGCCGAGGCAGGCAAGCCTCCCCACGAGAGGCAAGGTTGGTGTTTCATTGGAGGGAAACTTTATCTGTGTAGAACAAAAGAATTGCAGACTTGGGGGTAGACATATGGCTGAAAGGTAAAGAAAATTAGGGAATTACACTCATAATGTTTCAGGTGTGTTTGCATTTTCATTTGTGAACATAGCTTTTGAAGTTTACAACTTAAGGCCATAGGACGTTATTTGAATCCTACTTTGCTCTGTTAAAACATCTAATACATGGATGAGGCTTTGGCAGCGGTTCGGAAACACGGAAATTGTTCTCCACGGGCCATCATAATGTCTACAAACAGACAGATAAATGGTATTACCTGTTCAACGAAATTCTACGGTACCTGTGAACCAATTGTCTGCATAGCTTCCGGCTGTCTCTGGAAATACAGTTTGCAAGCTTCCACTCCATTCTCGTCCTGTATTTCAGGAACAGTATTGGTCGCAGGTGTAATTCAGGCAATCTGAATAAATTTATTTGGGGACTGGAGTTGGGGGGGGGGGGGAGGGGGAGGGGAGGGAAGATGGTGGGGATGGGGGGGGGGGGAGAGGAGAGTGTTAACTTACCTTCAGGTAAACACGGGAATGTTTAACCTCTTGACTATCATCGCGACGTTTGTGTCCCACGATAGTTTATCATAGAACCAACTGGAATTTGTTGCATGTATTGCTATGTATCAGTGTCCCACTGTTAAAGGGAAGCCTACTAGTGGTTAGCGGAATTCTTATAGTTACAGGCTGTTCTCCCTGAAGTTTCACTATTTACGTCTCCATATTGTCACATCAAATTAGTTCGCACCTGCAGATAGGCAACCCAGTTACCAGTTTCGAAAAACGGACTATCTAAGCGCTGTCCCGCACATCGTGTCAACAGACGCTCATATTGAGCACCTGTAATGTGAGTTACAAACCTGGAGAGATGTCCTGTCCACTGACGTGTGTCTGTTTTTAGTATGTCTTGTAGTTTTCTGCGCAGTCGGCTCCTAAATTCCTGGAGGTACTTATGCATAATGCTGTATGTTCAAGCACCCTCCCCCTCCCCCCATACGCACACATCCATTTGTAAAACGAAATTGCGGAAAATATTCTTTTCATATTGTTATTTCTGACTAAAAAATTAATTAAAACAGCAAATTAATGTTTTGAATTAAAATTGATGGTCAAATGGTTAAGAGCTTTGACCATGTGTCTAGTATCTAGTAACCCATCCATGAGACTGCTTCAATTTAAGTACAGCTGGTTACTCTTCATTTCAAACTGAAATAGCCAACAGTGGGAGAACAGTTTATACTGCGTAATTCAGAACTAGCAAATCACGTAGATAAGCCACTGTTTACTTGACAAGCATCTCAGACACGCACTCGTGCTCTTCTTTACTGTCATTTTTGCCTGCTGCTTGCTGTTCGTAATTAGTCATGCTTGTGCAATGCTCTATCTTGCTCTTGAGGTGTATGCTCTGCCTTGCACTACAACATAGGTGTTTCTTTACTAAAGCATCCCACTGATTTAAAATCCACTGATTGACTAATGCTTTGTATTCTCCCGGTTTTCAGTTAATTTCTTTTGATAACCGACCCTTTTGGTTCTTTGCCGCATCGTCTAGACTCCTAGCTAATTGCTAGCTTCTTGCTAATAGCTTGTTGACCTCCCGCTAATTTTTCTAGCGTTCGTTCCTCTCTTTCCCTACGTAGATCTGATATAAAACAATATTCAACAACGCATGTATCACCAATTGTTTCTCCCCTCGAATTACTGACGTCCGAAAACCCAAAATCTTTCGTTTTTTATTCATAAATTTAATACATATAACTGATTTTCTTCGTCATTACCAACTACACATATTCGTTCCATAATGTCGACCATTATATACTTATAAACACCAGCATAAAAACTCGTCACATGCTTAATTAGATACAAAAAATACGCAAAACTGAAATTAAATGTGATGCCTGCTTTGAAACTGTTTCGCATCAAAAAGGCCCCTGTCTACTGCAGCAGCACCAAACGAAAGTACGCCAGTGTCCTTTGCTTATAGAGGATACTTATTCGCTGAAATAGAGAACTTCGCTCGCTGGCATGTCTCTTTCGCTGGTGAACTTTCCCACCGCTCTGTTGGAACTCCTTGGTTACTCATTAATTTTACGTGGCGTGTTCTCAACACTGTTGCCTGAGGAGGTCTTGGCCACTTAAAAGTTACTATTTTGCAAATCATTTCAACATATCTCCGTTCTTTGCTATATGGTTTTAGGTCATATACACTGCTTTAAGGTTTTTATAAGTGTATTTTTTACAAAAGAATAGTCCTAATCACGGTAACACCCATGTAAACTTCCATCCCCACTCTTGCCTGTACATCAAGGATTTGTCGGCTGTAAGTTTACTTAAGACAATCGGAATTTGTGTAATTTGCAACCTAGATGCCCAATACTAATCTCATGTCCCTGTTTCTGTTTAAATAGTTGGTTATGGTTCAGTTTTAGCTCAGTCAATGATGTGAGAATGATTTGCATAATATAATTTGGAACAAATTGGAACAGTAAATTACTGTTTATTTGGCAATCATCTCATCCCAAAGAAAATTTGTAGCCTGTTTCACCTTGCCCGTTAATGTTTATACGTGGGTTTTTACAAGATAGGTGGGCAAGACTAAACCTTGCAGCGTCTCTGTGGTAAAGAATACTCAGCTGTCATAGTCGAAGAAATAACTGACACTTACTATCTAGCGCTGAAATCGACCCACCCGACAGTTGCTGCAACTCGGTTAATATCTGCGACGTTGCAACTTGTTAAATCTAACCTGTGATCCCTGGTCTGCACTTTGAATTTCTCTCCAAACAGTAGCACGTACACAATCTTTGAATTAAATGACGGCCCTGGGATGAGGTTAGTTGACAAGCAAATAAGTATCAAACACGTCTGGTAAAAATGCCCTGTGTCCTCCAACTCAGTTGCTGTACATTTTCAAATTTTAGATAAATGTGCATCACACCAGAATCCTAGAGCTTTCATGGAAGCCAACAACTCATAGTAGTCGTCTGCCCAAAGTAACTTTGACGAACTAGAGAACCCAGTGGGGTATCAAACAAGGTATGCTGCCATACAGGAAATGCCAGGATACTTCTGATACTACTGTAATTAGCAAGTCATCGCATAATATTCTCTACTACTATTAAATTTCGAAGTGCAGTCGCGAAGAGAAAGGTATCTGCAATTATCTACCACCACGTTGCGAGTATACACAGCAAGGTAATAAGCACAGTCCTGTTCACTAGTATGAGATATGAAATGACATAAGCTTTGTGTGAACAACCTAACAACTTCTAAATTTTCAGTTACTGGCCCAGTTAAAAATATAATTTCTGAGTACCACTCATAGTCACTTCATAAGCAACTGCACGTAGACGTACTTAGCGAACATCAGATTAAATAACAATGAAGTTTATTGCGCTGCTAAGATTGAGCTGCCTCCAGCTACAGGGTGTAATCTCATCCAACACCCGATACAGTCTGCCAATAGTAAGGGGACACTACCCCTATTGTCCGCTTACTTACCTGGGTCGTCACGTGCTTGCCTCCCGTGCAGCGGGCCCGGGTTCGAGTAACGGACGGGCTGGAGATTTTCTCCTATCGTGGACTGGGTGTTGTGTTGTCTTCATCATCATTTCATTCTCATCACCGACATGCAAGTCGCCCAATAAGACTTTCACTCGGCGGCCGAACTTCCCCGGATGGGGCCTCCCGGCCAGTAATACCATACTAACATCTCATTTCCCGCACTACCCCTATTTATAAATTTCAGGCGGCTGTAATGTCATACACGTCACTTTCCCTAATATTCGAAATGTAGCTACTTCGATGAGCCACACCTGTAAGTCACACGTAAACCAAGTCAGCGCCCTTCAAATAACAGATTTGCCATCGATTTGCCTACTAAGAAGCTCATTTTTACGGAAAAACTACTTCGTTACTCTCCCATGTCAGGGCCAGGGAGAAGTTCATGCTGCTGCGACTACGGAGTCTCTTTCCACTAAAACTGCATCTTACATTTTAGTTTTGACAGAAGTATTCCTACTTCAAGCTTCTGAAACATTCTAGATGCCTCGCTTTTGTATCTCTCTTTTCTAACCACTTAGCAGACTCACGACTCTCACAGGCATGCCTCACCAATTTGCGTGACAAAGATCGAACGTGCCTGTTCCTCACTTCCATGAATTCTGATGTGCTCCTCGATTAAAATTCACATAACTCTTGAACCACATGTAGGATTTTGATGCGGTTTGCATCAATAGATTGACAAACCTACAAATCATATGTTTATGATGTGTTGAACAATAACCTATTATTCCCTCAAATTAAATGACTATGTAATGTATCATGGGGTAGAAAAATAGCGTTTACTGTAGCATCTCATGATTTCTCTTGCATCCTTCAACATTGCTCCAATATTACTCTCATTATTCAATCTGGATTGTTCCCCAAGAAAATCATGGAAAATATGAAAAATCAAATATGGTGATTACTGCTTCTTATTATTCACAAGTAATTATAATCTTTAAAGTTCTGAATCATTCTTATCCAGAATACAGCTTTGTTCCTAAATGATATCACATTCTCTTCAGCTGTATTATTATTAATGATCTCTTACCACAATTTCCTGTTTTACTCATTTTCATTAATCCTGTACTTAAAATCAGTTACTGTTCTATGTACCTCCACTTATCTATCTCTCACAAATTCAACACCGACTGACTGCTATCAATTCAAATGATTCACTGTCCACATAGAAATGCACTCACACTGACTGAAAAATCTTACACTGCCAACACAGTACTGGTTATTGAAGTTTTGCCAGAACTTCGCCTCAGCAGATCTGATATTCTCAGAAGTTTAACGACACTTTATGAATGATAACAGTGTTTCTGTCACCGGTCATACGCCATTGTGTGACCTGCTGACGACAGTGCAAAGAGGGGCACTTTTTGTGAACTCAGCAACATTTAGATTGGATCTAGAAGCGATAGACAAGTTGTCACGAATCAATCCCTCTTCAGTTTTGACTCTGGATGTTTGTGTGAAATCTTATGGGACTTAACTGCTAAGGTCATCAGTCCTTAAGCTTACACACTACTTAACCTAAATTATCCTAAGGACAAACACACACACACCCATGCCCGAGGGAGGACTCGAACCTCCGCCTGGACCAGCCGCACAGTCCATGACTGCAGCGCCCTAGACAGCTCGGCTAATCCCGCGCGGCATGACTCTGGGTGAATGATGCTGATTGCCGATACAGGCACATGAACACTATGGACTTGTTTGTTGGTGGCGGAGACCCCTGTGGCAGGAGAAGGAGGTGGATAATTACGATTTATCGACATGCTGAGAATTACATTTCGCTGAATTACAGGAAGATGCTTTATGCCCAGAGGTACAGAGATGCGACTGTGAGGCGTAATTAGTACATACTTCCACGTCATGGAAGATAATGCTTTCTGCATCTAGATTCCTTGGTCAAAACTATAATTTCCCGCAACAGCGAAAACATCTTGTTGCGCGATACCGCCCGCCCCCACACTAGCAATAGGACTAAGGCTACACTTCAACAGTTTGGTTGGGAAACACTGCAATATCCTCCATACAGCTTGGATATTTCACCATATGATTTTCACATCTGTGGTGATCTGAAGAAAGACTTAAGTGGACGTCAGTTTCAGTCGGATGAGGAAGTTCAAGAGTGAGTGCGATTGTGGGTCCATTAGCGCAGACTGCGTTCTACGATACAGGAATTGATCGTATCGTCTCCCAATGTATGTCTTACCGCATGTGATGATTACTTTTAAATGGAACCATTGCATGATCCAGTTGCGGCGGTTGTCGATTTTCATTTGAGTGCTCCTTAAACACCATGGTCGACTTTTAACTATTAAACTGTTTGATTGTACAATACAATAAATGTCTATAAGTCGAACGTATTCGGAAGTACAACCAGCAACTTACTGCGAAACTCCAAGGAGAGGCAAATAAATTCGGTGGCCAGTACTACCACTGCAGGTCAGAAAGCGGTAGCATATCGCCATAAAACACCAGAAGTAATTATCAGTATAACTGTGCCTTGCATTAAACGTTAATTTACATCCTGAGTTCATCTGTGAGCCTCACTTAAATGTTTGTGATTGGAGGGTGTTCACAATTTAATTATAACAGTGATGTAACTGCTTGAATTATATGGTGTGATCTGTTAATAACATACATTTATTGATCCATGAATATCACATGACGATTATATTTTTTATACATTGTCATAGTAACGCAAATCAACAAAGAAATTATTTAAAAATACGTACTAGGTTCGTCACCAGCGTATGGACAATAAGGACAATAATTACTTAATTAATGTTAAACTACTGTCAGAGGCAGCAGTTTAATTCAAACGAGGCTTCATGAAAATATTTTAAAAAAAAGAACGTTAACTGAGTACACATCACTATGAAAATAAGAAGAAGGAAATAATCATATCAGCATGACCACAAAGTATTTAATCATCATTCTAAAGGCGATATATGGGTGGCGCTTAATTAAAGTTTTCCTCGAATTTAGCTTGACAGGAAAAGACAGAAGTTTGCAAATAGTTGAGTGAAGCGCGTGTTGCAGTGAGGAAATAGCGGCACATAAGCATGGGAATGAAACCCTCTCCTCAAACAGTTGAAATTTCTGTAGTCGATCGATCGCATTGCAGTTTGATTTTTGTCGCGTCTGCATTGAATCAGCGTAACGTCGCCATACGCTATGTTGCAGCGAGCGCTGCTGCTAGCTGGTGTAGGTCAGCTTGTTGCGGTTCTGGGCGAGGGATGCACACACACACCCTCATACGCGATCGCGAACAGTTTATCCAAGTCCCGAGGACTGCGGACTCCTGTGACTTGGGCTAAGATCGAAGCCCAAATCTGCTTGTCAAAGTCTTGACGACCCTCAAAGTAGCGTCCAGGCCGAAGTCTCCATAAACCTCCATGAATCTCCCCTCACTTGCCCTCAAACATAGGTGCCTCCGCTTGGTACAATTTATTCAGCTAATCACCGGAAAGGCTTAACTGTCCCTAAGTGATAGGGCTGACATCGAGTGTGCCATCTACTGACAACATTTTGGAAACCAGAACCGCAATGAGAAAAGTAGTTTCGTTCCCGGGAAAAGCCGAAACCACTTTCTCACGACGAGGCAAGTATTCTGGCGTTTATGGTGATTTCAAACATTTTTCGGACTGTCCTTTCCATAAAAATCTGAATTGGAAATTTTCTCAGGCACAGCTGTGACAATATATCAGAATTTGGAGGGCTGTCAAGCAACAGGACGAAACTGTAGTTTCAGCAAATGGTCGCCCAGACCTGTAGCAGGTTGGGAACTTAAGAGGAACTTAAGAGGCTTCCTCCTCCCCACATTCCTAAGCCTTGTGTCCCGTACCGTGAACTGGCCTCTCAGTCCACCTGACCGATGGAACTCTTTTGTCCTGCTCCAGCCCCAGATTGGCTAGCAGGCGCCGACTCGTATTTAGTCCTGCAGGTGAGTGAACTCTGTTTCTGAGCTGCCCTTAGCGTGCCTGCGAAGCTGAATGTTCCCGTGAGCCAAAGGGAACCAAATACAGAAAGTTTTGTAACATATGTCCCGAGTATCAGAACAGAGTTGAAATAAAAGTGCATTACCACCCCGGACAAAAACACCTTGATCAAGAAAAGAAAATATCGTCTGACTCGAAAGAGGAGTGAGGATAATAGACAAGACGTACAAAATTACTATATAAATCGGAATAACAATGTGAGACGACGTCCTGGCACAGGCCGACGTCTTCCACAATAAATTGTACATTTAAATAATTTTACAGTCAAAAGGCGAGCATGATGTCATTTACAAAATTTTATAATGTTGTGAATCACAGCTACGAGAAGTTGAAAAAAAGGGTTTCAAAATTTATGAATGCTATCTCCACTCCCTCCTGTACGATTTTTCGCAGATATTACGTGTACGAAAGGTAATAAATAATTGCTTTACCTCTCTCTGACAAAGAAGCTCAATTTGTAGGCTCCGTAAACTATGTGTTACCTGCAGATCCGTGATCAATAAAGTCTTTCGCGCGGGCCGCTGTGGGCGAGCGGCTCTAGGCGCTTCAGTCCGGAACCATGCTACTGCTACGGTCGCAGGTTCGAATCCTGCCTCAGGCATGGGTATGTGTGTTGTCGTTAGGTTAGTTAGGTTTAAGTAGTTCTAAGTCTAGGGGCCTGATGAACCATTTCGAAAGTCTTTCGCTCTTTGGGATAGTCCCTCTTGGAAATTACTGACGCTGCAGATATAGATCATTATTATTTATTAAAAAAGTGTTCTATGTGTAAGCACTTGTTCAATTAACAAACGCCATAGACACAGGGGTTCACAAAATAAAAATAGATAATGTACATTACTAATATATCATACGATGGTCTAACTTCTAACTAAAAGAAATTTTTCCTGTTTTGAAATAATTGTTGAGTGAATGTATGCTGTAACTGTTTTTTTGTCGATAAGAGAATCTAAAGAAATCTGATAACAAGCTTCCAGAAAATTTAAGAAGATTCGTCAATGTTTGTAGCAAAGTCTTTCTGTATACTACTTTCCTCATTCGTGCGGGCAACACAGGAAAAAAAAAAAATACGCGCGCCAGATGTGTAGGTCGCAGCGTTATCCAGAGCTAAGCGTTGTGCTTTGTCACTCTCTACAGTAAATTTCTTCTTTCGACCGCCAGCGTACCTGAATCCTGCACAGATGTCTTGAATAATGTGTGAACTGCAGCCTTTCGGTCACCACCAAAGTCTGCACCTCGCCTCTACCATTCTCTGTCTGGAATAGGATCGAGTGTCGGCAGGGCTACAGAAATTAACTCACGTCACAGCCCTTCATTCATACCTATCGCAAATAATACGACAGGTATAACCTTCTGAAGAAGGATACTACGTGCCCGAAATAGGTTAATAAATTCAATTTCTTTTATGCAACTGGTTGCTGATTACTTCGATATATTGTTGGTAACTTAAATTTCTTGACGGAAATCTGCCAATTATGCCAAGTCCTGGTGGTTTCAAGGTTAAAAATATTTTATTCGCATTGTACGGTTACTGTAAGTGCTTAAGAGTTGTTTTATTGCAGAAACTATTACTATGTTGTGATGCTGTATTACTGAAATTAACGTAAGGCCAAACTGCAAGCCATAGAGGCATCATTTATACGTGATACAAACCAAGCCACAAACAATCCAGAATTAATGCCGTCACGCAAACAGGGTCCCTTTTGGAAACAAGGCGCCTGATTTCCAATTACTGTGAAGAGAAATGGCCTACTTGCATTTCACTGCTTGTTTTTATAATTATTTAAATATTGTTGGTAAATTTTGAACATCTTGTCTTTTCCAATTTATTGTAAAGAGTCACCTAAATGATTTTTAAAATTTATGAAACTTTTGAAAGTTGAAAATTTTGAATGTTGTTTTCTGTGTGTTGTAAAGTTTACTTGAAAGTTTTGGATATATGTTTCATTGCAAAGTTTACTTAAATTCGGATTTAAATTGTCATGGTTTGCCAATGGAAGTAAACGAGCACATTGTGTAAAAGTTCAACAGATTTAAGTAAGTTGCGATTTTTATATTACTGGCATCTTGTACTTAGTATAACGAATAAGTTTTTTTAAGACAGTAGTTAAGCATTTCTTGACCCATAACCTCTCCTACTCCATAAGCTTGCAACTGCCAGTTTGGCACAAAATAATCAATATTTGTTTGCTTTGAAAGTGTCTGAACTTAAGTTTTTAAAATTACGGGACCACAGGAATTTTATGAAATTTTGTGGTCTGCAAGTTAGTGCGGTGAGATCTCTTTCACATGAAAGTGGCCTTTGCGTGTGGGCTGCCGATAGTGCCCACGTGGTTCGACAAATCCCAGCCATCGATAAAAGCAAATTAACGTTCCAAATAGACCACTGTTATACAGGGATAATAATATGTTCTTATTTACAATCTAAAAGACACCCAGTTAATATCTAGCACTGAAATGCATCTTACTACATAAAGTTAAACACTCAGTGATTTTCAGTGGGTTTATTTTATTTCTCTACTTCAAAACCACTCTTAAATATCGGAAAACTAATACTCAATTCAGTTGCTAATATGAGTTTGACATGTCTAATGGGTGAAATTACGGAGAACTACAGACCAAAAGATACAACTATTACCCACTTTGTTGTTGCGAATAAAGCCTTGAATTTTTAGTGCATTAATAGGTATGTCCTGCCGCTAGAAAATTCATCATCAGCTTGTTTTGAAAAAAATGAAGTTATCTGGTAATTATTTATTAATGGACCATTCATCCAGAAAATACCCAATACCCTTATATGAAAACATAATAAAATGGCCTTGCATATGGATATTCCGAGGTTTGCACAACGTCAGTAAATCTTTGTGTATTGGGTTTCTCTATCTTTGGTCTTCAGTTTACACGTCATTCCAGAGTTTGCATCCTTCAATGCACCCAAATCTACCCTTATCAGACTTCGCTACTATATGTTGTATTGTACTACTCATAGCAAGGACGCAGTAAAGTAAAAACGATAGAGAGAAGCAGAAGAAGCAGAAACGAACTTTTTCGTGAAACAGTTTCCTTTTTACAGTCCATTCCTCTTGCTTGAAAAATACTTCTACATGACTGTATGAATCTGTTACAATCCGCCGTAAACTAGCTCCCTTCGGTTGTTTCTCTTTATGTCACATGAGTGTTGAAATATTGACAAAACTACATCAGTTCACATTAGAAAGTCGCATTTAGCAGTAACATGAAACATAACAAAATTTGCACCTTTACACTCAAAGACCGAGCAAGCTAGGTTTGACAGAAGTAACACATTTGAATTTCCGGTGGGTGATAGATTGTACTGTCAGCACACAATACAGTATTTCTGGTTGAGGCGGATGAAACAAAGCGGTTCTGTAACGATTTTTATGTAGAAGTACCAAATCAATTTATTTTACTGCTAGAACTTTTTATTAGACAGTTGGATAGTTAACGTCGTTTTCACTTTTGGACAGGAGAGTGTCATGAAGTAATAAACTATCTTGCTTTATAGCTCGCTCTTAGCCTATGTACCACTTCAACTCTCGTGAGATGGTTCAAGCAGTTAGGAAGAGATGTGTGAGCTGAAGAATTACACTTAATATGTGCTACACATATGAGTAACTCGAGTCTTCCCAACACCTTATTTAAGTTGTTTTGTTGATTATTTATTACGTGGTTAAACTCTGCCTTAGAGAGACTTCAGAGGGACTCTCTTTCTTCCTTTCTTCGGAGCTGACCTTTGTTCCTCGTGCACTGCTCTACACTGGAGTTAATTAGTTCTCTCTGGCAAAATCACATGTTTTCATATACCAAAAAGTTTATTTTTGATTTTAGAGGCAGACAAGAACATGCTATTATTCGTTGTTCCTCCAAGCTTTCTGAACTCCATTACAGACCATGACTTTGCATATATGGAAACTGTTGTAACTGCAAAATAATCCCTTTTTCCACTCACAGACGCCACATGAATTTCTCATTAATACAGCATATTCCTTTTCCAATTATCCTGGTTAGTCGTTCGAATTTCTTGTATCTTCTTTGGACTTCTATAGTTACCCAATCGCAAAACGCTTGGACTGAGAATGACAGTGCTTCTTCTCTTACACTATTATAACTTTTACAGTCAGCGGTCTGAACAAGCGCTTAAACAGAAAACAAGTACGGTTGGTGATCCTTAACACGTTCCTGTGGTGAGGCGGGCGATACGAATACATTACTCCCTAGCTGTCAGTAGCTGTGACATCCGTCTAGGTCACCACTCTCTTCTGCCAACTAATTGGATACCAGTGTGAGATACGTTTCAGTTATACTTCCCACAGATGTATACAGCACTAATCTCACATCACTAAATCCACACACTTCGCAAAAGGGTAATGTCGCTTGTGTGTAAGAGTACCTTAATATTTTTCCAGTGGTGTCCATACGTTTTCATGCATCATGTCTACAGCGTTAAACTACAGAGTGGTAAATCTACGATTTTTTTTCATTGTATACAAGATGATACAGAATTTCGTTTACAGAGCTTCAGCGTTCGCGAAAGAATTAAAAAACACTTTGTTTCACGAGACAAAAATCTTACAGGCATGAGGCTATGGATCTTAAGACGTGTAGATTGTTCTGAGATGTTCAGACAGTCTTGTGATGTAATCTCCGCGAAGATTTGTGAAGTATGTTAGATTGCCTTCCGGGTACACAGACGGAAGGATGACATACAATGATTGCCTAAGATGCATTCGAGATCCATTTCGTTCCTAATTAATCCCAGCCCTTTCGACAACGGTGGCAACCAACTGTTCTGGATTGCCTGTCAGTCTCCTGTACTGGAACTCAGTACAGCACTCGCGGTCGCGAAGTGGAGCCGAGGCAGTTCCAGATAAGTTTTATAGTTTGATGATGATTTATGGATTTGTAGTTTTAGCTTGACGATGTCCACTATGGACAAACGGTAGTTACTGTTATTCTGGAGAAGGTTGGGTTATCCCGAATGAAACCTAGGTAAATTCTAGGTAAACTGTGCAACTGAGGCTGTTGATTATTAAAATTAAAATTAGTATTTATACAGTTGCTGACAGGGCCGCGAAATGTTGAAGATATTTAGGGTATGTAGGAAATCAAAATACATGCCATCGACGAACAGGTTAAGAATGGATGAGGACATCAGAGTACACCAGTGTTTAGTGCTATAATGTTTATCTGAGATGACTTAAACGTTCCAGTCGTTTTCACTTCCTTCACCTAATCACACAAGCTTTGGATTTCGTATGGATGTTATGGTGAGAAAACATACGTGACTGTTAAAGCCGAGAAAATGATCTCGGAGTTTGTCGGCTGAGCAGAAAACACAATTTTCCATTAAAAACATTCAGACACTACCTATAGCGAAGCAGGGTCTCTAATTAGCCGTGCAGCTGACTTCAATTGCTACTGCGTGACCGTTTAAATGATGACCAGCACAGAAAACACTGTTTACTAAGGAACCAGTGTCGTAGGACAGCAGCATTTTAACCATCTGACGAGGGTGAAGAGCGTTATTTAATGTTTCAGCTGTACTCCTGCGAGTATATTGAATCATTCTCTTTCATAATTACGAGACGCTAGTGTCCTTCGCCGGCTTCACAAGGCTAGCACTAAGTACCTACGACCGGACGACTTCTCTGGCGTATCGCTAATAAATTATACACCCATATATATGAGAAGAAGTACCACCACAGCTGTATCTTGAGAATGTTTTATTGTCTCACACGACTAGTTTCAGCGGCACATTACCGCCATCATTAGGCCCCACCACTGCCAAAAGATCGTTAGATTTCCTTGGCGCGTTTATTGTGGAGTCCTTATTACTATTACATGTGGGCTAGCTTTCCTCAGGACTCTCTACTCTACACCTTGTTGTCTCTAATGGTATTTTTTCTCATATATATCATCAGCTGAAGTCCCTCGTCCATGCAATAGAATGGACTTCCATAAATTAAACACACAAATTTTCCTCGTGAATCAATCTACATAATAGTGAAAACCACATTAAAGTCCCTAGAGTAGTGGAGATTTGCCTTCACATGCAAACAGAAAAACTCGGCGGGAAAACTTAATTTAAGAATATGTGAAGGCAATGAAACTATTGGAATATAAGCGTATAATGACATCTCGAGTGACATTCATGGGATATTTAGTTTTGTAAATCGTTTAGTTATTGAAAGTGTTAAGGCTATACACCTCGACTACCTCTTCCATGGGCACATGCCCAAATAATGTTCATGACGACCGACATCAATCCAGTATCGCACAGGTATCCACAACCTTAGAGTGAAAATGAGACAGATAGTAGACAATTCTAAAGTAATTCTTCAGGATTTTCCGGCGATCTGTTGACAGTTTTAAAAAACGGGACTTCTGCCGGATGTTCGCGTCGTTCTCGCATAATATTTCGACGGCGTAACTCGCTGTCTTCTTCAGGCGCTACCCGAGAATGGTCCTTGGGTGGGTCGAGTGCAGTATTTATGCCTGCAAGGTGCAGGGCGCTCCCTAGGAGCTGCAGATGTGGTAGCACTTCGTCGTTTTATGAGTCGCAGCCCCTGGCTCTCCGTGGCATTAAATCCGATTTTCCACTTCCCTGCCCAGTCGTCCAAGTCATTGCACGCATCTTGAAGGCGGTGATGCACGATTTGCGGCCATCTGCTGCGAGTGATAAGGGCAGTGTCTTCTCCATACATCCCCCTGATGACCTGCGGCGTCTTGGGGAGGTCAGATGTGTAAAGGGAGTAAAGGACCAGTCCAAGGACCGACCCTTGTGGGATTCTCGGTCGCACTTGTCGGATGGTGGAGTTGGCGTCTTCGGCTTGTACGGCGAACGTCCGATTCTGTAAGTATGTTGCAAGCAGCTGTACGTAGGCTCCCTGGAATCCTAGAACGAAGAGTTTGTACAAGATTCCTGAGTGCCATTCACTGTCCAAGGCCCTGCTGATGTCCAAGAAGAGGGCTTCGCAGAAGTCTCTGTAGTTAAATGCTTCCGTGGCTTCCTCAACCACTCAGGGTAGTTGAAGTGTAGTAGAGTGGCCATTTCTGAATCCAAACTGTTCCAGTGGCAGCAGGTCGCCGTCGGTGATTGTCCTTTGTAATTGGCTGAGGAGGATCCTTTCAAAGACCTTGCTGATGAACAGCAGAAGGCTGCACAGTGCTGCAACGTGGAACGCACATAAATTGTTGTGCCTCCACTCGCCGTAATCCTGTCGTGTCTGTGACATGTCTAATTAGCCCCCGATAAAGTGGCGGCTTACATGGATACCCCAAACCCCCTTCATATACGTCCTCCTGCACCTTTACAGCAGGCCATTTCCCGAGTTGAGGTCAATGGACTTCTGGCAGGATCGATACCCATCCACCGCTCAGTTCGACAAGGGTACCCACTCTCTACTCTCCTACATTCTATTGCCCTAGAGCCCTCAGCGAGGGTCTGTTGACCAGTCTCTCCACTCACCCTTCGTCAACAAACCTTTCATTGCCGAGAATATGTTGACGACCTCCTCATCCCTCCATCTCTGAGAAATGAGCAGTCTTCCTGTGCCACCAGTACACAATTCAACGTGTTGAATTCCTTAATCGTTTTGTGCTCTACTATTTTGCAACAATCCACGTAACGTACTGGAGACCAAACATCCCTCCATCCAGTGGAATATAGCGTGGTGTTCCATCCTCCAGCACTTCCTCCTTACAGACGTCCATGGTACCACGTAGTCAACAGGACATTTGCCACAAAACAATGATTGCAAAACATCAGTCTGTAAAATTACCCTGTTTGACTCGTTTGCCAGCAACTCGACATTGACGACCACCGTCTGACCTGCGCCTCTTCTTATGATACCTGGCGGTTAGTGCAGCAAATGAATGTCTGCTACGTCCGAGTGCCACCAGATGCAGTCGGATCGCGAATGTTTCTGTACGCAGAGGATACGTACTTTCTCGCCGCCAAATATCATGCGGTTATATAGGTAAAGTGGAGAGTGGTCAGTTACCTCTCCTGTGAGTGAGCAAAATTCCATCTCGATTTCTGGAACTATTTACAAGCGGCCCATGCAGTGCTCGAACACACGCCAGGTTACTGACTTTACTTGCCAACTACCTTCGAGAAGACTTTTCTACACCTACGCTTAGTTGGAGAGTACTGAGAGCTGATGGCACGTACAGCCCCTCCTCTTTTGCAGTGTCTGAACTTTAACTGCCTGAGATCGATTCTAACCCCGACCTCAGTGGATGGGACAGTGCTCCGTAAATGAGCAGACTCTTTTTTTTTTCTTTTTACTTTTCGTTTTACTTCATCCCCCTTCTATCAACCACCATCCGGCTCATACGCACGACTGGCGTATGCATGTCACATGATAAAGTGATCCTCTCCTCCCCCCTTTCACGCCCTCCATGTTTCCCACTCCGGACTTTCGCAGATACAAATCCGTACCCGTGGTCTTGCTGGGGCCTCGGATACAGAGATTCCGGTCTTCTCCAGTTCTTGTCCTCTCTTTTCACTAAGGCTTCTTTTTTTGCCGTTGGTAACGTACGCTCACCATAATTTCATAGTAATAAAAAAAAGGAATAAAGCCTTACCCTTCAGTTGATTCCCATGTTTCCCACTTTCCTAAGCCAAACTGGCTGAGCGGCGGTGAGGGGGACACTGGCCCGGTATTGGGGTTCAATCCCTGCCCCCTCCCCCCCCCCCCCCGCCACCGTCCGTGGTACTAAAAAAAAAAAAGTGGTCCGGCTGGCCCATGCAAGGGACCCAGGTTCGATTCCTGATCTTGGCAAGAATTTTTAGGTGATGGGAAAACTGGAACATGGTCCACATTGACGTAATAAAGACAATATACAAAGGACACAATTGTAGAATTAGAACATCATTAGGGAACTCTGAATACTTCGAAATAAGACAAGGACTTAAACAAGGAAGTATTCTATCTCCTGCGCTTCTTAATGTTGTGATGGAGGGAATGAACAGAGCAGTTAAAGATATAGTAAAAGACAAAAAGGTGATCTCTGCAGATGATATGGTAATATGGGGCGATAAAGAGGTAGATGTACAGTTAAAACTTGAACCGTAGAAGGAAATAATGAAAAGGTATGGATTAAAAATAAATAAAGATAAGAGCGAAGTAATGGTATTCGTAAGAGACAACGGGATCAACGGAAATATTACTTTGAATGGAGAACCCCTCAAAGTGGAAGACAGTTTCAATTATTTAGGGAGTGAAATATCTACTGATGGAAGAATAACCAAAGAAATTAATAGGAGGTTGCAGAAGGGAGGCAATTTCTACCAAACAATAAAACACCTAATTTAGAATAAGGAAGTTTCAGAAATAGCAAAACTCCTTATGTATAAGCGTTATTAATTCCCTATTGTCACCTATGGAGGAGAAACGTGGACAATGACAGAAAGGGACTGGAGCAGACTGCAAGCAGGGGAAATGAAATTCCTCAGAGAAGTTAAGGGAAAAACAAGAATGGACACAGTAAGAAACGTAGAAACAAGAAAATGTGAGAGAAGAAATTGAAGAAAAGAGACTAAGATGGTACAGGCATGTTAAGAGGATGTGTGGGCAGAGACTCCCCAAAATTATGGAAGAACTAAAGATGGATGGAAAAAGACGTAGAGGGCGCCCAAGAACAAGGTGGAAAAAGGGAGTGAGAATATCTGTGGAAAGGAGAGGTGGGACCTGGCAGCAGGTGGAGGAAGAAAGGTGGTGGGAGGACCGAGCCAAATGGAGAGGACTCGTCAGCACCCAGTCCCGGCAGTAGCTGGAGCGGGATCCGGATATAGATAGACAGCGTCCGTCAATGAACCGTTACACAAGTTATTACGTGCAGACACCAAATGGAACTGGACGTGAACGCCGGCGTCCATTTAACAAATGAAAATAATGCTTAATTGACCGGAAATGTCTTACGGCATATGATCTGAACAAAACGCTCACAGTTGATGCGCATGCTTAATACTATGGAATAGGCGCCTTTCTGTCTCATCGACATCATGCTTTCGAATGACCACATGCGTTCTCTTCAAAGACTGTAACAGTGGCACAAAAGAATTACAGTCAGATCGAGAACGTGGCTCTTGCGATTACATTTACAGTAAAAAAAAAATCGATGATTGCATTTACGGACATAAATTTTTGTCTCACAGACCACAGACCTTCAATAGCTATCTCTGGACGGAACAACACTGTTCCTACAAGGACAGCTCAACATTGGCAGCGCTGAGCGCTAGTTCTGTCGGATTACGACTGTGAAATTTGTCAGGTTGTAATTTGTGCCGTAGTCTGTATAAGTTAAAATGTAAACTTTAACCGTTAGTTTACTCGCTATGGACCAAGGTACAAGAGCTGCTTCGGGAGTGAAAATGGCAGATTAGAGATTTTTTGAAGAACTGAGGTATTTAATTGTATTCTCACTCTCTCCACATCTGGTCCTACGCTTGTTCTTGTTGCCTTTTGTGGTTGAAGATTTATATACTTGCGCATAGCGCGCTGTTGGAGAGCAATAAGTCGTATGATGTGCGGCCGAGTAAAACTGCAGTACAATGCGAAGAAATATATAGCAGTGTACAGCAATAAATCGTCAGACTTCGTTTCAAAAGCAAATAAGACTGCAGGTTCTAGAACAAGGAAAGTAATGAATCATATAAGAGTATGCAGATGGCGTGAAGTCTCCACATCATCGAACTTACTCCTCACAGAGGAAATACAGAAGTTACTGGCACACAAATAATCATAATGGGACATATGAATAAAATAGTCACAGTATCAATATATGATGAATCTAGAATGATTTTTAATATCCATCTAGAGAAAATGTGAAGATTAGTAAGGCTTATTACTCTCATTTCATTAAGAAAATGGTGTACATAATTACACCATGGAAATAAAAGAAAGAAGGGGGTCGTCTTTACGTCTCAAACTTGAAGCCGACGTCCGCCATCAAAAAAATGGTTCAAATAGCTCTGAGCACTATGGGACTTAATGTCTGAGGTCATCAGTCCCCTAGACTTAGAACTACTTAAACCTGACTAACCTAAGGACATCACACACATCCATGCCCGAGGCAGGATTCGAACCTGCGACCGTAGCAGCAGCGCGGTTCCGGACTGAAGCGCCTAGAACCGCTCGGCCACCGCAGCCGGCACGTCCGCCATCTTATGTGGGCCAAAATACTAGGTTCACCGCATTTATACTTCCACGGTTCACAGCGGTGATACTTCCCCGTGATGTCATTCTGACGTGCCCGTGCTCAGTTTCGATCGTTGGGATATCTATCGGCGTTTTTGGTCGTATCGTAAATAGCATCTGGTGCTTTTGTTGTGTGGAGACGTAGCTGCTTTATCAAAAATGCCAGCTTGCGCCATTTACGGGTGTACTTATCGATCCGACCGTAACCTGATGTTTAAAGGAATAACTTTTTCATTCATAAATGGAGCTGTTCAAGCAATATTTTCTTTTGTACACATGAGTTATAGTGGGGGCGTTTACTTTTATGCTTTCTTTTGTTTTTCATTGCCTCCCAAACCGCAAACGCTCAGACATCCAAGTGCTCAGACGTCCGAGGTTTACTGTATAAACGGTATCGTCGCCGCACAACACACGGCGACGTGACCGCTCTGATTGTCGGTGCAGCATGTCATGCCTTAAATTCCTCCCCTCGATAATTATTCACTACTCACACTCCGCCCTGCTTAAAAACTATTCTGGATAGAACAGCCGGAGTCAGTTATCTAGTATATGTGAGTTTTGTATGAGTGTATCAATATGTGTAGGCTTTGCTTTGTTTCTGAAGAAGACTTAGACCGAAAACATATGTGAACACTTTTCGTCGTGCCTGCATGCTGCGCGATGTGTGAGTAGCAGTCTGCCTGTTTCAGAGTATACTTGTTCCTTCATGAAGTTTGTTACAAATAATCAACTGCACTTCAACAGGAACAATGATGTAGGGAATTACAGAAGAAAAAAATGACATACATTACGCCACATTATGACTGTGTAGCACAAACAGGTGTTCACAATGCTGCAACCAGAAATGTTGATGACTTGCCCACTGATATAAAGTACCTGAAAGACAGCAAAGTAAAATCTGAAACTAAATTGAAAACGTTTCTCTTCGGAAACTTCTCCTATTTGCAAAAGACTATTACTGCAATTTGTAAATAGTGATGGTAACATATGTCAGTTTTTAATTTAAAAAGTTAATAAATGATCAGCATGGAGGCATATTTAAAAAGAATTCATGCTAATATAAAATGACTCGTTCCACAACGTGCAAATGATGCATGGAATATGAAACTAACTAACTACTGGTATATGACAAAGCATGGTGTACAATTACATACTTTGAAAACCTCAAAATTAAACTCAAATGTAAAATGAAGCTTATGACCAAAGTAAGTGTACATTCCCGATGTGATATGTTTGATAATTCGTGAAAAACTGACAGTTAGTGGCGAGAAATATTCCGGGGAAAGAATAAAATAGGCTACTATTGGAAAGGTAGGCCTATAAGTAACACCGGCTAGCCTGACATTACTAAAAATTACTTACAAACATGTTAAAGCAAAATATCCGTTTTGCGGCGTCTAACAGTTCGACTTCGTTTTCTTAATCACAGTTATAGTATTGCTCTGTGCTGGAACATGTTTAAAAAATTATATCCTTTTTTACCACATAAATTGCTATTGTTGGTCAGATACTGAATGAGGCATCATAGACAAGATTTAAAAGTGAGAGAATGTGTAAACTACAGTGAAACTAATGCACTGACAACTTAATAAAACAAGAACTCTATTATACATGTAGGTACACCACCACGCTCTTCTGTTTCTTTGACATTTCAACAATCGTTCACTTTGTTGACATGCACAAGATACGACAGCAGACCTTGCGTCTTCCCTCATTGTACGCATTTATGAGCTAGTAAAGAACACGTAGGAATGTTTTTCGGAAACGTGAAGATTAAAAATGTTGTGTATACGAGTTGAAAGCTGAAAAATCTAACGAACGAGAAACAGCAGACAAGCTTTGGTTTCGGAGTTCCAGCTTCATTTGCTATCGATACAAATACAGCAAGAGTGGAATTAAATGGATTACGAAAGCATGGTTTTCACATCATTTCCTTCTCTTCTTCGGTATTCTAAAGTTGTCAACAACAAAAAAGTTACTTTAACGAGGCCACATGTGCCGTATTACTGGAGCAAATACGCATTTCTCATGCATGCACTGTAATTTTTAGTATTTAAAACAGTTGTTGCGTGCACAAGACAGAGATTATGAACAAGAACCAATCGCAAACAGTAACTTGCTAATGTTTTGGACCCCACTCATTCTAGCTTCAAAACAACGTATAGCGTTAAGTATATAGCGCCATTTCTCTTCTTTTTTTACCACCATAAATTACATCACAGAGTAGAAATACCTCTGCAGCGCACATTCAGACGTGCAGAATTGATTCTGAGTTATCAAAATACATTTCCACCGTGTTCACATGATTTCGGGACGGCTAAATTTGACCGTAATGAGTCCTATTAATTTTGAATGCATTTGATACGTGGAATAACCTGGACTCTTAACTTTGAAGTGCGAAATGAAGGAGCATCACATTACGGCACCGCCACGTCAGGGTGTATTCGCACTGTCAGTCACGTCACGTCATTTCTCTTGGCCCAGAACGAAGGGCGAATGTGAGGTTATGAATCACCATCCGTGATGCAAAAAGTCGTAGTATCGGAACTGAGGAACTTACAACAATAAATTTTATTAATGGACAAAGTAAAATTCATAACATATGTTCTTGATCAATTTTGTTTGGTAATGTCCTTGGAAGTGGAACCAAATTTCGAAATATCGACATTTACTTGCTAGCGAAAATATTTACAAACATATCAACAAGAGCTATAAGGGAATAAATGGAGCCTGTTTACCTCGTCCATTATGTTTTTACTTTTCCTTACATAACTAATATCATCATAAGCAACTATATTTTTTCCTTCATTAAAGCCGATCTTTCCACTTAAAAAATGATATACAAATGAATTTGCTTCGTCAACTTACGCTCTTACACTGAGACGGCAAAAGTCATGGGATAGCGATACGCAGATATGTAAATGGCGGTGGTATCGGGTACACAAGGTATAGAAGTACTCACGTTATTCATGTGGAAAATTTCCCTACGTGATTATGCCGGTACGATGGGAACCAACAGACGGAACAGTAGTTGGAGCTAGACGCACAGTAGATCCCATTTCGGAAATCGTAAGGGAATTCAGTTTTCTGGTATCCACAGCGTGAAGAGCGTGCCGAGAATCAGGTATTACCTTTCACCACGCGCAACGCAGTGGCCGACGGTCTTCATTTAAATCAGCGGCGTTTGCGTAGAATTGCCAGTGCTGATTGACAATTAACACTGCGTGAAATAACAGCATAAATCAATGTGGGACGTACGACGAACATATCCATTAGGGCAGTGCGGCGAAATTTTGCTTTAATGGCTGTGGCAGCAAACGATCGACGCGAGTGCATTTGCTAACAGCACATCGCCTGCAGCATCTCTCCTGGGCTCGTGACCATATCGTTTGGACTCTAGACGACTGGAAAACCTTGGCCCGGTCAGAGGAGTCCCGGTTTCAGTTGGTAAGACTTGATCGCATGTTTCAAGTGCGATGCTGACCCCACGAAGCCATGACGCAGTTGGTTAACAAGACACTGTGCAAGCTGGCGATGGTTACTCAATGGTGTGGGCTGCGTTACATTGAGTGGACTGGGTCCTCTGGTCCAACTGAATCGATCATTGGCTGGAAATTGTTATGTTCGGCCACTTGGAAACCATTTGCAAACATTCCACGATGGAATTTTTATGGATGGAAAAGCGCGATGTCACCGGGCAACACTAGTTTTTCGATTGGTTTGTAGAACATTCTGGACAATTCGAGCGAATGATTTGGTCTCCCAGATCCCCCGATATGAATCTCATCCAACATTTATGGGACATAATCGAGAGGCCAGTTCGTCCACAAAATCCTCCACTGCAACACTTTCGTATTTCTGGACGGCTATGGAGGCAACATGGCTCACTATTTTCGTAGGGTACTTCCAGCGACTTGTTGAGTCCATGTCACGTCGAGAGGCTACACTACGCTGGAAAAAAAGGAGGTTCGACACGATGTTAGGAGGTATCCCATGATTTTTGTCGCCTTAATGTGTATACGTTGTAGGTGTCAGCTCTGTTCTGTTATTGCAGTACCTAAATAATTTTCCACTTTGAGACATCTGATCTCGCTTGTGTAAGAACACTCTATGGAAAAAATATACAGATCGTCGCGGAACATTAGCAGTTTGCCAGTATTCATAGTAATAAACCAAGATTACGAAGACACTACTATAATACGTGTGAGTGCGGCGAAAATAGGTTAACTTACGATACCATTAAAACTTTCTTCCCGAGAATCCTTGACGTGGTGTGACGTGACGTGACGGTCCGTTGACGACGTGTGTGAATGCCGCCTTTTGAAATGCGTTGTGGAATGTTTTGATGCGATGTGAGGTTACGTGACAGCAATGTGAATTGCCCTTTAACAAACAGCGTCGTCCAACACTGGCAATGAGCGCAGAACACGTTGCTCCTTCCAGAGATATTTCTACTCTTTGAATTACACCGAGGATTACTTACATCACTCGCAAAAGAAAAATGTAAAAGACATTCAATGAGGTCCACAGCACAACACAAAAACACCGATTTGCTCTCATGTCTGCCAATAGAACAAGACAAAAAGTTTGACTCATCAACTGGTGTTTGTTTTTGAATAGGTATCAGTAGTCAAGACACTGTGGAAAACTTGCCAGTAAACTCCATTTTAATTGCCGAACTTAGGCCTAAAACCCTGTTTTGTGTAAGATCAAATAATATATTGAAACAGAGTGGTCTAATGATAAGAATTAACCGAAGATTATATCTTATTGGTCTATGAGGCATGCACTTACAGTGAATAAGGGTGTCATTCTGATACTTTCATACTGGGGCAAGATACGAGGGGGCGTCCTTGAGGTGCTTAAAGCTAACGTACTACAGATGCTATGTCAGTGCTATTGGGGCATGGTTTGTACCAAACGCATAGTCAGAGAGCATTGCTACGAGAAAGATATTGACAAAGATATTGAAATGGTGCTAGGTACATGGTAATCCTGTCAGAAAAACTAGTCGGCTCCACCTTGACAATATTTTCAGTGACCACGGCAAGCATAACCCTGGTCAATTCTACATATTTTTTTCCGAATCGTTTCTCAGAAACTAATGGCTCACGTTCATCGATGTTTTCTCCAAATCTCTGTTTGTGAGTCAAATGTCATCGGCATCTTCAACAGTTCTGTATTGAAGGTCTGCCGAAATCTATTGTCATGGTGAATAGCACACAATTTTCTTCTCAAGAATTAATTTTGTAAGTCCAACGGCATCACACTTCAGAACTGCGTTTCATCCTGAGGCCGATAGACTCACTGACAGATTCGTACGAACTTTCAATTCTCACTTTACTAAACCAGTTCAACAGTACAATAAATATAATGCTTTACTGATCTTCCTCTCCCAGTACAGAGCCACTCCCCAGGATGCATCATCTCCAGATGAGAAACTGCGCAGAATATTGTATCGATTATTAATGTCTATTTTAAAGCCGGTCCTGCATTCACAAGTCGGTCTTCAACAACAGTCGAAACAAACATTTTTTAAACTGAATAATCCGGTACTCATTTAAATGTACAAGCATGGAAAAAAGACATGGGTACCAGGTAGAGTTACAGAGCAACTCGCCAATGTCGTGTATAATGTCATATGTTCAAATGGAGTCGCCAGCAGTCATAAAGGTCAAATCAGGCCGCACCCCCCTCTCAAGCATATAGGAAGAACTCCTATGCTGTTTTGTTTCACAGCACCAAAGACCTGTACGCAGCTGGCGATCTGAGAGACCTGTCGATGCAACGAGCAGCCGCCCCGCGATGTCTCCAGAAGTGGAGCCCAGCTGCAGTCAGCCAGTGACAAACTGATGGAAGTGGGCATTACGTCTCCTACCTCAGGCTAGACTACGAACGTCTAAATGGCAAATGCATGACCAGTTGCTGCTCTCTCACCTTGGTTTAGCGTGGGTTCCCCATGGTGCAGTACGCGGATGCCGTGTGGGGCGGGGGGGGGGGGGGGGGATTTTGGGGGCGGCGGGACGGGGGGAAGGCAACCAGAATGGAATTCAACCATGCACGCGCACGGCAAAACGGCAAGCATGGTAGCAGGATGCTAATGAATCCCGCTGACTTCACATCAGCTCCCCACATCCCACCGAAGTGACTCGAGACCTACAGAACAACTACACTACTGGCCATTAAAACTGCTACACCAAGAAGAAATGCAGATGATAAACGGGTATTCATTGGACAAATATATTATACTAGAACTGACATGTGTACATTTCACGCTATATGGGTGCATAGATCCAGAGAAATCAGTACCCAGAACAACCACCTACGGCCATAATAACGGCCTTTATACACCTGGCCATTGAGACAAACAGAGCTTGGATGGCGTGTACAGGTACAGCTGCCCATGCACCTTCAACACGATACCACTGTTCATCAAGAGTAGTGACTGGCGTATTGTGACGAGCCAGTTACTCGGGCACCATTGAACAAACGTTTTCAGTTGGTGAGAGATCTGGAGAATGTGCTGGCCATGCCAGCAGTCGAACATTTTCTGTATCCAGAAAGGCCCGTACAGGACCTGCAACGTGCGGTCGTGCATTATCCTGCTGAAATGTAGGGTTTCGCAGGGACCGAATGAAGGGTAGAGCCACGGGTCGTAACACATCTGAAATGTAACGTCCACTGTTCTAAGTGCCGTCAATGCGAACAAGAGGTGACCGAGACATGTAACCAATGGCACCCCATACCATCACGCCGGGTGATACGCCAGTATGGCGCTTCCAATGTGCGTTCACCACGATGTCGCCAAACACGGATGCGACCATCATGGTGCTGTAAACTGAACCTGGATTCATCCGAAACAATGACATTTTGCCCATCGTGCACCCGTTTTGCCATTCGTGCACACAGGTTGAGTACACCACCGCAGGCGCTCCTGTCTGTGATGCAGCATCAAGGGTAACCGCAGCCATGGTCTCCGAGCTGCAAACGTCGTCGAACTGTTCGTGCAGATGGTTGTTGTCTTGAAAACGTACACATCTGTTGACTCAGGGATCGGGACGTGGCTGCACGATCCGTTACAGCCATGCGGATAAGATGCCTGTCATCTCGACTGCTAGTGATACGAGGCCGTTGGGATCCAGCCCGGCGTTCCGTATTACCCTCCTGAACCCAATGATTCCATATTCTGCTAACAGTCATTGGATCTCAACCAACGCGAGCAGCAATGTCGCGATACGATAAACCGCAATGGCGGTAGGCTACAATCCGACCTTCATCAAAGTCGGAAACATGATGCTATGCATTTTTCTTCCTCACACGAGGCATCACAACAACGTTTCACCGGTCAACTGCTGTTTGCGTGTGAGAAATCGGTTGGAAACTTTTCTCATGTCAGCACATTGCAGGTGTCGCCAACGGCGCCAACCTTGTGTGAATGCTCTGAAAAGCTAATCATTTGCATTTCACAGCATCTTCTTCCTGTCGGTTAAATGTCGCATCTGTAGCACGTTATCTTCGTGGTGCAGCAAATTTAATGGCCAGTAGCGTATTTACTCCGGAATGTTTAGCAGACGGTCTCTTTGAACGATGATTGGAATGGTCAGGAATTGTTATTCTTTTAGGTTTAAACTGAATGCTGATATTTCGTGCCAGCGAGCCGTTTGCTCGCCGAATCCACGTCAGACTGTGGCACCGTTATCGGAAGTGACAACACATTTCCGAGAACAATTACAGTAGTAACCTCCCTCCCACACACGCCACCACCTGCTGATTACCACTACCATAACGGTACGTTCACCAGGCGGTACTGGCCACTCGATGAGCACATTAAGTCCGTTGTTCCGTGAAGCAATTCGGCTTCCCTCCGGCACGCGAAGCGCGCAGGTGGGGCGAGAGTTAGAGACCGCGGCCGTCGTCCGTCGCGCCGCCGCCAATTACGCTGTCGCCGGCCGCAAGACTCGCCGTGGCTGTCCCCCAATCCTGCGCATAACTCGTCGCTCCGCAGCCGCAGCCGTGACCAGCTGGCTGTAGGTTCTAATGAGATTCCCGTGCCGAAAGCCCGCCCGCCACAAGGCACAGTGTTAGCCGTCCCTGCGAAGTAACGATACTGCCCGGAGAAAGTTTAGTTAGCAGGGACAGGTTGCCAGAAGAGAAAGGCCGCTTCCGGTGAATCCACCTCCGTGGCCAAACATACGGCCAATTAAGAGGACTATTCCAAAAGTGCTTTGTACTTCCTCAGACACCTCTGCTCGTGCTATAATGGACCAAATTTCAATTAATTTTAAGCTCCTCGTTTTGGCACATAAATCGACAGGGACAAACCTACTCTCAGTTGACGACTCGTATATTGTGCATACCTTAATTATATTTAATATGTAAGTTCTATGGACGAAAATTCCTGATTTGTTATGTACCGGACCAGGAACCGCAATCTTCCTTTTATAGATGGGTTGTTACAAACTCAACAAGCCAAGCACGCCTCAGGTGTCGATCCTAGTTTTAGTCTGACGTTACTTCTCTAATGATAAGCAAACACCGAGGAAGCTCTCCTGCATACTGTATTAAGCAATCAGTCACCACCCAATTGCGAGCTGCCGGCCTGTGTGGCCGTGCGGTTCTAGGCGCTTCAATCTGGAACCGCGTGACCGCTACGGTCGCAGGTTCGAATCCTGCCTCGGGTAGTTCTAAGTTCTAGAGCACTGATGACCACAGATGTTAAGTCCCATAGTGCTCAGAGCAATTTGAATTGCGAGCTAATTACACGTTAAGTCCCACAGGACTCCTTCTTAGGATCTTAACGTTAACAGATAACATTACTAAGTGCAAGGTTTTTTTTTGTTTACGTGTAACACAAACTGGAATAAATAGCAAATGAAGTAGTTAATTTTTCTGAACATATTATAAGTTGTTTTCTAACACGTGTGTGACTGGTTCTGATCTATCTTCCACCCACAGCTGCGCAAGGGATCTCTGTGAGTGTTTTAGAAATTTGGGGTTGAACCTACAGCCTGAAAGGTAGGAAGATACCATCTCACACATGCAGCGTTCAGAAGAGTGCAGCAGTACGGGCAGTGATGTAATCAGACAATGATCTCGATGTCGGTTCCACTGCACTCCCTGTTAGGGAAACGTTATCGCTAACAGAAATTAGTGTACGGAAATTTGGAAATTTGTGGTAAGATCTTATGGGACCAAACTGCGGAGGTCATCAGCCCCTAAGCTTACACAGTACTTAATCTAACTTAAACTAACTCACGCTAATGACAACACACACTCCCATTCCCGAGGGAGGACTCGAATCTTCGACGGAGGGAGCCGTGTGGATTGTGACTTGCCCGCGCGGCTTAGTTGTTTGGTTTGTGGGATTGAAGGGACCAGACGCGGCTTAGTGTACGAGCGGCTTAGTGTACGGGTTCAGGTGGAACTTTATGTTAGCAAACAATGAAAATCTTAGATTTTTGTTGTTAAGTATGAGTTAACGACATAGCAATGTTATGAAAATGGCGTACAGAATGGTAAAATATTGATACTGGGTTTTCACAACTGTGAAGCGAAATTCCTATTATTGAGCCGTGGCGGCTCGGTTTGCTGGCCTAACTATCTCTGTCACCGGTATTGATAGTCACCTCCCTTGTGACTTATATTTGGTTTTCCTGGTTGACGTGTGGAGGCTCGGCGCGGCGGGGTGAGCCGTGAACGGCACGTGACAGAAGGAGCAGGGCAGGAGCAGCAGTACCTGGCGGCGGGGTTTGGTTGGGCCGATTTGGGTTTGACAACGGATGTACCCAGCCGGATCGCCGAGCGTCTTGTCGAATGTTGGGCAGCCGCTAAAGAAGTTGACGAAAGTTGGCCTCTGGAACTCTGGTGGCGGGGGCCTCCTTCTGTTATTTCAAAAGGAGTTAAAAGGATAACTGACGGTGGGGAGAGTGCACCGTAACATATTGCATATTGATATTCTGGCCCGGTGGTTTTATTGTTTAAAAGGAAAATTGGCGCAATATTATTGTGTCTTGCTCACTGAATAATATATATTTGTTTGTTCTGCAGTGTGCCTTGGCTTGAGAGTGGCCAATAGCTGTTAGTGCGTCTTCTTTAAAGCCACGTGTTTCTGTTACTTGGTAAACCGCTTGTGTGCATCCACTTGGGGTGCGACGTTATGTATTGAAGTGGTACCACTGGTGAGTGGCACTGTACCCGGTGGCAATGTCATGGTGCTGTATCAGGTACTGGGTATGAATTTGAAATCTAATTGTGATTTAGTAAAGCGCATTTATTCTAATCTACTGTGATGTGTTTTAGTCATAATTGAAATACTAGGTCCACTACTGAATGAAATTTTCTGCTCTGCTTAAACTAGTGTTTCTTAAGGCGTTTTAGCAATACTTATTCGTGCCTCAGGGGGCTTAACTGCAACTGCTTTGTTTGTACCTGCACCTTGTCACTTTCATGTACTCGGTTATCATCTTATCTAGACAGAGGCCTATATATTTATTGTGTACGAGATAAACCACTCTAATTATCTCTGTCCATCTTAGCGAGTTTCCCCCGATATGATTAAAAGCCATGAGAAGGCGTATCAATCAGCATGATTGCCTTCGTTGCAGCTTTCTTTTTTACAGAGATATGAACAGCGGTATGACTTTTTTTAAATGGCACTCTGCATTTTGTGTTCGGTAATTCATTTCCTCTCCTAAAGATCTATTCAAAAATGTATCATAGAGTACCATTCACTGAAACACAACGTTATTAATTACATGAACAACATTGACGTTGATGCTCCCAGGGCTTAGTGCAGGTACTCGGGGTAACGAAACATATCCAGGTGTGGACGTTGACAGAGGACAAATGTAAACATAAGTAGAATGCACACCCGTCATTCAGTCAACCATCGTCAGTTGAAGAGTTGTGTGAGTAGAATGTACACCAACGAAGAGAAGATAGAAAGGCTACTTATCTATGGGGAATGTAAGTTAGCAGAACACTAATTGCAATACTGTATTCTTATATACGGTACATTTATTACAGTAGTTTACTTCTTTTGAATACTATTGCGTAGAGTAGGCACGCAGTAAAGGCTGTCTTTCCTACAAACTGCATCGACATAACGTTTCTATTATCTGTTGTTGTTGAAAGTAGGCGAAATGTTACGCAGGCAGCGGAACTGTACAGAGAGCAATATCCTGACAAGAACCCGCCTTTCCGACGGATGTTTTCTCGTCTTGTTGCGACGCTTCAGGAAATGGGAAGTTTCAACGCACGACAACGCAATCGTCGTAGCAGTCACACAGACGAGACTGCCGAAGTTACTGTTCTCGCTTCCGTTGCTATGAATCCACATGTGAGTACACGACAGCTTGAACACGAGATTGGCATTCCTAAAACCAGTGTACATCGTGTTCTCACACGTCACCGGTTCCATCCTTACCGTGTACACCTACATCAAAAATTGTATGGGAATGATTTCCAGAAAATTGTACAGTTCTATCAGTGGGCACAGCAGCAAATCCTCGTCAACCCCAATGTTCTATTTACCGATGAATGTTCCTTCTCAAGCTCCAGCGACAACCTACTATGGTTAGACAGGTGGAACATCAACTATGAAGGAAGCTACTCTGTTGATGTGGTACAGCCACAGTTGTACTGGCCAAACGAACATCTAGAGATATTGTCCAAACAAAACCTTTCTTCCTTAAGGACAGCAAGGAAACGAGTCTCGACCGCTTCATTGAGTCAAATGATAGCAGCACAGGAGGGGCAGATCACTGCAGAGCAATTGTTCCAACATGTGGAACAGGATGGTAGACATCAGGCAACCATGACCTTGAGTATCGCAGTTCGTAGCCGGCTACTGACTCTGATTTTGCCCTAACTAGCTCTGGTGAATGTGAAGCGATGAGACATGCAAAAATCCAATCCAGAGGTAATTTGAGTCCCTGTAGACTACATCCCCTGAACGAGGGATGATAAATAGGTTTATGAAGTTGCAAATTAATATACCAATTGTGTAGTAGCTAAGAGTAGTCGATTAGTATTACGCACTCGTTTTAGACAGGGTTGCTGGCGTCGCCTTTGGTATTCTTGGAACCAGTAGCTCGATCTGCCCTGTCATGTCTCTCTGGTTTGAGGCCACTAAGATCTTTGCCCGAGGTTGTTGACGGGGACGGGGCTTGTCTTGGCTTGGCGAGTGGTAACGCAGCGAGGGCGACGCTGTGAGGGGTCCGCCCAGAGACTAAGGCGAGCACCTGCGCAAGCGTCTTGGGCATGGAATCTTGCGAGTGGTTGCTGGGCATATTTGTGGACCGATTTGAATCCGCGGCTGAGTGCCGTCTTCGTGTGTAGCCTGGACAGCCAGCTCTGGGACGTGGCACACCGGTGAGATAGCAGAAGACAGTTTCACTGGCCTGAATTTTGGGCCCCCTTTGGTACCGGCAAGCTTCAGTTTCGATTCGTGAACTCCAGTTTTTGATTTTGAGGTCTTAGATGTTATTATTGAAGGCCTGCCTGTTTTCTCTTTAATTTTTACTTAACCGAAGCTGTTATTTTAGACGGCCTGCCTGTTTCTATTTAGAAATTTTACTTAAGCTGTTATTATTGAAGGCCTGTCTGTTCTGCATTTGGTAATTTTGCCTCACTGAAGCTCTTATCATTGAAGGTCTGCCTGTTTTCTTTTTGGTAATTTTACCTAACCGAAGCTGTTATTAAAGCAGGCCTGCCTGTTTTCTGTTTAGTAGTTTTACTTAACTCAAGCCGTTATTATTGAAGGTCCGGCTGTTCTTTTCTGATTAAATTAAGATCTATTAACTGAAACTTCTATTAATCAAAGCCTTCCCGTTTTAATTGCCCTGTTGTTGAGATCTGATATCTTACTCAGTCTGTGTTGCAATTAACTGAAACTGTGATTGCCAAAAGCCTACGTCTTTCAGAGATATTTGTGTCAATGAGGTAGTAACAGGAAATGACACACGATGGTACATGGGCTCTAACCTTTCGCTTACATTCCTTTATCTATAATTGTTGGTTTCAACTCGGTTGCGCCTTCTGCCACCACTAAGTCCTACATGGGACACCAAGCCACAGCCATGCCGACCTGCCATTGGTGACTGCTGCCGCCGATGGTGAGTTCCTAGTTGGACCTGGCGCTTCAGCAGAAGCTGCCGTCCAACTCCTGCCAGAGGGCAGTGAGTCATCCCCAGGCAGAGCCGTCTCCACGCACCACTGCAGTGATGTGTGCAGGGCGACGGGCTTGTGAGGTCCACGCTGCCAAGGGAAGTAGCGCGCCACTGACGTTACCGGCCGTGGCTTCTAAAGGCTGCCAGTCTGCCGTCAGCTTATCACAGGATGCCAGCTCAGCACCCAGGGCGCTAGCCGCCGCCCATACATCAGTACCGGCCAGGGACAACAGAGAAGGGCGTGCTTGCCCCGCTGAGCCGTGACACATTGTGTATTGTGTTTAAATAGTCATTCTTTACTGTCAATAGTGTTTCCACTGGGCGCTCCGAACGCCACCCACTCACAGACCCTTCAACAGTATTTCCCATCAACTTTCTATAAAGATATTGTTAGCAAAATAATGAACTTTCACTGTTGGAGGAATGTAATATTGGAATTTAGAATACAATAAACACATAAATTATTTCAAGCATTATTTCGCTTAACACAATACTTGGCGGAGTGACGAACAAAATTGGGGCTTCTCACAATAGCTACAAGAAGAGAAGAAGGAACTTGAAAAAAAGAAGTTTAAACATCATAATGGTTCAAATGGCTCTGAGCACCATGGGACTTAACTTCTGAGGTCATCAGTCCCCTACAACTTAGAACTACTTAAACCTAACTAACCTAAGGACATCACACACACCCATGCCCGATGCAGCATTCGAACATGCGACCATACCGGTCGCTCGGTTCCAGTCTGTAGCAGCCAGAACCTCTCTCGGCCACCCCGGCCAGCAGAGCGTCATAGAATGAAGGCTTTTACGGCAGGCGGTGTCATCAATTAACACTTCCGGGCTGAGATGCCGTGGCCCATACATAAGACTTCCATCCCAATTCGCGTATCATATCTGCCACACTCTCTCCCCTGCTACGTGATAATACAAAACGAGCTGCCCTTTTTTGCACCCTTTCGATGTCCTCCGTCAATCCCACCTGGTAAGGATCCCACACCGCGCAGCAATATTCTAACAGAGGACGAACGAGTGTAGTGTAAGCTGTCTCTTTAGTGGACTTGTTGCATCTTCTAAGTGTCCTGCCAATGAAACGCAACCTTTGGCTCGCCTTCCCCACAATATTATCTATGTGGTCTTTACAACTGAAGTTGTTCGTAATTTTAACACCCAGGTACTTAGTTGACTTGACAGCCTTGACAATTGTACTATTTATCGAGTAATCAAATTCCAACGGATTTATTTTGGAACTCATGTGGATCACCTCACACTTTTCTTTATTTAGCGTCAACTGTCACCTGCCACACCATACAGCAATCTAAAATTCCTACACCACGAAGATGACGTGCTACAGACGCGAAATTTAACCGACAGGAAGAAGATGCTGTGATATGCAAATTATTATCTTTTCAGAGCATTCACACAAGGCTTATGCCGGTGGCGACACCTACAACGTGTTGACATGAGGAAAGTTTCCAACCGATTTCTCATACACAGACAGCAGCTGACCGGCGTTCCCTGGTGAAACGTTGTTGTGATGCCTCGTGTAAGGAGGAGAAAAGCGTACCATCACGTTTCCGACTTTGATAAAGGTAGGATTGTAGCCTATCGCCATTGCAGTTTATCGTATCGCGACATTGCTGCTCGCGTTGGTCGAGATCCAGTGACTGTTAGCAGAATATGGAATCGGTGGGTTCAGGTGGGTAATACGGAACGCCGTGTTGGATCCCAACGGCCTCGTATCACTAGCAGTCGAGATGACTGGCATCTTATCCGCATGGCTGTAACGAATCGTGCAGCCACGTCTCGATCCCTGAGTCAACAGATGGGCACGTTTGCAAGACAACAACCATCTGCACGAACAGTTCGACGACGTTTGCAGCAGCATGGGCAATCAGCTCGGAGACCATGGCTGCACTTGCCCTTGACGCTGCATCAGAGACAGGAGCGCCTGCGATGGTGTAGTCAACGACGGACCTGCGTGCAACAATGGCAAAACGTCATTTTTTCGGATGAATCCAGGTTCTGTTTACAGCAACATGATGGTCGCATCCGTGTTTAGCGACATCGCGGTGAACGCACATTGGAAGCGTGTACTCGTTATCGCCATACTGGCGTGATAGTATGGGGTGCCATTGGTTACAAATCTCGGTCACCTCTTGTTCGCATTGACGGCACTTTAGTAGTGGACGTTACATTTCAGATGTGTTACGACCCGTGGCTCTACCCTTCATTCGATCCCTGCAAAGTCCTACATTTCAGCGTGATAATGCACGACCGCATGTTGCAGGTCCTGTACGGGCCTTTCTGGATACAGAAAATGTTCGACTGCTGCCCTGGCCAGCGCTTTCTCCACATCTCTCACCAAATCAAAATGTCTGGTCAATGGTGGACGAGCAACTGGCTCGTCACAACACGCCAATCACTACTCTTGATGAACTGTGGTATCGTTTTGAAGGTGCATGGGCAGCTGTACCTGTACACGCCATTCAAGCTCTGTTTGACTCAATGCCCAGGCGTATCAGGGCCGTTATTACGGCCAGAGTTGGTTGTTATGGGTACTGATTTCTCAGAATCTATGCACCCAAATTGCGTGAAAATGTTATCACATGTCAGTTCTAGTACAATGTATTTGTCCAATGAATACCCGTTTATCATCTGCATTTCTTCATGGTGTAGCAATTTTAATGCCCAGTAGTGTAATTTTATCAAGGGGCAAGAACAACTCACAGGTCAGCCCAACCCTACCACTTCCGAGTGATATAACGTTGTTGACAAATCTGTTCATTACATGGAGACATCAACATAGGCAGTACCCTACTTTCCAATACCTAGTCTCCACCCATGCACCCACCAACATTCTTCCTTCCTTTCTTTCCATATTTCATCCATAACAATACAAACATAACCCTACTTCGCATAGGCTGGCATCGCAGTAGACCTCGTAAAACCAGTACACACTTGATACCTGATAATCGACTGCAGGAAGGCAACGGTAAATCAACTACACTAGTTTCTTGTCCAGAACAATCATGAAGGATTCGTCCCGTGGTCCGTAAACTTAAAAATGATACTCCTTTGTTTCCTCGATCGTGTAAAGTACTTTCACCGGTACAAGATATTAATTAGTATTCCGTTTTATCAAGAGATCGCTTGTAAATTTGCGGCTCGGACATGTGGGAGAGCATTTTTAAATGTTTTTCAGTTTTCAGTCTCTACTCCAGAGGGGCAGAGCAGGCTGTTTGAGATCTGGCCCATTACAGAATCGTGATGCTTTTCAGCCAATCAGCAAGCGATTTTGTAATCTGGCAAAGAGGTTCCCAGTTGCGGGAGGGTGGTAAGAAGTTTCTGTACTATAATAAAGTCCCGCCCGACATTCCCCAGGAAGATGAGAGCGTTTGGCAATAAGAATCATGGCAGTACTTCCCCACTTTCTTTGTTGTTCAAGTAGACTTTCTTTTTGTTTATTAGAAATGGTTGCTGTTTAGTGACCAGAATGAAAGTGAGGAAAAAGTTTAACGGACAATTGGCTACATTACAGACGAAATTTTCTAAAACTTCTTCAGTTGTTCAGTCTAGATACAGTGGAGGTCAGGGAAGTGAAATGGAAAGAAAAAAAATTAATTAGCCGAGTAAAGGCAATATCAACAGCAGCAGAAAATGGTATAGCGGGGGGTAGAATTCGTACGAACAGGAAGCTGGGGCAGAGAGTGAGTAACTGTTAACAGCGATAGGGTTCTTCTCATCAGAATCGAGAGTAAATCAACACGGTCAACAATAGTTCATGTATACTTAGCAATGTTGCAAGTAGAAAATGAAGAGATAGAGAAAGCATACGAGGATATTGAACGGCTAATTCTTTAGTAAAGAAAGATCAAAATGTAATAGTCAGGGGAAATTGGAATGAGGTTATCAGAGAAGGACTACAAACAAGGGTTACAGAAGAATATGGACTTGGTAGTAGGAATGAGAAAGGGGAGAGAGTAACAGTTCTGTAATAAATTTCAGCTGAAAATAGCGAATACTCTATTCGAGAATCATAAGAGGAGCAGATATATTGGGAAAGGCAGTGTTATACAGACAGATTCCACTTAGATTACGTCATGGTCGGGCAGAGATTTCGAAATTGGATATTTGGTTGCAAGTCGTACACAGGAGCATATGTAGATTCAAATCACAATTTAGTAATGATGAAGAGTAGCCTGAACTTCAAGAGACTAGTCGGGAAGAATCAATGGACAAAGAAAGTACTAAGGAAAGAAGAGATAGGCTTGAAGTTCTCTAAGGCTACAGGTATTCCGATAAAGAATATCTGAGTAGGCAGTTCAACTGAAAAGAATTAGACACCTATAAAAAAAAGGCAGTCACGGAAGGTGGAAAGAAAAACATAGGTATATCAGCCGAGTTATCCTCGACACCACAGAGCTTTTAGAATTCACAAACTGATCACCACGCTATCTTTTCTCTTCGACAACCAGTACAAGCCGGACGGAGTTGCCGAGCGGTTCTAGGCGCTTCAGTCTGGAACCGCGCCACCGCTCCGGTCGCAGGTTCGAATCCTGCCTCTGGCATGGATGTGTGTGATGTCCTTAGGTTAGTTAGGTTTAAGTAGTTCTAAGTTCTAGGGGGCTGATGACCTCAGAAGTTAAGTCCTATAGTGCTCAGAGCTATTTTAACCATTTGAACCAACTAGTACATATTCGTTACAGCAGTTGCCAACAAACTCCAGGCTATAACCCTTTCTGAGAGACAATTCAATATAACCAGTTGAAAATCAACAGTGGAGATCCAAGACCACCGTGTTGCCTCACACACAATCATCGGCCACGCCGACTCCCGGTATTGTGAACAGCCAGCAGCGACGAGGAAAGCTGTCTGTAGTCATTTCAGTCAGTAACTCCTTTCTCTTCGGCGGCGGAGTAGCTTAAATCGCCTTTCCCGTCCATGCCCTAGCACTAACGGCCAGGGATGCAACAGAATTCCCTGAGCAAAGATAGGCGAGCATGATAACTATCGATTTGTACATTCACAGTGATCAACAGAAAACTATAGATTCGACATCAATACCCATCTAAATCTGATTTCTATGATCTTTCCCTATTTCATAGTTTATCCAGAGTTAATAGGGATATTCTTACTGTATTATGCCTAGTCACATGTGTTAACAATTTAAACGTACTTAAGACAGTGCAGTCTGGAGGCTGTAAATCCTTATCTGCCTGGGAGACCTGAGTCAAAATTCAAGTTGTACATGTAAATTTTTCGCTATTTACCCTTTCATCCTCAGTTTTAACGTCCAAAACATAATACATAACTAACATTCGCTGCTTAGTTAAGCGCAACAGTGACAAGCATTTAAGAGACGGTTAGGCTTAATTCTTCGACCTTGCCTATCACAGTTCGAGTGTATAACTGTATCTGATAATCTACGACGTGATAATAAAACGTATTTTTAAAAATTTGTCTTCAGAACAAAATTTATTTTGTTGTTCATATTTTTGAATGACCGTTTGTGATGGGAGAAATACCACACATTAACATAAAATAGTTGTTAATCCTGTGGCAATAGTATCAACTTTCTCCATATGTGAAATATTCTACTTCATGGTCCGAGACGGATACTGATTAAGTAGTACGTCAATGATTCACATATGACACATACACTGAAGCGTCAAAGAAACTGGTATAGGCATGCATATTCAAATACAGAGGTATGTAAACAGACAGAATACGGCACTGCGGTCGGCAACACCTTAATGTGACAAGTGTCCGGTTCAGTTGTTAGATCGGTTACTGCTGTTACAATAGATCAAGATTTAAGTCACTTTGAACGTGGTGTTATAGACGGCGCGCGATCGATGGGACACATTATCTCCGAGGTAGCGATGAGGTAGGAATTTTCCCGTACGACCATTTCACGAGTGTACCGTGAATATCAGAAATCCGGTAAAACGTCAAATCTCCGATATCGCTGCAGCCGGAAAAAGATCCTGCAACAACGGGACCAACGACGACTGAAGAGAATCGTTCAACGTGACAGAAGTGCAACCTTCCGCAAATTGCTGAAGATTTCAGTGCTGGGCCAACAACAAGTGTCAGCGTGGCAACCATTCGACGAAACATCATCGATATGGGCTTTCGGTGCCGAAGGCCCACTCGTGTATCTCTGATGACTGCACGACACAAAGTTTTACGGCTCTCTTGGGCCCGTCAACACCGACATCGGACTGTTGATGACTGGAAACATGTCGCCTGGTCGGACGAGTCTCGTTTCAAATTGTATCGTGTGGATGGACATATACGGGTATGGAGACAACCTCGTAAATCCATGAGCCCTACTTGTCAGCAGGGGACTGTTCAAGCTTCTTATGGAGGCTCTGTAACGGTGGTGGGTGGTGGTGGTGGTGGTGGCGGGGGGGGGGGGGGGGGTACAGTTGGAATGACATAATGACATGCGACCCCTGGTATGTCTAGACACGACTCTGATAGGTGACACGTACGTAAGCATCCTTTCTGGTCAGCTGAATCCATTCATCTTCATTGTGCGTTCCGACGGACTTGGCAATTCCAGCAGGACAGTGCAACATCCCATACGTCCAGAGTTGCTACAGAGTGGCTTCGGGAACACTCTTCTCGCTTTAAACACTTCCGCTGCCCACCAAACTCCCCAGACATGAATATTATTGAGCATATCTGAGATTCCCTGCAACGTGCTGCTCACAAGGCTCAAATGGCTCTGAGCACTATGGGACTTAACATCTGAGGTCATCAGTCTGCTCACAAGGGAACCTCCCCATCGCACCTCCCTCAGATTTAGTTATAAGTTGGCACAGTGGATAGGCCTTGAAAAACTGAACACAGATCAATCGAGAAAACAGGGAAAAGTTGTGTGGAACTATGAAAAAAGCAAAATATACAAACTGAGTAGTCCATGTGTAAGATAAGCAACATCAAGGATGGTGTGAACTCAGGAGCGCCGTGGTTCCGTGGTTAGCGTGAGCGGCTCCGGACCGAGAGATCCTTGGTTTAAGTCTTTCCTCGAGTGAAATGTTTAATTTTTTTATTTTCAGACAATTATCAAAGGTCAGGCCCTCATACAGCATCAACTTCCCTCTCCAAAATTCCAGGACATGTTCAGATTTGCTTGGATTTGACGGTCTACACACGGAAAAATTTGAAAACGTTAAAAACAAAAGTTTTGACAGAGAACAGGGAAAACTGTTCAACTGTGAAACTGTTGCATTCATTTGTTGCAGTTTATGTGACAAACTCTTATGTTTTCATCACTTTTTGGGAGTGATTATTACATCCACAAGAAAACCTAAATCGGGCAAGGCAGAAGAATCTTTTTACCCATTCGCCAAGTGTACAAGTTAGGTGGGTCGACAACATATTCCTGATATGTGACGCACATGCCGTCACCAGTGTCTTATAGAATATATCAGACGTGTTTTCCTGTGGGGGAATCGGTTGACCTATGACCTTGCGATCAAATATTTTCGGTTCCCATTGGAGAGGCACGTCCTTTCGTCTACCAATCGCACGGTTTTGCGGTGCGGTCGCAAAAAACAGAGAGGTCAATGAACGAAAGGACAGATCATAACTTTGCGAAAATAAAGTAAGTAAACTTTTCACTCGAGGGAAGACTTGAATCAAGGACTTCACGTTCCGCAGCTGCTCACGCTAACCACTGGACCACGGCGCTCCTGAGCTCACATTCTCCTTGATGTTTCCTATCTTGCGCATGGACTACTTAGTTTGTATATTTTGCTTATTTTTTTCATAGTTCCACACAACTTCTTCCTCTTTTCTCGATTGATCTGTGTTTAGTTTTTCAAGGCCTATCCATTGTGCCAACTTATAACTAAATCTGAGGGGGGGTGCGATGGGAAGGTTCCCTTGTCACAAGGGATCCCCACCCACCCCCTCGTACTCTTATGGATTTATGGACAGCCCTGCAAGATTCGTGGTGTAAATTCCCTCCAGCACTACTTCAGACATTAGTCGAGTCTATGTCACGTCGTGTTGCGGCTCTTCTCCGTGCTCGCGGAGGCACTACACGATATTAGTCAGGCGTACTGTGCAAGAACATTTTTTGGACGTTCTGTGATGTCATTCCAGCAAATCACTGCATTTTTACATAAATGCAAATGGTTTATCGTTAATAATTATGAATTCATTCTACATGCGTATGACATTCAAAGAACGAAACTAATTTATTTGAAACAATTTTATTTCCATCGACACAGTGTCGAAGCATTTCATGGTGATACTTGATACCTTTCACAACTTAAAATAGTGTTGAAGAGATCTATCGTCACAGTGAAAATTTTTATGGTGTTTGGTAGACCATTCAAATAAACACATACTATTTTACGTGCAGCGGTGGAAAATAAATTTCGAAAATCGTAAGGTGTTAAATACAATGCGGTAGCAAAACACAGCATTCTTGGTAGAAATATACGGCAGTCTGAAAATGTAATCGTATTCTTAATGACTCAATAATAGTGGTTGAAAACACTTTTCTGCTAATGACTCACAAGAATGTCCTTAATAGTGCAATATCTTTTAAGTTAGCCCGACACAGATCAGTAATTAATAAACTAGCTCAGTTGTCAGGGTAGTTACGTAATCGTCGATGGTTAATTGTCCATTTCTTCTTTACCAAACATCACAGATATTATCCAGGCTCGTGAGAAGTCGTGTGCCTATTGCACCCGAGAATATTTCTCAAGTCTGTTCGATGTAAACTACTGCAATACGTAACTTAATATCATCGTTTCGTCTCGATTCTCCAATATAAGGTAACAAGAGTAGCATCTACAAATGAAATCCTATGATGGAACTGGAATCCTGTGACCAGACCTTTTCTGCCTGGGATGTTATCTTGTTATATAAAGAAAAGCTGTAAGTAAAATTGTTAAATTCTTATCAGCGGCCGCCGGGCTCGTAGGATCTGAAAGAAAGTTAATTGTCCTAACCGACGGCACATCTCGCAGATGAGCTAAAAGAAAAATGTTAAAGATTTTCTAAGATGGTGCCTAACAATGAAAATTCTTTGTTAAGGCCCATATCTACTTAGGACAATCCAGGTATCAGATTACAAATTGATTGACCGCATACACAAATTCTTTTGTCAAATAACCATTATATTTTTCTGGTTGTAAGTACAACTTACATTATCAGCTGGTACAGCAAGATGAGCGTTACACAATAAAGTCCTCTTAGGTCCGAATCGAAGCAGATAAGAGAAGCGAATGACAAAGGAAAGATAGTTCATGCATTGAAGCTCTAGAGTCCATGGAATAACATGTCCATAGCAGTTCTATCTCTTCTTCCTTGGCGTAACTTGTCGGTTCTTTATAAAATTTATCGTAATTTTTATTTTACTTTTTTTTAACCTAAGACCACCCAGGAGAAACGGTACATACGTTTACTCCATTCATGTGTAAAATTTTGTTCAACATGAAAATCTCGGTTTATCATGAATATGGCTTATACTAATGACGTCTATACAAATTAAGGGCTGCCGATTATTGTTCAGAGACTATTTTTAAAGTTTCACCAGCTCTCCATTAAGGTTTGGCTATTTGTCCCCACAGAAATGTATTTTCTGGATGATATCTTTAAAATAATTATCTTGTAATGTTCTATAAGTATTGTACTAGTACTGCCTTGTTTAAATCGTATCTTCAAGAGAGACAGAAATACAGAACTTACTCATTTCTTATTTTTCCTTACTTCCTTATATAAAATTACTGACCAACTGTATACATTTATTTCCTTTTTCAGATAAATGTGAGAGTACCTCTAGAGGAAAAGCACAAGGAATTTTGGAAATTGGATACCTACAATATGTTACATCTGGAGAGATAATTTTGTCTTTTACTTTAACGATTATGACAATCTTCTTTGCCATCAGCAATTTCAGATAAACGATGAAGGCATTTTCTAATTATTACGTGTTTTCCTCTCCGAGAAGAGATTTACAAGGATAATTTAAGAGTCACATTTCATCTCGGTGTATTCTCAGGAATTTAATTACGAGCTGTCAGATCAGATTACCATCTTCGCTATGTTCATCACGGAAATTCCTGTTCTGGAATATTTTAGGGACACTGCAACTCCAGAAGTTTCGTTCCGATGAAGAGTCGTCTTCCACTGCACACATCTAGACGAAAAATACATGATAGTGAGACTATTAAACAGATTTTTAAATTCAAAGTGTAATGAGTGTTATTTTATACTGGTATCATCAATTTTTACCCAACGAATGAGTCTAGTAAAGAAGTCAACTGTTGGGTGTAGGTTTAGAACACTAAGTTGCGAAGAGCACGTATACAGAATAGACCTCGGAAAACTGCGAGACTGGCACTTGTAGCAGCAAAAAGCACTGCCAGAGGCAAATGATCACTCTGAATTAGTATACTGCCAGATATACAGACGACTGTAGGTCGAATCTTTTATGAATTACAAAAATTTCAGATTACTAACTTTCCATTAACGAACAAAGTAGAATGTAAGAGGGTATCTTAACACCACAAAAGGATCCAGTTTTAAGCTTCCGTCGGAGAAAGGATTTCCATTACAGAATTTTGACGAAAAGGTGAACGACTACATTTTGAGAGATCGATTGTGCATCACTGCCTGCCTGCACTGTATTGTAGCGGTTATCTACCCGTGCTACGGTGATTTAATGACCCTAAAGGCAGTTTTAAAGACGTTTAAGCTATTTGTCAGAATCGAATTATCATCTGTATCTTATTCCAGCTTCAGTGACGTCAATAAAGTAGAAAGATCGGTTTCATACATTCAGGACAATAATCAGTTACGACTGCAGCACTTAAATTAGCTAGTAACAACATTGCGAGTGAAGGAAACCTTTCGAGTTCTCCCTGTTCACCACCTACAAAATTGTAATTATTCAAAAACTCATTATGATACTGATATAAGCTGAGCGAAATTATTAGGTAATTAAAGTGTGCTCCTGACTACAGCAACAAAACTTAGATAAACACTATAAGTAAGGTGTGCTAGCTACAAGAAATGGGAACGTTCAGACTTCATAAGAATTTTTTTGTTTCTCACATTGGTCACACAGAATTAGGATGTGATTGAGTTTAGCATTTTATATTCCAACTACTCCTCTCCACCAGCACCCACAGTGTCTTTCCGGAAATCTTTCTCATTACTAATGATCTTTCCTTCGTGTGGGATAACAGTTACATAAAATTTTTTTGAAAGAAATTTCCGCCATTTCACAGTGACTTGTTCATTTATTTTACACAATCATGATTTCGGCTTCATAGCCACACTCAAATGCATATTGAAATGTTAAAATATGTTTGATATGTCTGTGAGGATGGTGACATGTCACAGATCGATCACACATATCTTAACATTTCAATATGCACTTGAGCGTGGCTATGAAGTCGAAATCATGATTGTGTAAAATGGTGGAAATTTCCTTCAAAACAAATTTTTCTAGTTGTGATTGGCTAGGTTGTGCCTTGGCTCTGGCAATCCAAATGTTATGTATAATACGCCATTGCATCAAACAGTTTCGTTAATAAATACAAAAATATGTTTATCATACTTCTCACCATATTCTATAGTACATCCCTTCAGTTTTATATGTTTTGCTCGCTGTAGTCCAAGACGATTTTGCTATCTGTGTCCTGGTCGCTAGCCCTCTGGGTAATAAATATTACGACACTACTTACCCGAAATGATTTTGAAAAATTAAGAAACCGCAGAGCAGTTGCTTAATCTACACGACCTGTTCGGCACACTTAATGTTCCATCATATGGTGTGAAGTGCAATAAAAAAAAATTGATACACGCTGGTGGGAGGGGATTCTCAAACCTGAAATATCAGGCAAGGATCTACAAGGCTAAAATTTCTAAAATAAATTAAAAGAGAGAAAAGGACGTTACAAGGAAAATTACCTAATCATCTTGGTCACCCTGACCCCAATATTGTCAGGGAACCGAAGTTTCTGTGTCAGAAGAGTAAAAGGGACCTAGAGAAATCCATAAAAACGGACACCAAAAGTTACAAAACTAATGAAACACGTTTGATGCAGTAAAAATGGGAGGGGAGGAAAAATCACACATTGCTATTACTTACAAAAATTCCGTAACAACCATTCCCCTCATGCTGCACACAGTAATTCCACGCAATATGTGATTTCTGCCCCCCCCCCCTCCCCACTCCATATTACTGCAGTATACATGTTTCATTATCTTGGTAACTTTTGGTGTCCGGTTGTGCTGTCCATTTTTTCGGATTTTTGTAGGTCTCTTTTATCGTTTTTACACCGAGTCTTTGGCTCCGTGACAACACTAGGGTGAGGGTGACCTCAGATGATTAGGTAATTTTATTTGTATGTAACATTCTGTTCTCTCTTTTAATTTGTTTTATTTTAGAAATTTTAGCCGCGTAGTTCCTTATCTGATATTACAGACTTGAGAGTTCCTTCCTATTCACGTGTAATTTTTATTTTTATTATTACAGTTTACACCAGATGGAACTTCAAGTGTTCTGAAATCGGTCCTGTACAGAATAAAAAATTGTGGATTTAGAAGCTGTTCTACTGTTTCTTCATTTTTTAAACTGGACTTGTACAGTTGTGGATGTCCCATAAGCACAACTGTTTGCATTTGAAATAAGTCTTGGAAATTAGTTTCAAATGCCCTTTGAGAGACTACAATAAGCTTTGGCACTATGAAAGATCTCCAGAATGAGATTTTCACTCTGCAGCGGAGTGTGCGCTGATGAAACTTCCTGGCAGATTAAAACTGTGTGCCCGACCGAGACTCGAACTCGGGACCTTTGCCTTTCGCGGGCGAGTGCTCTACCATCTTTTTTTTATATTTTTTAAACCTAACTAACCTAAGGACATCACACAACACCCAGTCATCACGTGGCAGAGAAAATCCCTGACCCCGCCGGGAATCGAACCCGGGAACCTGGGCGCGGGAAGCGGGAACACTATCGCACGACCACGAGCTGCGGACACCATCTGAGCTACCGAAGCACGACTCACGCCCGGTCCTCACAGCTTTACTTCTGCCAGTATCTCGTCACCTACCTTCCAAAGTTTACAGAAGCTCTCCTGCGAACCTTGCAGAACTAGCACTCCTGAAAGAAAGGATACTGCGGAGACATGGCTTAGCCACAGCCTGGGGGATGTTTCCAGAATGAGATTTTCACTCTGCAGCGGAGTGTGCGCTGATATGAAACTTCCTGGTCCCGAGTTCGAGTCTCGGTCGGGCACACAGTTTTAATCTGCCAGGAAGTTTCACTGTGAAAGATACCTGAACTTTCAGCTTCTGATAATTTCCGCATCTGCTGCGTTGTGAGCACTTTTCCTAAGATAATCTCTATCCAAAATCTGCAGTGAAGATAATCTTTGCTCATTCGAGATTGGGAGTCTAGGCGACGCCAGTAGAAAATCAGTGCGGGCTGTGTCAGAGGATCAAGTTCGATAATCGAATGGGACACAAACAGTCTTGTTTCGTTTCTTTTTCTTTGTTTTTTTTATGTATATGTATATAGACAGAGGTTAGCTGGTGGCTGCAGCTTGGTTTTGTATGTGAGAACTTGCAGTGAGACTTGCTCCTTGCATTCTCTGGTTAGGAGCTACAAGTTACGAGGTAAAACATTGCATAGTGCAGCTTTGCGTGTTATATAAGCGTATATAATTCACGTCTGTACTGAGCCATTGCGAGTGATATTATTCAACATGATGTGATTGAGGTTTTCCTGTCTCCATTTACATGAGCCAGAATTTGTTTTTTCTATACGCGTATAAATCAAGGGCGAATTATACAAATATTTTCTTTGTTCTTCTAATGTTAATTGGTATTTTCATCGGTTCCTTCAATAATTTGTGCGTAATTCTTTGTTATGGAGTAGTAAAGAATGCCACGTGCTTCACGTAAAATTAGCTGTTTTCTTCACGTACAATGAGCTGTATTTCGCGTTTAAACAATCAGTAATTTTCTGACGATCTCTCCGAATTTATTTACGCTTCTTGGTGTTGTTAAATTTATATAATTCATTTAACGACTCTATTTAGTTAGTCACGTGCTCATGGACGTTAAATAGTAGGGTGCTAAGGATTTGCACTCACTCACTTGCTTGCACAGTCGACGCTCATTAATTCAGCACAAAATTGGTAGTATTGTTTTGGAAAAGGTTGCAAAAGGTAGATACACATTGAGATCTCCAGATCAGTTAACAGTATTCCAGGATCCATTCAGTGTTCTTCTGTTGTTCAATGTTTTCTGTTTTCACATGGTATTTAAGATACAATTCTAATCAGTGCAAAGTCATGGCCCATGCTTCGTCTGTAACAAGGGGCATTTATACATCTCATATGTCACTGATACGAAACTGGGTCATTAAGGTGTATTAAAATATTGATTAACCATTGTGCAAGGTAAGTGTTAAGTTATTCTTGAAGTAAAGTCAGACAGCGTTGAAATAAAAGTTTCGTGGGTCAGTATTCACAGTCCATCAGGGCAATTTTCTGTAGACATTTTTACGTGTACTCTGTTGTGACTTGGCAAGACAGCCAAGTCACTATGCGAGGATGCCGAAAGCCACGCGTTTAAGCTCACGCAAACTGGCGTGAGGTCTGGAACAGGATAATGTAATTAATATAGCCAATAAGGTACGTTGCTGCTGGAATACTTAACTTTAATCCGTAATTGGTGTACATCGCTCTTGTTGATACATTAATAACAATCTCAATATAAACTGGTAATGGCGCCTTGCTAGGTCGTAGCAAATGACGTAGCTGAAGGCTATGCTAACTATCGTCTCGGCAAATGAGAGCGTAAGTGTCAGTGATCCATCTCTGGCAAAGTCTGCTGTACAACTGGGGCGAGTGCTAAGACGTCTCTCTAGACGCTCGGTCTGCAATCACTGACAGTGGCGACACGAGGGTCCGACGTATACTAACGGACCGCGGCCGATTAAAGGCTACCACCTAGCAAGTGTGGTGTCTGGCGGTGACACCACATACTCAAAATTTAACAACAACCAAGGCACTTGCAACTACACTGCACAACAAAATTAAAGAGTCACTTGTTTTGAAACCTCGTCATTTTCTCCAGCAACAACCCAGAAGTTCGAAATTTTGTTCTAAGGTGCCTACAACCTTCTCGTGTAATCCTGCAAAAGCATAACGCCCTATGACGTCACCTTCGGGCTCGGCGACGTTTTAAACAGAAAGGTGCAAAGAAAGGCCAAACCACATTGAAACCAAATTTAAAATCAGTTCTGCTAAACGCCACCGTGGACGTGACATGCTATGGAAATCTAGTCACGCCTCCTCTTATCCATAGCCCATCCCTTCTCTTTATGTGTCTGTGGTGCCTGGCAGAGGGTTCATCAAACCACCCTTACAATAATTCTCTGTTATTCCATTCTTGAATAGCGCGCGGAAAATAAGAACCCATATATCTTTCCGTGCGAGCTCTGATTTCCCTTATTTTATTATAATGATCGTTTCTCCCTCTATAGGTTGGCGTCAACAAAATATTTTCGCATTCGGAGGATAAAGTTGGTGACTGAAATTTCGTGAGAAGATTCCGCCGCTACGAAAAACGCCTTTGTTTTAATGGTGCCCAACCCAAAGCCCGTATCATTTCCGTGACTCTCTCTCCCCTATTTCGCGATAATACAAAACGTGCTGCTCTTCGGTGAACTTTCTCGGTGTCTTCCGTTAATTCTATCTGGTAAGGATCCCAGAGCGCGCAGCAGTACTCCAAAAGAGGACAAACAAGCGTAGTGTAGGCAGTCTCTTTAGTAGATCTGTTACGTTTTCTAAATATTCTCCCAATGAACCGCAGTCATTGGTTTGCAATTCCCATAATATTTTCTATGTGTTCTTTCCAATTTAAATCGTTCGTAATTGTAATTCCTAGGTAATTAGTTGAATTTGCGGCCTTTAGATTAGACTGATTCATTGTGCAACCGAAATTCAATGGATTCCTTTTATCACTTTTCATTGTTTACGCTCAACTGCCAATTTTCGCACCATTCACATTTCTTTTGTAAATCTTTTTGCAATTTGTTTTGATCTTCTAATGAGCTCACTAGACGACAAACGACAGCATCATCTGCAAACAACCTAAGACGTCTGCTCACATTGTCTCCTAAATCGTCTATATAGATAAGGAACAACAAAGGGCGTATAACACTACGTTAGTGAATGGCAGAAATCACTCGATGACTTTCGATCAGTTACTACGAACTGTGATCTCTCTGACAGGAAATCACGATTCCAGTCACATAACTGAGACGATATTCCATAAGCACGCAAATTCACTACAGGCCGATTGTGTAGTAGAGTGTCAAAAGTCTTTTGGAAATTTAGAAATACGGAATCAGTTTGAAAACTCTTTTGAGCAGCGATCAACACTTCGTGTGTGTAAAGAAGTAGTTGTGTTTCACAAGAACGATGTTTTCTACATCAGTGTTGACTGTGTGTCAATAGACAGTTCTCTTCGAGGTAAGGCATAATGTTCGAACACAATGTATTATCCAAAATCCTGCTGCATATCGACGTTAATGACATGGGCGTGCAATTTACTGGATTACTCCTGCTACTTTTCTTTAATATTGGTGTGAACTGTGCAACTTTCCAGTCTTTGGGTATGGATCTTTCGTCGGGCGAGTGTTTGTATACGATTGTTAAGTGCGGAGCTATTGCATCAGCATACTCCAAAAGCAACCCAATTGGCATACTGTCTGGACCAGAAGACTTGCTTTTATTAAGTGATTTTAGTTGATTCACTAATCCGAGAATATCTACTTCTAAGTTGCGCATGTGGAAGCTGTTCTTGATTCGAGTTTTGGAATATTTATTTCGTCTTCTTTGGTGAAGGAATTTCGAAATACCGTGTTTAGGACTCTGCTTTCGCAGCACTGTCGTCGATAATACACTCCTGGAAATGGAAAAAAGAACACATTGACACCGGTGTGTCAGACCCACCATACTTGCTCCGGACACTGCGAGAGGGCTGTACAAGCAATGATCACACGCACGGCACAGCGGACACACCAGGAACCGCGGTGTTGGCCGTCGAATGGCGCTAGCTGCGCAGCATTTGTGCACCGCCGCCGTCAGTGTCAGCCAGTTTGCCGTGGCATACGGAGCTCCATCGCAGTCTTTAACACTGGTAGCATGCCGCGACAGCGTGGACGTGAACCGTATGTGCAGTTGACGGACTTTGAGCGAGGGCGTATAGTGGGCATGCGGGGGGCCGGGTGGACGTACCGCCGAATTGCTCAACACGTGGGGCGTGAGGTCTCCACAGTACATCGATGTAGTCGCCAGTGGTCGGCGGAAGGTGCACGTGCCCGTCGACCTGGGACCGGACCGCAGCGACCCACGGATGCACGCCAAGACCGTAGGATCCTACGCAGTGCCGTAGGGGACCGCACCGCCACTTCCCAGCAAATTAGGGACACTGTTGCTCCTGGGGTATCGGCGAAGACCATTCGCAACCGTCTCCATGAAGCTGGGCTACCGTCCCGCACACCGTTAGGCCGTCTTCCGCTCACGCCCCAACATCGTGTAGCCCGCCTCCAGTGGTGTCGCGACAGGCGTGAATGGAGGGACGAATGGAGACGTGTCGTCTTCAGCGATGAGAGTCGCTTCTGCCTTGGTGCCAATGATGGTCGTATGCGTGTTTGGCGCCGTGCAGGTGAGCGTCACAATCAGGACTGCATACGACCGAGGCACACCGGGCCAACACCCGGCATCATGGTGTGGGGAGCGATCTCGTACACTGGCCGTACACCACTGGTGATCGTCGAGGGGACACTGAATAGTGCACGGTACATCCAAACCGTCATCGAACCCATCGTTCTACCATTCCTAGACCGGCAAGGGAACTTGCTGTTTCAACAGGACAATGCACGTCCGCATGTATCCCGTCCCACCCAACGTGCTCTAGAAGGTGTAAGTCAACTACCCTGGCCAGCAAGATCTCCGGATCTGTCCCCCATTGAGCATGTTTGGGACTGGATGAAGCGTCGTCTCACGCGGTCTGCACGTCCAGCACGAACGCTGGTCCAACTGAGGCGCCAGGTGGAAATGGCATGGCAAGCCGTTCTACAGGACTACATCCAGCATCTCTACGATCGTCTCCATGGGAGAATAGCAGCCTGCATTGCTGCGAAAGGTGGATATACACTGTACTAGTGCCGACATTGTGCATGCTCTGTTGCCTGTGTCTATGTGCCTGTGGTTCTGTCAGTGTGATCATGTGATGTATCTGACCCCAGGAATGTGTCAATAAAGTTTCCCCTTCCTGAGACAATGAATTCACGGTGTTCTTATTTCAATTTCCAGGAGTGTATTTGCATTGCTATCCCGCAGAGAAGGCGTTGACTGTGCCTTACCGCTAGCATACTTTACATACGACCAGAATCTCTTTGGATTTTCTACTAGGTTTCCAGACAAAGTTTTGTTGAGGCATCTCGCACTGATGGCCGCGCTAAATTTGGAGCTCCCGAGAAAGATCGGCAGTCTTGGAGATTTTGCGTCCTTTTAAATTTGGCATGCTTTTTTCTTTGTCGCTGCAACAGTGTTCTTACTCGTTTTGTTTACCAAGGGTGATCATCTCCGTTGTTTGTTAATTTATTTCGTATAAATCTCTCAAATGCTGTCGAAACTATTACTTTGAATTCAAGCCACATCTGGTCTACACTTACATCAGTAATTTGGAAGGAGTGGAGATTGTCTCTCAGGAAGGCGTCAAGTGAATTTTCATCTGCTTTTTTGTATATTTTTCGTTTATTTTTGGAGGATTTGTGAGTTACAGTATTCAATCTTGCTACGACAAACCTGTGTTCACCAATCCCTGCATCCGTTTTGATGCTCGTTGTGAGCTCAGGATTATTTGTCGCTAAGAGCGTGTTTTCACAACCGTTTATTATTCGTGTGAGCTCATGAACTAACTGTTGTAAATAAAAATGGTTCAAATGGCTCTGAGCACTATGCGACTTAACTTCTGAGGTCATCAGTCGCCTAGAACTTAGAACTAATTAAACCTAACTAACCTAAGGACATCACACACATCCATGCCCGAGGCAGGATTCGAACCTGCGACCGTAGCGGTCACCCGGCTCCAGACTGTAGCACCTAGAACCGCACGGCCACTCCAGCCGGCTGCTGCAAATAATTTTCAGAGAATACGTTTAGCATAGTTTCAGATGATGTTTATGCGAGCCTTCGGATTTAAACATGTATTTTCGCCAACATATCGGGAATAAATTGAGGCCACTACCAACTTTAACTGTATGAGTAGGGTACGCGTTTGAAATTAAACTCAAGTCTTCTTTAAACTGTTCAGAAATTGCATCATCTGGGTTAGGAGATCGGTAAAGGGATCCAATTATTTTATACCTGTTGCCAAGAATAAGCTCTGTCCATGGTAACTCGAACAATCTAATGCAATTTCGCTACATAGTGAACTACTTCTGACAGCAACAAACACGCCACAGCCAACTGTATTTAGCTCATCCCTTCGGAACACCGTTACGTTCTTCGCAAAAACTTCGGCTGAACTTATATCTCTAGCTTTAGCCAGCTTTCGGTGCCTATAACGATTTGCGCATCGATGTTTTCTATTAGCTCTTAGAGCTCTGGTACTTTTCCAGCACAGCTACGACAATTTACAAGTGCTGTACCGATGGTTCGTGTATCTACGATCTTCTATGTTCGACCTGCACCCTTTGAGAATGAAGACTTTTTTGTATTTCTCCGAAACCCTCTAACCTAAAAGACCATCAAGTCCACGCCACACAGCCCCCGCTACACGTATAGCCACCTCCTGCGTGTAGTGAACTCCTGACCTATTTAGCGGAACCGGAAACCCCACCACCCTATGGCGCAAGTCGAGAAATCTGCAGCCTACTCGGTCGCAGAGTAGTCTGAGCCTCTGCTTCAGAACCTCCACTCGGCTCTGTACCAAAGGTACGCAATCGCTCCTGTCTACTATGGTGCAAATGGTGACCTCTGTTTCCATCACGCAAGCAAGACTGGCAGCCCTTACCAGTTCTGTTAGTAGCCTGAAACCAGACAGAATGTCTTCTGATCCAAAGCGACACACATCACTGATACCGACGTGAGCCACGACCTGCAATTGGCTGCACCCCTCGCTCTTCATGGCATCTGGAAGGACCCTTTCCACGTCTGTAGTGACTCCATCCTGTTTGCACATGAAGTGCACGTTAGCATTCTTCCCCTCCTTGGCAGCCATGCGCCTTAGGGGCCCAATAACGCGCCAAATATTGGAGATTGGAGCTCCCAGCTACCAATAATCGTACACTGTGTGATTGCCCGGATCTTGCAGGCTAAAAGGTTTCCTCTGAAACAGAACAAGCGAGTGCATATGGCCGAGGGACAGTCTCAGCCATAGATAGCACCTGGAACCTGTCTGTCAGACAAACCGGGAGGCCTTGCGTACGGCAGGCTGGGAAGTGTTTCGCTGCCTGCCACGCCCCGAGGCGACCTCCCACTCGACCAAGGGTGAGTGGTCTATCTCAGTGCCAGAAGTAACTGGGCTGGACACAGGTGTGAGCCGATCGGACCGTCTCAGAGGTACTGGACGTCCGTCGGATCCGCGCGGCCGGCCCACACCAGTGATACCCATCCACTGCAGCCGCAAGCTACGTTACCGAAGCCATCACAACTTGGAGCTGAGAGCGGAGTGTCACCATCTCGTCTCGCATCCGCACACAGCCATCACAGTCCCTATCCATACGAATGACCGTGGAAAACTACACTAGACAGACAAACAAAGACAATCACCACTCGCTAAGAAACTTTATTGTGGACACGAGAGAAAAAGGTAGGAATTGTGCCAGTTCAATAAGATTAATACGTAGAGATGCAAAAACTGAACTACTAAAGCTTTCAGGTGATACTAAATAATTCGCTCATTAGGAACTTGTAATATGTCACAAAATCGGTTTACTTTCCGACGCAGACGCGAAACACGAGAATTGTGTCTACTGAATATTACATTAACAATCAGAAACTCAAGAAACTAAACTATCAAAGCACACAGATGAAACTATACAATTCGTTCCTGTTAGGAATTTGTAAAATGTCACAAAATCGGTTACTTCTCTGCGGCTACTAGTGTCTCTGGCGGCTCCTGCTGACTGGCTCATTGTGGAGACGCCCCCGTTCAATGGTGAGATACCTACCTGAGTATCGCCCACCGTTAGGCACGATGTCCCTCAGGAAACTCCATCAGTCAATGCCACACAGAATCACTTCTTGCATAAGCGGCAGTGGAGGACCAACGCGTCGTCGACTCGCTGGATTTGTAAAGCTCGTTTTCTTGAATAAATTATCCACTTTTTCTGAAACTGTAATCATTTTTTGGTCTGTACATGTACTATAATGCCCAGAAATATCCGAACGACCTGAATTACGATTTGCCTGATTTGCGGGCAGCCCTCATAACGTTACTGTCTTGCAGGTCCTTTAACATCGTTTCAGTAAGTCATCTAATTATATAAAATCATTACCACAAGTGATCACAAGCAAACACTGCTCTTCATGGCGATAGCTCCATATACAAATTAATATCACGATACTACAAATGTCAGGGAACACCTGAGACAGTTCTTGTCGCTTGTAAATTGAAATTTATTAGAAGAAGTTACATTTGTAATGTGTTTCCTCTATCATTAGTAAAAATGGTTCAAATGGCTCTAAGCACTATGGGACTTAACATCTGAGGTCATCAGTCCCCTAAGACTTAGAACTACTTAAACCTAACTAACCTAAGGACACCACACACATCCATGCCCGAGGCAGGATTCGAACCTGCGACCGTAGCAGCAGCACGGTTCCGGACTGAAGCGCCTAGAACCGCTCCACCACAGCGCCCGGCTCTGATTAGTATCTGATTCAAACAATGAACATAACTCTAACACATTAGTTATCCTTCTAACTTTGTTCTCTACAAGATTTTCTAACCATCTACCAAGCTTCGTTCGCTCAGTGAGTGCTTTGGAATAAACTGATTAATTAAATAACCACTTACAGAAACAGTGGTTTAACAACAACAGGCGCTCTACCGAAACCTCACCGTCAACAACGTATCAAGTAATTTCACTGTCTCCTTGATCGCACGTTGATCTATGTGCAGTTAGAAAGCCAGCTGCCGTGTGTGTTATCTAACGCAAAGTGGCATTAAAAATGAAAATTATTCATCTGTTGTGAGATTCGACCACAAAAGCAATTGTTATTGCTGATTAACCATAAAGAGACGTGACACGACACATTTTAGCCAGTATCAGTCAATAAATCTGAATTTTAAATAACATTACAAAAACTTTTGTACTAGAGGGAGACAACAATCCAGAAACTGTTGTCCCTGTTGCCGGCCGGAGTGGTCGAGCGGTTCTAGGCGCTACAGTCTGGAACCGCGAGACCGCTACGGTCACAGTTTCGAATCCTGCCTCGGGCATGGTTGTGTGTGATGTCCTTAGGTTAGTTAGGTTTAAGTAGTTCTAAGTTCTAGGGGACTGATGACCTCAGCAGTTAAGTACCATTTGTAGTATCGTGGTTTTAATTTACGTCTCGAGTTATTGCAATACAGAGCAGTGTTTTCTGGTGGTCAGTTGGAGTAACCATTTTTTGTAGTTAAGCGTGTGTACTGATACTAGATTAGAGGACCTGCAAGACAGTTCCTTTATGTGGGCTGCATGCAAATCAGGCAAAATGCAACTGAGGTCGTTCGGATACTTTTGAGTATGGTAGTACATCACATCTACCGATTTCCGTTCCATTCGGATGAGTCCTTCGTCGTCTGTGGCTTCTTTCTTTTATTTATTTTTTTTTTTTTTGGTGTATGTAGGTGGCTGAATTAGCTGACACTTATACTAGCAGAAAAGCTGGTAAACTGTGTAGTCCTTCAGTCCACGCATCTATATACCGAGACCAGCTGTCATTATCTCCCGTGGGCTCAGAGAAATAGGAAATTATTAATCGGTAAAGTGCTAAGACATACGGCAAAGTTTTAAACGTGTAAACATTGACCTTTTAAACTAAATTATCCTTTGTTTCGTTGGCCAGATTCTTAATGTTATGTAGCACGGAGCATTTTATAATTAATTAACTGCTGACTAACTTGCTCAACTTTCTCGTAGCAAATTACGCGTCACAATGCCAGCATTTCTCTGAAATCTTAGGCGAAGCATCTTTATATCATACAACCGTCGTCAGACGCCATATGTATTAAATCGGTTGCGTAGTATTCTAGCACCAAAATTTGCAGCGGGCGTTAGGTTACCGTGAATCAGAAGATGACGCCTGGTGTCTGCGGCTTGGCCCCCACGCTAACGATGCGGTTCCTCTCGGCCGCCAGAGAGCGGGCGCCGCGATGTGGGATGGTAGAGGACGGGGGAAGGGGAGGGGGGCCACATTTACGACCGCGCCGTGTGGGGGAACAGCCCTGCCCCGGCCGGCTCCCCTTGCCCTCTCGTAATTCTGGCTCGCTGACCTACTGCCATTTGTGAGCTGACAGGACGAGAATCGCCTGCAACGCCTCTCTTCTTTTCCATTCGCTCATCACAGACCTTTTTGGCCCTTCATTTGTTTCCGTCGGTTCAGGTAACATGATTTGTATTCTGGCTCGACCATACCGGCAACATAATTGTTATGGACACTGCAACCGTCACTCTTCTTCTTGGCTACGAATGTACGAAGGTGTACTGAAAAGTGAAGCCTTCGAATTTTTTATGTGAAAGCACCCTAAGCTTTTTAAATGAAACGTACTTTAGTAACACCCTACAGCTTTATTGTTTGTATCTACATACTCATTTCTCAACATGGTCTCCCTGCCAACGAGTTAATTGATTTTGTTGTCGGAGCCACAACCACACCTGTGGCTGTACCGCTTCGTCACTATCAAGGTGAAGCCCTTGAAGATGTTCTTTAAGTTTTGGGAACAGTTTAAATTCGAGGTTGTTTGACAGTGCATCCAAAGCGTCGGACTGTTGCAGATGTTCAGCGCTCGTAGGTGGTTGGGATTGTCATGGTTCAAAATGGTTCAAATGGCTCTGAGCACTGTGGGACTTAACATTTGAGGTCATCAGTCCCCTAGGACTTAGAACTACTTAAACGTAACTCACCTAAAGACATCACACACATCCATGCCCGAGGCAGGATTCGAACCTGCGACCGTAGCAGTCGCGCGGTTCCGGACTGAAGCGCCTAGAACCGCTGGCCATTGTCATGCTGAAGGAGAAAGTTCTCTATGTGTGAATGGACTCTTCTAATTCCAAATTCGATTACAGCATACTGTTACTCACGCTCCGACAAAGTTACGTTACACACCCCCATGTTACACGCTACAATTTCGAGCCTTCCAGCAGCAGAGGGCTACAAATATGTCGACATGAAGAATGAAAATATAGAATATCAAAAACGTTTCTTTTATTTAAAAAGCTTTAAGATTTTTCACATAAGAATTTCAGAGACGTTATGTTTCAGCACACCCTCAAATATACCAACCACATAAGCTTTTCGAGAGGAATTCCGCCTTGTGCAGGACACCTTTATAGATGTCACCCAGACGTGTTTCATTGCTTTTTGTGCTATCTTCAGTGGGTTTGTTTATTTCCCTTCTGCAAAATTATTGCATGTTAACCTTCAAATAAACTTTTGATACAAAATATTCACATTTGTAAAACGAGCGATTATTGTGAAATGTTTTTATATTAATTTGCATAAGGTACAGAGCTGAGTCATGAATTCTATGTTATTTATTTAAGATATCGTATTGCCTATTACATATTGAAAATAATAAACGTAGAATGCAGTACAGAGTTGAAACATGCATTCTATGTTGTTTATTTAAGATATATTATATATTACACATCGTAACTGAACATAGAATGACTCAACTCAGTGATACATGTCTCAAATCTGTAGTGTATGCAAACCAATGTGAAAAATTTAACAACAATCAGCCATTTTACAAATGTAAATATCTTGTATCTAAAGTTTATTTAAAGGTTAACATGTAACAATTTTGCATAAGGAAAATAAATAAACCCACTCAAGACAGCACAAGAAGTGCTCAAATATGCCTATGTGGAAACAAAACTACAAAGGTATCTTGTATGAGGTGGAATTCCTCTCAAATTTTCCTAGAAAGCACGGAAATAAGAAGAACTGGAATATTCAAAATATGACATAAGCTTTACTCAAAACATTAGAATTCAAAAATTATTTCATACAAATTCATTTGTTTGTGGAGAAATCCACTCATCAGAGAAGCTTGAACCTATTGCCTAAGCTCGGTTGAACGTCTGTGTCAGTAGAGTGTACACCAACGAAGACACGGTAGAAATGCTGCTCATATATCGCAAATTTAAGTTCCCGTTTACTATGACCACCGTAAATAACTTTTTGTCTAGAAGCAAAATAAAAAAAATGTATCAAGCAAATATTGTTTTACTACTAAATGGACATTAAACAGCAGGATTGCCTTTCTTGACAGTAGTATGCGTTTTTTAAATAGCACCCTCTTCTTTTCATCCTCTAAGCTACATCGTAATGATGTAGAACTAATCGTTTTATGGCATACGTGTGCATGATTAGTGACAACGTTAATGAAGACTTTTTTTGTTCTCTTCAAGCAACTATATCTAAACTCATTTTTTTATAATTTTTTTTACTGCCTGCATGTTTTTAAGTAGAAATTCGTTAGCGTAACAGAAGGAGTTGTCCAAGGGAGATTATTTTAAGTTAGACTTAAGACTTGCCTTGCTACCTGTCAGACATTTCACGTCATTGGATAAATGATCAAAAATACTTGTTGCTGCTTTTGAACCCCTTTCTGAGCCACTGACAACTTTAATAATGGGTAATAAACATTATTTTCCCTCTAGTGTTATAGGTATGGACCTCACTGTGCTAAAATTGTGATGGGTTGTGTATGACAACTGTCATTAGTGAATATGTTGATTTTGATGGCACAATTAAAATCCTAGCTACTTGGAAAGATATCTGCATGACGTCCGTGGGTGAACACCGCACATTATTCTTAATTCTCGCTTTTCTGGAATCAATACCTTCTGCCTAAGTGATGAGTTACCCCAGAAAATTATTCGATAAGGCATTATTGAGTAGAAGTATGCAAAACAAATCAGTAACCTAATTCGTCAATTCCCAAGATTAGCAGTTATAGGGAGATCAGTAGTTGCTGAACTTAATTGTTTGAGAAGATCAGTAATATGCTTCTTGCAGTTCGAGTTTTCATCAGTATGTACATCCAAAAATTTGGAGGATTCTAGCTTATTTCCTGACTCCTGCTCTTGTTTTACATCAGTTGTTGATGTGACCAAATTTATTATACAGAACTGAATAGACGGCGATTTTTTTTCAAAATTTAGGGAGTTCATTATCTGAGAACCACTTAATAATTCTTTGGAAAATATCAGTTAATATCTCTTCTGTTGCTTTCTCTGTAACAGTATTTATTGTAACAGTAGTCGTGTCTGCAAAAAGTACGAATTCTGCTTGTTAAATGTTAACTGGAAGCTCATTCAAATAATAAAGGAAAAGGAGTTGACCCAAAATTGATCCCTGTGGGACTCCATTTGAGATTTCTCCCCAATTACCAAAATCTTCTACCCATCCAACATTGTTTGACTTATTCAGCTCAATCTTTTGCACTCTGTTAAATATTACTCAAACCAGTTGTGCATAAAGCCATCAGTCCCATAAAATGTGTGTTTCTCTAACAAGGGAATTTCCTATCGTACCTGATTTCTCAGGATCTATGCACCCAAATTCGTGAAAATATAATCACTTGTCAGTACTAGTATAATATATTTGTCCCATGAATACCCGTTTATCATCTGCATTTCTTCTTGGTGTAGAAATTTTAATGGTCTGTGGTGTAGTACAGGATTGCCAAACAAGCGCTGGGAGAAGTCACATCCAGTAACTAACTGAGAATATGTGAACAGAGCGATTTAAAGAGAAGATCAATACAAAACTAATCGCAAGAAAGGCAGATGGCAGACCGAGATTCATAGGAAAGTTCTCACGACGTGTAGTGCACCCACGAAAGAGGTAACTTACAAATAAGCGATGCTTGAATATTACTCGTCAGTCTGGCATCTGTACCACAAACTATTGATACAGGAAAAAGAAAATATGCAAAAAAGTGCAACACATTTCGTCACAGGTTCATTTAATAAGCGCAAAAGCGTCATGGCCAAAGTCATCCCACTTCAGTGGCAGACGCTACAAGAGAGGCGCTGCTCATCAAGGTGCGGTTTACTGGCGACATTCCGTGAAGGTATTTTCCCAGTAGACAGAATCAACATATTCATTCCTCTTGCATGTATCTCGCGAAAAGATCATAAACAATAAATCAGAAAGATTTGAGGGAAAGAAAATTAGTGTTTCTGGTCCCGTCCACGTCGAGGTCAGTAGAGATGGAGCACAACCTCAGAAAGTTTCAATGATGTGGAAGGAAATCGGCCGTGCATTTTCGAATGAACTATCCCCGCAATTGCCTAAAGCAGTATACGGAAATCACGGAGAACCTAAATAAGTATGTCCGTGCGCGGATTCGAAGCGTCGTCTTCCCGAATGCGAGTTCAGCGTGCTAACCATTGTGCCGCTTCCCTTGGTAGAGAGATTCGAGCACACACGGAGATTTACCAACAGCCGTTCTTCCCGTGCACCAGTCGCGACTGGAACAGGAATGAGAGAAGGGACGGTGGTACACACTGTACTCCCCGCCACACAACATCAGGTCGCTTGAGGAGTGTAAATGCAGACGTAAATGTACATTTGTAGTACTTCTAGACTACATACCTCAATTCCTGTAATGCAATTGATTAGGTATTACACCACAGTCAAACAGGATGTGGGTCATCTGTGAATCAAGAGACTGTGAGCATAAAATGTCATTAACACGTCGCGTTAGAGTAATTCATTAACACTACGCAACAGTTACCATACTTATTAATGTAAGAGCTACCAAATCATAGTCCATGTCGCTCTCTCAGACAGCAAACGCTGGAAAGTATAATTCATCATTTTACGCGTTTGGCCATCAACAAGAAAATGGTACGTTTTTGGAGATAGGTAACTGTTAAAAATCATACTTGGTCTTCATTACAAGTCATCTGAGCGCGTAGTCATAGTTTACAAACACGCTATGTAAGGAGAGACAAGTTGAAGTATACACCAGTTATTACCGTATATAAGCAATTCATACGAGATAGTTTAGAACAAGAACGGAAATTCCTGGATGGAAAAACACGTAAAATAAGGGTAAGGCCACCACTCGCTTATAGAGGACTGGTGTTCGGCACACAGAAACACGTAATAGAAAACATTTAACTCTAGCTTCCGAACTCTTGGTCTTTTTCTAGTAACACGACACAGTCGCACACACAACCACACATACACCCAAACGTACACGATCGCGGTAGCAGCGAGACTGCTTGTTGACTATTTTCTATTATCAAAAATAATTGCCTAGGTAGTTGGAGTGGTGAGGGGGTAGGGAAGGAGAGGAGGTAACAGTAGGGTAGTGTGAGGCAGGTCTTTCGCCAGATGACTCAGCGGCTTCACGACAAGTCGAAACGATACTGAGGGATGTCAATGTCCTGCGTGAGCTGCTTTTATTTTTTAAATAAACACTTCTTTCATGCTTGTGCGGTACTTGCATACTTCGTCCCTTAGAAATCCTCAAGCATCTTCGTCACACTGAAAAACTGTAGTCATATATCTTACCTTCCGCACATTACTGTGGTATCACTAATAAAGGTTATTTGTGGACGTGGTGGTAATGTACACAACTTTCACAGATGTGAAATCCATATGTAAAATGATAAAATCAAATTCTTACCTGGGTCTTTGTCGCTATGCTAGCGTGAACTACATTAAAGTCACTAGCCCAAATTTCAAATAAAACTCCACATCACATGATCAACGTTTTAACAAATCAAAATTTTGACTATAATTTATCACTGTAATGAAGGTAGCTTGAAAATACCATGAAATCTGGGTTCGCAGGACAGAGCGGATCAGGTTGGGATTGTGGAAAGGGGCAAAAATCAGTTACTGTTAGTTGCACAAAACACACAAACTTTGTTTTCCTAAAGACACTTAATCACACATGCCCTTAAAAGGATTGAAAAACAATACGGTTGAAGGCCCGAACACAAGTTATTAAAATTGCTTTAAGGAATACACACGGTTGAAGGCCTTAGTTAAAAAAAAGAAAAGATTTTATGTAAATACTCGGCTGAAGGCCACACACTGGACACAGAAAAACTGAGGGCTTAAGGCCTGGATAACAAGAACTTCCAATAGACAAGAAAATTTAAAAACGTTTTCAACAAGTGAATTTTCAAATTTCAATTTAAGACGGCTAAAGGCCTTATCTTAGAAATATTTCAAAATGGCTCTGAGTTCTATGGGACTTAACATATGAGGTCATCAGTCCCCTAGAACTAAGAACTACTTAAACCTAACTAACCTAAGGACATCACACACATCCATGCCCGAGGTAAGATTCGAACCTGCGACCGTAGCGGTCGTGCGGTTCTACATCTACATCTACATTTATACTCCGCAAGCCACCCAACGGTGTGTGGCGGAGGGCACTTTACGTGCCACTGTCATTACCTCCCTTTCCTGTTCCAGTCGCGTATGGTTGGCGGTAAGAACGACTGTCTGAAAGCCTCCGTGCGCGCTCTAATCTCTCTAATTTTACATTCGTGATCTCCTCGGGAGGTATAAGTAGGGGGAAGCAATATATTCGATACCTCATCCAGAAACGCACCCTCTCGAAACCTGGCGAGCAAGCTACACCGCGATGCAGAGCGCCTCTCTTGGAGAGTCTGCCACTTGAGTTTATTAAACATCTCTGTAACACTATCACGGTTACCAAATAACCCTGTGACGAAACGCGCCGCTCTTCTTTGGATCTTCTCTATCTCCTCCGTCAGACCGATCTGGTACGGATCCCACACTGATGAGCAATACTCAAGTATAGGTCGAACGAGTGTTTTGTAAGCCACCTCCTTTGTTGATGGACTACATTTTCTAAGCATTCTCCCAGTGAATCTCAACCTGGTACCCGCCTTACCAACAATTAATTTTAAATGATCATTCCACTTCAAATCGTTCCGCACGCATACTCCCAGATATTTTACAGAAGTAACTGCTACCAGTGTTTGTTCCGCTATCATATAATCATACAATAAAGGATCATTCTTTCTATGTATTCGCAATACATTACATTTGTCTATGTTAAGGGTCAGTTGCCACTCCCTGCACCAAGTGCCTATCCGCTGCAGATCTTCCTGCATTTCGCTACAATTTTCTAATGCTGCAACTTCTCTGTATACTACAGCATCATCCGCGAAAAGCCGCATGGAACTTCCGACACTATCTACTAGGTCATTTATATATATTGTGAAAAGCAATGGTCCCATAACACTCCCCTGTGGCACGCCAGAGGTTACTTTAACGTCTGTAGACGTCTCTCCATTGATAACAACATGCTGTGTTCTGTTTGCTAAAAACTCTTCAATCCAGCCACACAGCTGGTCTGATATTCCGTAGGCTCTTACTTTGTTTATCAGGCGACAGTGCGGAACTGTATCGAACGCCTTCCGGAAGCCAAGAAAAATAGCATCTACCTGGGAGCCTGTATCTAATATTTTCTGGGTCTCATGAACAAATAAAGCGAGTTGGGTCTCACACGATCGCTGTTTCCGGAATCCATGTTGATTCCTACATAGTAGATTCTGGGTTTCCAAAAACGACATGATACTCGAGCAAAAAACATGTTCTAAAATTCTACAACAGATCGACGTCAGAGATATAGGTCTATAGTTTTGCGCATCTGCTCGACGACCCTTCTTGAAGACTGGGACTATCTGTGCTCTTTTCCAATCATTTGGAACCCTCCGTTCCTCTAGAGACTTGCGGTACACGGCTGTTAGAAGGGGGGCAAGTTCTTTCGCGTACTCTGTGTAGAATCGAATTGGTATCCCGTCAGGTCCAGTGGACTTTCCTCAATTGAGTGATTCCAGTTGCTTCTCTATTCCATGGACACTTATTTGGATGTCAGCCATTTTTTTGTTTGTGCGAGGATTTAGAGAAGGAACTGCAGTGCGGTCTTCCTCTGTGAAACAACTTTGGAAAAAGATGTTTAGTATTTCGGCTTTACGCGTGTCATCCTCTGTTTCAATGCCATCATCATCCCGGAGTGTCTGGATATCCTGTTTCGAGCCACTTACTGATTTAACGTAAGACCAGAACTTCCTAGGATTTTCTGTCAAGTCGGTACATAGAATTTTACTTTAGAATTCACTGAACGCTTAACGCATAGCCCTCCTCACGCTAACTTTGACATAGTTTAGCTTCTGTTTGTCTGAGCGGTTTTGGCTGCGTTTAAACTTGGAGTGGAGCTCTCTTTGCTTTCGCAGTAGTTTCCTAACTTTGTTGTTGTACCACGGTGGGTTTTTCCCGTCCCTCACAGTTTTACTCGGCACATACCTGTCTAAAACGCATTTTACGATTGCCTTGAACTTTTTCCATAAACACTCAACATTGTCAGTGTCGGAACAGAAATTTTCGTTTTGATCTGTTAGGTAGTCTGAAATCTGCCTTCTATTACTCTTGCTAAACAGATAAACCTTCCTCCCTTTTTTTATATTCCTATTAACTTCCATATTCATGGATGCTGCAACGGCCTTATGATCACTGATTCCCTGTTCTGTACATACAGAGTCGAAAAGTTCGGGTCTGTTTGTTATCAGTAGGTCCAAGATGTTATCTCCACGAGTCGGTTCTCTGTTTAATTGCTCGAGGTAATTTTCGGATAGTGCACCCAGTATAATGTCACTCGATGCTCTGTCCCTACCACTCGTCCTAAACATCTGAAGGTCCCAGTCTATATCTGGTAAATTGAAATCTCCACCTAAGACTATAACATGCTGAGGAAATTTATGTGAAATGTATTCCAAATTTTCTCTCAGTTTGCGACCGAACCGACGAATCTTTCCATCAGTAAATGGGGTATGTTCTCAAGTGACTCCGTTGTTTTAACCCCTCCACTGACAGAATGACCCGCTTCCTACTTCCGTATGTATAAAGCCAATACGGACTTGTAGCTGTCACGGCTTTGCGCTTACTGCTACGTATTTTAACCGTAAATAGCTCAGCCCTAATGGTAAGAGTTAGTAGTGAATTCTGGCGTTATTAATCTTTGAAGACAGCACAGCTGCCACAAGCTCAGCTCACTTTTACTCCACTCCTACCCTCGCCATTACACCACATTAACTAGGTGCTACATGGACCTTGCTAAATTCACTTGCGTATACATTTTTGCCCGTTACTCGCCAGTATTTACCTATTGGATTAGTACACTCCTAACCGGACTATTTCTCAAAGAGCTGTGATGATTGAACGGGTTCGATCCACGGCCTACAGTGCCCTACAGTTCACACGGTAACACTGCCTACCTGACCCACTTAACTTGGTAGTGAGCTTATGTATCCAATCACCACTGCTAGCAGCAGTAGATAATCCTATCAGCACGACGAGAGCAGCAGACTTACCGTCGAATCCTCCTGAAAATACTTATAACTACGGTCGCCAGCTCTGAAGGAGCAAAAGAATAAATCAATTTTTTGGCTCGTTTCAAAGTGAAACGGCTTGAGTTGAATTTAAACTTAATTCTGAATATTACTATTTCTGATCATTCCAGGTGATTCTACAAAGCAAATACTCTCTCAATTTCTGTGAGTTGGCTTGGTAATTACTACCAAGACAATTTATGCAACTTAGGTTAACAAAATCCTATCCTTCAACTTATTTAATGATTTTGGATATTACTCTTTGGACATTTGATATAGACTTAGTTAAGTGACTTTACTTGAAAGGTTACTCAGAAAAATTTAAGTAACTATAAATAGGCGACTCATTCTGTTGTGACCATTGCTCTTTTCAGCATTTTTAAACGCTAAAGTATTCTACAACCAAAAGAATTGTAAATGAAAGAGGCGATGGTGGCCTCAGTCTGATTTCACTACACTATGTTTCAGGTTACTACACTTTACAATGAACAACATGCGTCGTAATTTTACTCATTACTATATTCTGTCTTCTGCACTTGCACAAAAGAAAACTGGTATTCTCCTTTTACATGTATACAAAGTTCGACTTAACAATTGCAAGCAGTCTTGCCTTGGGTAGACGTGTCGGTGCTGGTGGTGAGATGCATGTGGCTAACGCAGCTCTTCACGCCTCATGCCCACAATGGCGGCTGGAACTACGAGCTGTAGCACTCGTATAAGCTACTGCACGTCCGCCATAAAATCTGGGCGCAAGAACTCTTACACTCAGCCCCAGTGGCATAGAGACGGCTTCGACAACCATTCGTCGCGTTCCACTCCACAAACGGCGACGATATTCGTCTCTTCGCTGTTGCACAATCACTTTTGCGTGAGCACAGTTACGCACGTCCGCTCACGTCAACACTCCCCAGGCCATTCCATTGTTCAGTCCCTGTGTCTCCAGCTACCTGTAGCTATGCTTGTATCACCAAGAGTGGGGGCGTTCCCCTACCACCTTTTCACCGAAATCATTTAGTATTTAAGAATATTTATATTTATTACCCTGGAGTTCATACCAGTCATAATAATTTACTACTAGCGCTTTATAACATTAAATCATACAGTAATAGCTTATAATTACCAAGAAAAAGAATACATTTGACTCCGAGAGCTTAGCGCATTGTCTGAGACAGCGCTAATTCCCAGTTTCGCCAATAGATGGCATCAGGGTGCACTCCCTGGCAGTCTCACACCAGCGCGCCCGTTTCCGACGCGCGGGCTCCAAATTACTGTCAGCCCACCATCATTTCAGTTCCGTTACAAGTTGTTCTGCCACTAATGCTGCTGAGTCGGGAGGTCGGTAAAAGGAGCCAATTATTAACCTAGTTCGGTTGTTGAGTGTAACCTCCACCCATAATAATTCACAGGAACTATCCACTTCTACTTCACTACAGGATAAACTACTACTAACAGCGACGAACACTCCACCACCGGTTGCATGCAATCTATCCTTTCTAAACACCGTCTGTACCTTTGTAAAAATTTCGGCAGAATTTATCTCTGGCTTAAGCCAGCTTTCTGTGCCTATAACGATTTCAGCTTTGGTGCTTTCTATCAGCGCTTGAAGTTCTAGTACTTTACCAACGCAGCTTCGACAGTTGACAATTACAATACCGATTGCTGCTTGGTCCCCGCATGTCCTGACTTTGCCCCGCACCCGTTGAGGCTGTTGCCCTTTCTGTACTTGCCCAAGGCCATCTAACCTAAAAAACCGCCCAGCCCACGCCACACAACCCCTGCTACCCATGTAGCCGCTTGTTTTTTTTGTTTTGGTAGGGTTTAAGGGCGCTCAACTGCTGAGGTCATTAGCGCCCAGTCACTGGTGTTAGAGCACATGGAATCTGCTAAAACTCAAGGGGATGGGGGGACATCAGAAGGACCTGACAAAGATGCGGATAAAATAAGTAAAAAGGTTAAATGTCTTTGGACAAGCCAGTTAAAGTTATAAAACGCAGAATACGAGCAGCTGCTCGAGCGTCATCAGCTAAAACATCCAGTAAAGTAGATGGCAGGGACAGGATAACACGAAATTGACTAAAACGGGGACACGACAATAAAACATGGCGCAATGTTAATTCCTGACCACAAGGGCACTGCGGGGCTGGGTCACCGGAGAGCAGGTACCGGTGGCTAAACCGGCAATGCCCAATCTGCAACCTGGTCAGAAGGACCTCCTCGCGCCGAGATGACCGGGAGGATGTTGTCCAAGCAGTTGGGAGCGGTTTAACTGCCCGGAGCTTGTTTCCTTGGAGGCATGACCAAGCATCCCACCACAACGACACAAGCCTCTTACATACATCCCCACGAACGTCAGATGACGGGACACAATGAGAGGCTGGCCGAGGCAGGACGACTGCAGCCTTGGCTGCAGCATCCGCAGCCTCATTCCCAGGCACTCCTACATGTCCGGGAACCCACAGAAAGCTGACAGAACCACCATTATCAGCGAAAGAATGGAGGGACTGCTGTATCCGTTGAATCAAGGGATGGACCGGATAGGGAGCTACAAGGCTCTGAAGAGCACTGAGTGAGTCAGAGCACATACGATGAATGGCGGTGGCGGCGGGCATAATGAACGGCCTGATGGAGAGCAAGAAGCTCGGCCGTAAAGCTGGAACATTGGTCGAGGAGCCGGTATTTAAAGGTGGCGGCCCCGACGACAAAGGCACAGCCGACACCGTCGTCAGTTTTGGAGCCATCGGTGTAAATAAAGGTGTGACCGGCAAGTCGAGCACGAAGTTCGACAAACCGTGAGCAATACACTGCAGCCGGAGTACCCTCCTTCGGGAGTGAGCTGAGGTCGAGATAAATAGGGACCGGAGCCTGGAGCCAAGGTGGTGTCGGGCTCTCACCCTCTCTGAAGGTGGTAGGGAGGGCAAAATCCAATTGTTGAAGCAGGCGACGGAAGCGGACTCCGGGGGGCAGCAGGGCAGACACATACAACCCGTACTGACGGTCGAGAGAATCGGCGAAGGACTCGTAAGTGGGGTGGTCGGGCATAGACAACAGCCGGCAGGCATACCGACACAGCAGTACGTCGCGCCGGTAGGTTAATGGTAACTCGGCAGCTTCAGCATAAAGACTCTCGACAGGACTAGTGTAGAAGGCTCCGGTCGCAAGACGTATCCCCCGATGGTGGATGGAGTTAAGCCGGCGTAAGAGGGATGGCCGAGCGGACGAGTAGACGAAGCTCCCATAATCCAGCTTCAATCGGACTATGGACCGATACAAGCGAAGCAGGACAGTGCGATCCGCTCCCCAAGATGAACCGCTAAGAACTCTGAGGACATTAAGGGAACGTGTACAACGGGCCGTCAAATAAGAGACATGCGGAGACCAACACAGTTTCCTGTCCAACGTGAGCCCTAGAAACTTAGTTGTGTCCACGAATGGGAGAACAACGGGACCGAGATGTAAGGATGGCGGAAGGAACGTTTTATGTCGCCAGAAGTTGATACAAGCCGTCTTCTCTTCAGAGAACCGGAAGCCATTTGCCATGCTCCATGAGTAGAGGCTGTCTAGACAACGCTGAAGGCAGCGCTCCAGGAGGCATGTTCTCTGGACACTGCAGTAGATCGCGAAGTCATCGACGAAGAGAGAGCCCGAGACATTAGGTGGAATGCAAGCCATAATTGGATTGATCGCGATGGCAAAAAGGGCTACACTCAAGACGGAGCCCTGAGGCACTCCGTTCTCCTGGAGGAAGACGTCGGACAACACGGAACCCACACGTACCCTAAACTTTCGATCCGTTAAAAAGGAATCAATAAAAAGGGGCAGGCGACCGCGTAGGCCCCACCTGTGCATAGTGCGGAGGATACCTCCTCTCCAACAGGTATCATAAGCCTTCTCCAAGTCGAAGAACACGGCTACCGTTTGGCGCCTTCGCAAAAAGTTGTTCATGATGAATGTCGACAAGGTCACAAGGTGGTCAACAGCGGAGCGGCGGCAACGAAAGCCGCATTGGACATTAGTAAGTAGTCGTCGAGATTCAAGAATCCAGACTAACCGAGCATTAACCATGCACTCCATCACCTTACAGACACAGCTTGTAAGAGAAATGGGGCGGTAACTAGAAGGAAGGTGTCTGTCCCTCCCGGGTTTGGGTATAGGAACAACAACGGCATCACGCCAACGCATGGGGACGTGACCTTCGGTCCAGACGCGGTTGTAGGTACGAAGAAGGAAGCTTTTGCCCGCCGGAGAAAGGTGTGCCAGCATCTGAACGTGAATGGCATCTGGCCCCGGAGCAGAGGACCGGGACAGTGCAAGAGCACGTTCGAGTTCCCGCATAGTAAAGGGGGCATTGTAAGTTTCCAGATTCAGCGAGTGGAAGGAAGGTCGCCGAGCCTCTTCTGCCTCTTTCCTGGGATGGAAGGCAGGATGGTAATGGGTGGAGCTTGAAACCTCCGCGAAAAAGCGGCCAAAGGCGTTGGAGACAGCCACAGGATCAACAAGGACCTCATTACCTGACGTCAGGCCAGGTACTGAGGAGTGGGCCTTAATGCCCGACAGCCGGCGCAGGCTACCCCATACGACAGAAGAGGGAGTAAAACTGTTAAAGGAGCTGGTGAAAGAGGCCCAACAAGCTTTTTTGCTGTCTTTGATGACTCTACGGCATTGCGCTCGGAGTCGTTTGTATTCAATACAATTCGCCAACGTAGGATGGCGGCGAAAGGTGCGTAAAGCACGTCGTCGAGCACGGATAGCGTCCCTACAAGCCTCGTTCCACCAGGGGACGGAAACGCGACGTGAAGAAGAAGTAGTACGAGGAATGGAACGTTCGGCAGCATTGATGATAACAGCCGTGAGGTATTCGACCTGACTGTCACAACTGGGAAAATCGTGGTCCGGAAAGGTCGCCAGGGAGGAGTAAAGTCCCCAGTCAGCTTTCAGTATGTTCCAGCTCGAAGGACGTGGGGATGGGGTGTGGTGCAGGAGACGAACGACACAGGGGAAGTGGTCGCTCGAATAGGTGTCAGAAAGGACATACCACTCGAACCGACGGGCAAGAGTGGTAGAACAGATCGAGAGGTCCAAGTGGGAGTAGGTATGAGTAGAGTCCGAGAAGAAAGTCGGGGCGCCGGTATTGAGGCAGACAAGGTTGAGATGGTTGAAGACATCCGCCAAGAGTGAGCCTCTTGGACAGGATGCAGGAGAGCCCCAAAGGGGATGATGGGCATTGAAGTCGCCAAACAATAAGAACGGCGGGGGAAGCTGAACGATCAGGTGCATCATGTCAGCCCGACTAACAGCAGATGACGGTGGAGTGTAGATGGTACAAACTGAAAAAGTAAAAGCAGAAAGAGTAATGCGGACAGCTATTGCTTGGAGTGGGGTGGTCAATGGGATGGGATGGTAATAAACATCGTCCCGAACGAGCAACATGACCCCACCATGAGCTGGGATACCGTCCACAGGGGTGAGGTCATACCGCTCCGAGGTATAGTGGGTAAAGGCAATACGGACAGTCGGGCGCAACTTGGTTTCCTGGAGACCAAGGATGAGCGGACAGTGCAGGCGGAGGAGCAGTTGTAATTCCTCCCGATTAGATCGAATACCTCTTATGTTCCAATGAAACAACGCCATCGCTAGTCAAAAGGTTGGGGGAACGAGACGGGGGAAGAGCTGGTCACCTCGACGGCCGCGGAGGGCCAGGTTGCGAGGGAACAACGCTACAACCGACGGGAGGCGGATCCGGTTCCATCGACTCGTCGCCAGCCACGGCCGCTGTCCCTGGTTGTGTAGGAGGGGCCGCATCATTTGCCGACGAAAGGCCGGCGGAGCGCCTGGCAGCAGAGCGTCCCAGCGAAACTGAGGAGGGCCGGGAGCAGCGACCCACGGATGGAGCGTCGGACGAAACGCGGCGGGGCGGAGAGGGGGATAGAGACTTCTTCTTGGAGGCCTTCTTTGAAGGCCGAGGAGGCACAGGGATGGTGGGCTGGACCCGAAGAAGGTCCTCACGTGCGGGGTCCGTTTTGGAACGCCGGACCTCGGAAGCTGGGGTCCGGAACGTTGCCCCAATGGATGCCTGAGAAGAGGATCGCTTCTCAGGTGGCGTGGGGGGAGGAGGAGGAGGAGGAAGGGTGGCCCCTGGGGCAGAGGGGATGGGGGCCACGGGGGAGGAGGATTTGGAAGGGAGGGATTTGGGAGGCGGAGGCAGAGCCCCCTGATGGGTGGAGGAAGCGGAGGGGGGACAGGAGAGGGGTGAGGATACCGCGGAAGGAGTGGACACAACTGAGGCGAACGAAGTGGTCAATGACACGGGATGGAGGCGGTCGTACTTCTTCCGGGCCTCAGAATAAGAGAGCCAATCCAAAGTTTTGATTTCTTGTATCTTCCTCTCCTTCTGATAGGCGGGGCAGTCTGAGGATCTAGGCGAGTGGACGCCAGGACAATTAACGCACCGAGGTGGTGGGGTGCATGTATGTTCCTCACGAAGAGGACGTCCACAATCGCCACAAAGGGGCTCAGCCTCACACCGTGATGACATGTGCCCAAAGCGCAAACACCTAAAACAGCGCATAGGAGGCGGGACGTAAGGTCGCACGTCACACTGGTAGCACATCACCTTTACCTTCTCCGGGAGAACGTCCCCCTCGAAGGCAAGGATAAAGGCCCCGGTGTCGATGCGACGGTCTTTGGGGCCGTGCTGGACTCGCCGGACGAAATGCACGCCTCGGCGCTCCAGGTTGGCCCTGAGCTCCTGATCAGATTGTAGCAGGAGGTCACGATGAAATATAACCCCCTGCGTCCTATTGAGTGCCAGATGTGGGACAATGGATACTGGGATGTCCCCTAGGCGGTCGCACGCCTGGAGCGCCGCCGACTGTGTGGCGGAGGTGGTCTTGATAAGGACGGACCCTGAACGCATCTTGCTGAGAGCCTCGATTTCCCCGAAGACGTCCTCAATGTGCTGAACAAAGAACATGGGCTTGGAGGAGGCGAACGTCCCCCCATCGGTTCGAGAACAGACCAAATAGCGGGGGAAGTACTTCGCCCCAAGCCGGCGGGCCTGTCCCTCCTCCCAGGGAGTGGCCAAGGGGGAAAGGGCAGGATAACCAGAACTAGAAACGGTACCTTTTCTTTTGAAAGACTCGGCCGCAGAGCGACCTGATACATGTTGACGTTTCATCTGCGAAACGTCCGCCCCGATACCACCCACTCCGACCAGGGGCTCTCCCCACGGGCGCCACCCAGCCGCAGCAAGGGCCACCTGGCAGGATGACCATTGCCGGGAGTCTTGATGCCCCAAGGAGATGGGCATCTACTCCTTGGCCGACGTGGGGAGGGTGCAGCTCAGGTATCGGCAGTACGATCCCTGTGTTGTCAGGGGGCTACAACCTAGAGGGTACATGACGACCCCACCACAACGGGCTGGCTACCGTGCTGGATTTCTGGTGCTATGGAAAGTCCATCATGATCGCTGGTGCAGATGGAGATGCACTATGGGCGGAACTTGGACAACCCATCAGGCGTTTAGGCCCAATTTGAGGAATAGTGGGTATGGTTACAACGCCGGTGCAATGCTGAGTGCCAAGGTCTTAGTGCACTTAGGACCAGTGGTACACCATGTAAGGTGTCCTTCCCCAAAAGGCTCGTACTTCTGTAGAATTTTGATAAATGGAAGTCAAACCCCAAGGGGGACCATTACATGGAAGGCCGAAACCGTTGAAACTCCTTTTAGTCGCCTCTTACGACAGGCAGGAATACCTCGGGCCTATTCTTACCCCGGACCCGCAGGGGGGGTAGCCACTTGTTGCGCGTAGTGGACTCCTGACCTATCCAGTGGAACCCGAAACCCCACCACCCTATGGCGCAAGTCGAGGAATCTGCAGCCCACACGGTCTCAGAACCGTCTCAGCCTCTGATTCAGACCCTCCACTCGGCTCTGTACCAAAGGTCCGCAGTCAGTCCTGTCGACGATGCTGCAGATGGTGAGCTCTGCTTTCATCCCGCTAGCGAGACTGGCAGTCTTCACCAAATCAGATAGCCGCCGGAAGCCAGAGAGGATTTCCTCCGATCCATAGCGACACACATCATTGGTGCCCACATGAGCGACCACCTGCAGATGGGTGCACCCTGTACCCTTCATTGCATCCGGAAGGACCCTTTCCACATCTGGAATGACTCCCCCTGGTATGCACACGGAGTGCACATTGGTTTTCTTCCCCTCTCCTGCTGCCATTTCCCTAAGGGGCCCCATTACGCGCCTGACGTTGGAGCTCCCAACTACCAGTAAGCCCACCCTCTGCGACTGCCCGGATCTTGCAGACTGAGGGGCAACCTCTGGAACAGGACAAGCAGCCATGTCAGGCCGAAGATCAGTATCAGCCTGAGACAGAGCCTGAAACCGGTTCGTCAGACAAACTGGAGAGGCTTTCCGTTCAGCCCTCCGGAATGTCTTTCGCCCCCTGCCACACCTTGAGATGACCTCCCACTCTACCACAGGTGAGGGATCAGCCTCAATGCGGGCAGTATCCTGGGCAACCACAGTCGTAGTCCGATCAGGGGATGCGTGGGACGAGCTGGCCGTCCCCGACAAACCCCCATCCGGACCCCCACAGTGATGCCCATTGGCAACAGTCTCAAGCTGTGTGACCGAAGCCAACACTGCCAGAAGCTGGGAGCGAAGGGATGCCAACTCAGCCTGCATCCGAACACAGCAGTTGCAGTCCCTATCCATGCTAAAAACTGTTTTGCAAAGAACGTCTGAACTAATCTACAGAGAGCGCAAACAAATCAACAAAATTTAAACGGTTATTAAAATACAAGATTGCCTAGTAAATGCAGTAATGCTGCTACTTGCGCACTGCTGACACTGCTCGGCGGCGGAAGGAGACTACGCGAATTTACACTATTCAGGTACTAAAACGCGATGCTACACTCTCAAATACTATAATACGCCCGAAATTTATGAATTAAACAATGCAAGTACCAAAAACACGCAGACTGAAGCGCCTGGAACCGCTCGGCCACACCGGCCGGGTTAAAAATATTTGACATAAAAGCTCGGCTTAAGGCCACATACTAAACATAGAACAACCCAAGGCTTAATGCCTGGATAACAAAGATCTGCAATAGAGCAAAATTCCCCTTTTTTCTTTTAAAAAAGGTTCAAAGAAGAATCTTCAACGTTTTAATTTAAGCCGGCTGAAGGCCTTATTTTAAAATTGAAACAAAGTAAATTAATAGGCGGCTGAAGGCCTCGCACCGTACTTGAGACAAAAATCACAATCTAAAAACAACACAATAACGGTGCTCAAAAGTGTTACAAAGGTCGGCCTGAGGAGATAACTCTAACGTAAGGTCAGGTGAGATAAGCAGCCAAGAATAAGATTAAGTAATCAGATGGCAACCCAACCCAGGGATGTCTGAAGGACCGACCAACAACCTAATCAATTCCCTTCCGCCGACCAACGACACGAGAACGGAAAATATCAGCCGAAGACGAAGATACCAGCAGCACTACGTCTTCAATATTGGCGTCTAAAAACAGCCAAGGCACAATAACCACTCATATATATGAACAACAACAAAGGCTGTCGAACTACACGCGGTACGGACAGCATCAATACGACGAGGAAAAACACACCGCGGAACACTACGCTAATGACCTCACCGTGGAGACTTCCTCGCTGCTCTGTTCCAACCGACTGACTGCGTACTCTAGTACGCAGACAGCATTAACATAACTGCTCAGTCGAATTTACACAAGCTAGACGCAGTTCCACGAAAACACTTCCACAAGAACTCTAACAATCGTAAAAGCAATCACTGTGGAACAAAAGGACGAATGACAAGTCGACACACACAGAGAACCCGAAGCGGTCGGCGACCAAATATACGTCGTCCGATGAGACGACCTACCGAACGACCAACCAAAGTCGTCCCAACTCAAGTCATGTGTATCAGCAAGAGTCGGGCGAGTCTTGGCTGTTCAGACCTCACTGTAGCTCCATCGCGGCTCAACTCGATGTCCGTTCGGAAATCGGAGACACGGCGACCCGGGCACACTGGCTCGGACCCGACCATGTAGAGGTAACACTTGCCCATTGGCCACCCGACATCTCTGCACAAGGAAGGAACCGACCCACGTCCGGCAAGATGACCAACTGACGAGGCCCAGAAACGGTCAAAAGACCAAATACACGTCGCCCGACGAGACGACCGACTGAACGACCAACCAACGGTCGTTCCCCCTCCAGTCTCCTTCCGTCGGACAGCGCATGCGTGTCGCCAGCGGTCGGCGAGTACTGGCAGTCCGGACCTCACTGCCGCTGCGTCCCGACTGGACTCCCATGCAGCTGCCACTGACGGGCAGGCAAGCCAGCAACTTAGTGACGCCAGTAAATCTAATAAGAAACGAGGCGACAGTTCCGTAAAGAGAAGCTGTCAAGCAAGAAACAGCATGAACACGAGCCGCGCACGGCTTATGCCATAGGAGGCGAAATTAGTTAATACTGCAAAACAATGAAATAAAATGTTTACAGCCTACGCAGGACCATGACTTACCTCAATAACTCTGCAGCGGTTGTGGACCCATGCTTACAAAAGAAAAATACGAAACAAGTTCCGAGGTTAGCGCATACAAGGGATAAAGAGAGGAAGAGGAGTGAAGGAGGAAGGGAAGGGAAAAGCAAGTTATCGAAGATTTTGTTCAGAGAGACAGTGAGAGGAGGATATGCTGGAGAGACAATTCCCACCTGCAAAGTTTAGAGAAACTTGTGCTGGAAGGGAGTATCCACATGGTCCACGCAGTGAATCAACTATTGAAGTCATTAGTGTTATGGTATGCAGCACGTTTAGCAACTGAATGGTCAAGTTTGCGGTTTGCCACCGTTTGGCGGTGGCTATTTTTGCAAATGGATAGTTGGTTAGTTATCATGCCCACGTAGTAATACAGTAGTACAGTAGTTGCAGTAATAGCAGATATGTAACAGGCTTTCATATGTGGCCTGACTTTAATTGGGTGTAATGCATGTGACTGGACTGTGGTAGGAGCTGATGGTTGGAGGGATGGGACAGATACTGCACCTGGGTCGACCACAAGGAAATGATCCAGGAGGTGCAGGAATGGAAGGAAGGTTAGAGTAGGTATGTACAGATACATGCTGAAGGTTAGGTGGAAGACGAACGATTACTTTGGGTGATATCGGTAGGATTCTTGGTAGAATACCCCTCATCTTAGGGGAAAACAAGAGGCGGTCATAGCCCTGGTGAAGGATACAGTTAAGTATTTCAAGGCCAGGGTGACACTGAGTGATTAAAGGAGCGCTGATTGGTGGTTAGTTAACAGGATTACAGGTGTCAGAGGAGGGGTCGGCAGGATAGATCTGTTTATGGATGAGCTAGATAGGATGCTGTCTGTCAATAAAGTGTATGGTAAGGTCAACTGTATATTTTGGCAACTCTTGCTTTCCACTGCAGGTGCCACGTCCATGGGTGACGAGGCTCTAAGGAAGAAACCTGTCAGAGTGGAGGTACTGTTGTTGATTGGTGCGCTTGATTTTTCTTTTGAATCGTCATTCTTCTGACTAGTTTGATGCTGTCCGCCTCGAATTCCTCTCCTGTGCCAACCTCTTCATCTCAGAGTAGCACTTGCAATCTATGTCCTCATTTATTTGCTGGATTTGTTCCAGTCTTTCTCTACAGTTTTTGCCCTCTACAGCTCCCTCTAGTTCCATGGAAGTCATTCACTGATGTCTTAACAGATGTCCTACCTTCCTGTCCCCTCTCGATGTCAGTTTTTTCCACATATTCCTTTCCTTTCCGATTCGACACAGAACATCATCATTCCTTACAAGGCCACCTAATTTTCAATAGACGTCTGTAGCACCACAAATCAATAACTTCGATTCTCTTCTGTTCCGGTTTTCGTAGTCCATGTTTCACTACCATACAATTCTGTGCTCCAAACGTACATTCTCAAAAATTCCTTCCTCAAATTAAGGCCGGTATTTGATATCAGTAGTATTCTCTTGGCCAGGAATGACATTTTTGCCAGTGCTTATCTGTTTTTGATGTTCTCCTTTCTCCGTCCGACATTGGTTATTTTACTGCTTAGAGAGCAGAATTCCTTAATTTCTTCTATTTCGTGAGCATCAATCCCGATGTTAAGTGTCTCAATATTCTCATTTCCGCTACTTCTCATTACTTTCCTCTTCCTTCGATTTACTCTCAATCAATATTCTGTACTCACCAGACTATTCCTTCCATTCAGCTGATCATGTATTTCTTCTCTACTTTCATTCAGGATACCAATGTCATCAGTGAATCGTATCATTGGTATCCTTTCGCCTTGAATTTTAATTCCACTCCTGAATCTTTCCATTATAACCATCATTGCTTCTTCGATGTACAGATTGAACAGCGCGGGTGAAGGACGTCATCCCTGTCTTACACCCTTTTTAATTCGAGCACTTCGTTCTTGACCGTTCACTCTTGTTATTCCCTCTTGACTCTTGCACGTTTTGTATATTACCCGGTTCTCCCCATAGCTTACCCCTATTTTTCTCAGAATTTCGAGCATTTTACACCACATTACATTGTCGAACGCATTTTCCAGTTCGACAAATCCTATGAACGTGTCTTAAGTTTTCTTTAGTCTTGCTTCCAGTATCAACTACAGCGTCACAATTGCCTCTCTGGTGCCTTTACCTTTCCTAAAGCCAAACTAATAGTCATCTAATACCTCCTCAGTTTTCTTCTCTATGCTTCTGTGTATTATCCTTGTCAGAAACGTAGATGCATCAGCTGTTAAGCTGACTGTGGTATAATTCTCGCACTTGTCAGTGAATGGTATTTTTCCGAAAATGAGATGGTATTGCGCCAGACTCATACATTCTACACACCAACTTCCCCCAATGATTTTAGAAATTCTGATGTAATGTTATCTACCCCTTCTGTCTTATTTGATCTTATACTCAGAGATTCTTTTAAATTGTGATTCTAATACTGATTCCCTTATATCTTCCATATCGACTCCTATTTCTTCTTCTATCACATCACACAAATCTTCCCCCCTAATAGAGGCCTTCAGTGTACTCTTGACATCTATTCGCTCTCTCCTCTTAATTTCAGTGGAATTCCAGTTGTACTTTAGTGTTACCACTCTTGCTTTTAATTTCACCGAAAGTTATTTTGACTTTCCTATATGCCGAATCAGTCCTGCCGACAATCGTTTCTTTTCCGATTTCTTCACATTATTCATGTAGCCATTTCGTATTAGCTTCCCTCCACTTCCTACTTATTTTAATCCTCAGTGACTTGCATTTCTGAATTCCTGAATTGCTCTGAACATTTTTGTACTTCTTTATTTCATCGATCAACTGAAGTATTTCTTCTGTTGCCCATGGTTTCTTCGTAGTTACCTTCTTCGTAGCAATGCTTTTCTTTCCAACTTCTGTAATTTCCATTTTTAGAGATGTCCATTCCTCCTCAACTGTACTTCCTACTACTCTATTCCTTATTGCTGTATCTATAGCCCTAGATAACTTCAAGCGTATCTCGTCATTCCTTAGTATTTCCGTATCCGATTTCTTTGCTTTTTATTCTTCCTGACTAATCGTTTGAACTCCATCAATATGACATTGTGACCTGACTATATATCTGCTCCTGGGTACGCTTAACAATCCAGTATCTGATTTCGGAATCTCTGTCTGACCATGATGTAATCTAACTGAGTTCTTTCCGTATCGCGCACCCTTTACCAACTATACCTCGTCCTCCTGTGATTGTTAAACAGAGTATTCGCTACTACTAGCTGAAATTTATTACAGAACTCAATTAGTCTTTCTCGTCTCTCATTCCTTGTCCAAGCCCATATCTCCTGTAACCTTTTCTTCTACTCCTTTCCTTACAACTGCATTCCAGCCTCCCATGACTATCAGATTTGCACCTCCGTTTATGCTCTGTATTACCCTTTCAGTATCCTCATTTACTTACTCTATCTCTTCATCTTCAACTCGCGACATCGGCACGTATACCTGAACTATCGTTGTCGGTGTTGGTTTGCTATCAATTGTGATGAGAATCACCCTATCACTGAATTGTTCACAGTAACACTCTCTCTGCCCTACCTTCCTATTCATAACGAATCCTACTCCCGTTACACTATTCTCTGCTGCTGTTGATATTACCCTACACTCATCCGACCAGAAATCCTTGTCTTCTTTACATTTCACTTCACTGACCCCTACTATATTTAGACTGAGCCTTTGTACTTTCCTTTCCCGGTTTTCTAATTTCCCTGCCACGTTCAGCCTTTTAAATATTCCACGCCCCGATTCGTAGCACGTTATTCTGTCGTTGGTTATTCAGTTTCTTTCTCATGGTCACTTCCTCCTGGCAGTCCCCTCCTGGACGCCCGAACTGGGACTATTCCGAAATCTTTTGCCAATGGAGTGATCATCATGACCCTTTTTTAATTACAGGCCACATGTCCTGTGCATACACGTTACGTGTCTTTAATGCAGTGGTTTCCATTGGCTTCTAGATTCTCATGCCGTTGATCACTGCTGATACTTCCACATTTAGGGGCAGTTTCCCACTCCAAGGACAAAAGAGTGCCCTGAACTTCTGTTCCGCTCATCTGCCCTCTTTGACAAGGTCGTTATCAGAATGAAGGTGACTTTTTGTGGTGGAAATCTTCGGCCGCCAATGCTGATTATTAATCAAAATTTAAGCTTTGGCGGCGCTCGAAACTGGGAGCGAGGACGTTTTGATTACTAGTCAAAGACGCAACCTTTTATTTTTTATTTTTTTGCTTATCTCGTTGTGCTCATTATTGTTCACTGAAATTGTTGGGGGCGGACATCCCATGACACCTGTTCAAGTTCATCGTTGATTCGGCTTCACTCAGTTTTTTATTACAGAGGCCCTCTGACCGAACACGCTGAGCTACCATGCCGGCTATCTTTGTGCTTGGTATGAACGGCTGTAGTTATGAAGCCATCTGAGAGGTGGAGATCGATCTCTTGAAAAGAAGCTGAAGTGGATGTACGAGAAGGAGTTGAGATTATGGTGGAATGGCTGACATTGCTAAGAGTCCAGATCATGAAAATGTTATCAGCAAACATGAACCAGACAAAGGATTTAGGTGTTTGAATAGGAAGTATTCCTCCAATGGCCCAAAAATAAGACTAGAAATCTACTCTGTAGGAATCAGCATGGGTTTCGAAAAAGACGGTCGTGTGAAACCCAGCTCGCGCTATTCGTCCACGAGACTCCTTAGGGAAATAGCGGAAAGGTCGGGGAAGAAGGCCAGTGTTCACTCTGTCTACTTGCCGGGGGGTCTCATCCGAGTTGTGGAGGAGGCCCTGCCGGCGGCGATAGAGAGCACTGGGTGCACCCGACTGCAAATTGTTGCACATGTCGGCACCAAGGACTCCTGCCGTCTGGGTTCAGAGATCATCCTCAGTTCGTACAGGCGGTTGGCGGAATTGGTGAAGGCAGAAAGTCTCCCTCGCGGGGTGGAATCTGAGCTAACTATTTGTAGTATCTTTCCCAGAACCGATCGCCGTCCTCTGGTTTGGAGCCGAGTAGAAGGCTTAAACCAGAGGCTCAGACGATTCTGCGGAGATCTGGGGTGCAAATTTCTCGACCTCCGCTATCGGGTGGAGAAATGTAGGGTCCCACTGAATAGGTCAGGCGTGCACTACACACAGGAAGCGGCGACAAGGGTAGCAGAGTACGTGTGGAGCGCACATGTGGGTTCTTTTAGGTTAGAGAATTCCCTCCCTAGGCTCGACAAGACGCCTCCTGAAACGCGACAAGGTAGTAGTAGGCAAAACGCAACAGGGATTAACAATATTAATGTGCTAATAGTAAACTGCAGGAGCGTCTATAGAAAGGTCCCAGAACTGCTCTCATTAATAAACGGTCACAATGCCCACATAGTACTAGGGACAGAAAGTTGGCTGAAACCAGACGTAAACAGTAATGAAATCCTAAACTCAGATTGGAATGTATACCGCAGAGACAGGCTGGACAGTGAAGGGGGAGGCGTGTTTATAGCGATAAGAAGTGCAATCGTATCGAAGGAAATTGACGGAGATCCGAAATGTGAAATAATTTGGGTGAAGGTCACGGTTAAAGCAGGCTCAGACATGGTAATTCGATGTCTCTATAGGCCCCCTGGCTCAGCAGCTGTTGTGGCTGAGCACCTGAAGGATAATTTGGAAAATATTTCGAGTAGATTTCCCCAACATGTTATAGTTCTGGGTGGAGATTTTAATCTGCCGGATATAGACTGGGAGACTCAAACGTTCATAACGGGTGGCAGGGACAAAGAATCCAGTGAATTTTTTTTTAAGTGCTTTGTCTGAAAACTACCTTGAGCAGTTAAACAGAGAACCGACTCGTGGCGATAACATATTAGACCTTCTGGTGACAAACAGACCCGAACTATTTAACGCAGAACAGGGAATCAGCGATCATAAAGCGGTTACTGCATCGATGATTTCAGCCGTAAATAGAAATATTAAAAAAGGTAGGAAGATTGTTCTGTTTATCAAAAGTGACAAAAAGCAGATTACAGAGTACCTGACGGCTCAACACAAAAGTTTTGTCTCAAGTACAGATAGTGTTGAGAATCAGTGGACAATGTTCAAAACCATCGTACAATATGCGTTAGATGCGTATGTGCCAAGCAAGATCGTAAGAGATGGAAAAGAGCCACCGTGGTACAACAACCAAGTTAGAAAACTGATGCGGAAGCAAAGGGAACTTCACAGCAAACATAAACATAGCCAAAGCCTTGCAGACAAACAAAAATTACGCGAAGCGAAATGTAGTGTGAGGAGAGCTATGCGAGGGGCGTTCAATGAATTCGAAAGTAAAGTTCCATGTACTGACTTGGCAGAAAATCCTAAGAAGTTTTGGTCTTATGTCAAAGCGATAGGTGGATCAAAACAAAATGTCCAGACACTCTGTGACTAAAATGGTACTGAAACAGAGGATGACAGATTAAAGGCCGAAATACTAAATGTCTTTTTCCAAAGCTGTTTCACAGAGGAAGACTGCACTGTAGTTCCTTCTCTAGATTGTCGCAGAGATGACAAAATGGTAGATATCGAAATAGACTACAGAGGGACAGAAAAACAATTAAAATCGCTCAAAAGAGGAAAGGCCGCTGGACCTGATGGGATACCAGTTCGATTTTACACAGAGTACGCGAAGGAACTTGCCCCTCTTCCTGCAGCGGTGTACCGTAGGTCTCTAGAAGAGCGTAGCGTTCCAAAGGATTGGAAAAGGGCACAGGTCATCCCCGTTTTCAAGAAGGGACGTCGAACAGATGTGCTGAACTATAGACCTATATCTCTGACGTCGATCAGTTGTAGAATTTTGGAACACGTATTATGTTCGAGTATAATGACTTTTCTGGAGACTAGAAATCTACTCTGTAGGAATCAGCATGGGTTTCGAAAAAGACGGTCGTGTGAAACTAAGCTCGCAATATTCGTCCACGAGACTCAGAGGGCCATAGACACGGGTTCACAGGTAGATGCCGTGTTTCTTGACTTCCTCAAGGCGTTCGATACAGTTCCCCCCAGTCGTTTAATGAACAAAGTAAGAGCATATGGACTATCAGACCAATTGTTTGATTGGATTGAAGAGTTCCTAGATAACAGAACGCAGCATGTCATTCTCAATGGATAGAAGTCTTCCGAAGTAAGAGTGATTTCAGATGTGCCGCAGGGGAGTGTCGTAGGACCGTTGCTATTCACAATATACATAAATGACCTTGTGGATGACATCGGAAGTTCACTGAGGCTTTTTGTGGATGATGCTGTGGTATATCGAGAGGTTGTAACAATGGAAAATTGTACTGAAATGCAAGAGGATCTGCAGCGAATTGACGCATGGTGCAGGGAGTGGCAATTGAATCTCAATGTAGACAAGTGTAATGTGGTGCAAATACATAGAAAGATAGTTCCCTCATCATTTAGCTACAAAATAGCAGGTCAGCAACTGGAAGCAGTTAATTCCATAAATTATCTGGGAGTACGCATTAGGAGTGATTTAAAATGGAATGATCATATAAAGTTGATCGCCGGTAAAGCAGATGCCAGACAGATTCATTGGAAGAATCCTAAGGAAATGCAATCCGAAAACAAAGGAAGTAGGTTACAGTACACTTGTTCGCCCACTGCTTGAATACTGCTCAACAGTGTGGGATTCGTACCAGATAGGGTTGATAGAGGAGATAGAGAAGATCCAACGGAGAGCAGCGCGCTTCGTTACAGGATCATCTAGTAATCGCTAAAGCGTTACGGAGATGATAGATAAACTCCAGTGGAAGAGTGTGCAGGAGAGACGCTCAGTAGCTCGGTACGGGCTTTTGTTGAAGTTTCGAGAACATACCGTTAGCGAGGAGTCAAGCAGTATATTGCTCCCTCCTATGTATATCTCTCGAAGAGACCATGAGGATAAAATCAGAGAGATTAGAGCCCACACAGAAGCATACCGACAATCCTTCTTTCCACGAACAATACGAGACTGGAATAGAAGGGAGAACCGATAGAGGTACTCATGGTACCCTCCGCCACGCACCGTCAGGTGGCTTGCGGAGTATGGATGTAGATGTAGATGTAGATGGACGATGTGACTACCAGTTCCAGTACCACAGATTTTCTTATGGACTAGGGATCCGTATGTAGTTGCCTAGGAGGATTAGGAAAGAAGTTGAGAGTATGGTATTAGTAGAAATTTGGGAAGTTAGTGTTCCATGGGAGCAAGGCGCAGGCATGGTGGGTGTTTGTGTACAAGGGCATCCACAGTGACCAAGTGAGTCTGGCAGTTATGGGATAGGAGCTGTGGAAAAGCAGTGGAATAAGTGAGTAGTGTCTTTGACGTTTCCCCAACTATGCAAACAGGAATTGACTCTCCAGAATCCTATACCCTTGCAATAGCCCTGTCCTAAACATCCTCTCATTTGTTTCCCACTGCCTCATCTTACCTTTTCCATTCTCTATTCTGTCCACACCAGTCCTTCCCCATCTATATTGCGCACTGCCTTCTCCAACCACCCTCCGTCATCCTACCCACTTAGGAAGCTTCTTCTTCTTCTTCTTCTTCTTCTCCTCTCTCTCTCTCTCTCTCTCTCTCTCTCTCTCTCTCTCTCTCTCTCTCCCTCTCTCTCTCAATCTCTCTCTCTCTCTCTCTCTCCCTCTCTCTCTCAATCTCTCTCTCTCTCTCTCTCTTCTACTGATTTCCGCCCCTGTCCTAATTTTTTCCTCCCCTTTCTGTTACTCTCCCCTGTCCTTTCTTCCCCTTCCTGTCCCTATACTTACATGCTCTACCCTCTGAATGCCTTTCCTCTTGTTATGTAGCTGCTAAGTAATATGGCAAAAGACATGCTTCAACTACCTTGCTATCCTCTTCTTGGCTTTTACATCCTTCCCTAAACCCTCCTTGCCTCGTGCGTCCTTTTTTACAGTCTCCCTACTTTCATCTACCCAGGCAACCACTTTTAAGAATCGAAATTCAATCATCAGTCTCGCTGCTACTGCGAGCATGTATAATGAGTGTCTGTGCGTTTGTGTATGTGAACGCGTATACTCTAACCTGAAAAAGAGCAAGAGCTTTTTTTTTTTTGTACATGTTTCTCTGCACCACGCACCAATCCTCTAAGGGTAATTGGTTGTCATTCCTTTGTTTTTCATAATGAAATATTAATTATTTCTATGAATAGTGTAAGAACTCATCATACACATTTTTCACTGTGTAATTTTTATCTGTCCTGGGTGCTTCGTCTGCCTTTCCTTGCAGGATAAATGTGAAATGGAATGAAAAGCGTACAAATACTGTTCAGTGATATTCACTGAGTGGATTTTTGTAATGAACAACTAGATTCTCTTGTCTCGTTAGCGAATAATTCTCTTCCTTGTAAGTCTGGGCAAAAGCCTGTTCATACTGTTCCCGAAATGTATTCCGAAACTTACGGCTGTAAGGCACAGTCAAATAGAAACCAGACAAATGGAAAGAAAGTAAGCACATTGGCTGTTGATATACTTTCCGGGATGTGAGGTCGTGGTCCAAGAACTTTTCTGCTCCTTACGTTTCGTCCAGCGCAGTCCTGGACGAAACGTAAGGAGCAGAAAAGTTCTTGGACCACGACCTCACATCCCGGAAAGTATATCAACAGCCATGTCACCCGGTCGTGAAAGCCTTCATTCTACAATCAATAAGCACATTGTTTATTATTTCAAAAGTAATCGCCATATCTGTTAATACATTTACCCCACTGCGAGACGCTCAATGGCTTCACGGGAAAACGTTTGCTGTTGCCTATAGTACCATGATTGTACACAGGTGTGAACCTCTTTATCCGCAAGTAAATCTACGGCCAAAAGTACGGAAATCGCACGGAGAGAGATCGGGACCGTAGAGAAAGTGCGTTAAGGCTTCCTAGAAAAGCTTCTTGAGCGTTCTCTGAACAACCTCGGCAACATGTGCGTGGACGTTATCCTTCAACATTCCTGAGCGTTAGGTCTTGATGATGCGCTTATCTTTTGCAGGGTGTTAACGTGGACAGTCTACCCTCGTGACTGATATTTAGTTGGTGGACGAACAATTAACGGATCCAGTGACCACTCCCTGTCATGTCACGATCGGCTAGGAATATACACTGTTTTTCCCAGTAGATGTTTTGATTCTCATTGAATTCACTGTTGAGCTTATTGTCTGGCCATTCTTCAGTATCTTCGGACAAACTATCGACGCCGTCGACCTGGTGAGCAAGAATCGTATTGATCTTGATAATGATCTTGACGAGGTTGTAATTTTTCGACTACTGTCAAGTATGCCCTTGAGTTGTACACGTCAGGACGTACTAGAACTTGAGCTTAATTGCGATGGGACACTGCTGATACAGTGAGGTGTCCACTCTCCCTGTGTGATATCTAACTGCACAAGACCCTAACACAGCTACACTTCTATAGTTTTTATCCAGACCTGAAATTACACAAGGGTACATGAGCCACGATATAGGAAGGCAAATTTCTACAGGTAGAAGTTCTAATTTTCATGATATGTAAATGCGAAAAAGTGCAGTTACCGCCTCTTCGGAATTACAGGGTGTGCCGCCATGCTAATGATATGCATAGTGTGACCTCGCTCTCTATGATATGATGATAATGTTAGAGCAGTATGAATTAATGTTCAGTTCTCATAGAGAAGAAACCCTGGTGTGCACTTACTTCCATTAGCAACTCTAGTGTTCTATTGTACAATTATTGTTCCTTGTAATTTTGCTACTGCTACATTACATGCAAGATCCAGTATTTGCAGTTCATGCAGTTAGGGGTTGCAAGAGCACTCACGCATAGTAATTCGGCAGCGAAAGACATTGAATGTTGCTACAGCTTTGATAAAATAACGTGAAGTAAAGTAAGTACATCGTTTCAAATTCTCGAAATGACAGACGTTTACAATTCATGAAAAGAGAGAAACATTTAGTACATCTGATTAAAAGCATGGGAATACATGAACGAAATGGAAAATTTTCCGAACAGTGATTCCGGAATATAGTATAAACGGTAAATGCATCACAAGAGATTTCCGGAAAGTCTCCAAACACGAGAAAGCATGATCAAGTGGAAGATACTTTTGCAGAAAAGTCCAACATAATCGTAAAGTTGGTTATCTGTACGAGTCTCAGATCGTTACCAGGATCTTTAGCTTGGTTCTTACAGATTTGCTTTTGTGATTCCAGACCAGTCTTCGTGCATTCATTTCTGCCGGTGGTTTCTGAATGAAGTGGTATGAGAAACATTTGGATCCTTCGTTTTCCATTTCTTTATATGGGACGTGGTTTAGCCTGTGAATTCAAAAAAACTCGCGCCATTATGCACCAAAAAACTTAACAGATACGCTAAACAGTTGTCGCGTAATGGTAAGACTGGTTTTTGGTGTGCAGTTCTTCAGCCGTTTTCCTGTTGGACACACTGTACATATATGGCTGCAGTTCCTTCTGGAGAATTGTTGCAGCGGCTTGCTTTCATTCCTGTTAGAGCTGTCACATCTGTGTCTGGTTGTACAGTTACACGACACTTTTCGTCACTTCTTCGTAGATGCGGCGTGAATGTTGAAGAGTTTCACCCTTGTTGTGAACTCATTTCTAGTTCCTCTCGTCTAACTAGATCACTCTGTCCGAGACATCCCAGTAGATGCGCAATACTCCCATTCAAGACTCACTGTAACACGTTTCTTAATTTTTAGGGTTTGTTCCAAGGCTCACAATGGTTCGATTGTAGGAGTCCTTAAATGAAGCATCTGGCATCACGATTACAAAAAATGGCTCTGAGCACTATGGGACGTAACTGCTGTGGTCATCAGTCCCCTAGAACTTAGAACTACTTAAACCTAACTAACCTAAGGACATCACACACATCCATGCCCGAGGCAGGCTTCGAACCTGCGACCGTAGCAGTCACGCGGTTCCAGACTGAAGCGCCTAGAACCGTACGGGCAACACGATTACACGAGTTCTTGAAATGAAGCATGTGCCATACAGAAGGTATCTTACCGTGATCATTCCGACTATGAAGTTATTCTGTAAGAATTCGAAGAACATTTTCCACCCAGCTGAGTGGTCTCTATTTTACTTACTGAACCATATTTTACAATGAACATTTCGGGTTCTGCAAGTGAAGACGCATTCTTTTGTAATAGCAACGAGAAGGAACCAGAAAATGCTCAAAACTGAACATAATCCGTTTTCCTAGTACAGTATAGAGGTGTAGTTCTGAAAAATGTAAAAGAAGATTCTTTCGTAGCTAACGACGATTTGTAAAGAGTCTATTCCCTAGCTTTCAGTGGTTAAGAAAAGGAGTCTGAGAATCCTGAATGACTATGTACGGATAAGCAAATTTCCTTCTGGAAGAAATCAGTTGAAATATGGCTTTAAACGCAGAGATTTTTGTTTCATTTTCCAGGTCATATCACTCTACTGTGCGCTTTGTAAGTTATTCGTGACTAGATATTTGTAGCAAGTGACAGCACACGTAAATTGAGTCTTATATGCCTTGTTCATGGGATTCGGAACAAGAAGAAGTGAACAGTGCTGAATTAATAAGGTCCTTCGCGTACACTCATCACATTTTCTTCCCTACTTTCATTTTTTATTGTTGCATGTAAGAATACATACACAAACAGTCAGAAAGTGCTGCTTTCTGTGCGGTGCAAGGACGCTGTATAAAACTGACGGATATTTGGCCGAAGCTTATAAAGCATCCCGTCAGTTTCGGTCATTAAGATGAGAATAGCCAGTGGGGGTGTTGGACCTTCTATCGAGCTACAGACCCCCTTGAAGATGTCCTCCGCAGACGGGGACGAAACGTTGGGAATTCACAATTCATCAACCGACCACGGCATAACAGCCAGGATAATTGTAATGGACATGCACGAATTATTGCAATGTTGACCTTGTTCATAATTTTTTCAGGCGTTGGCTTCCAAGTAACAGTATGTCTAAAAAAGTTTGTAGCTATAAATTATTTTCATTCTTCACCTAAAAAGCTAACGAGCAGGGAATTTTTCACCTTGCCTTCACAGTGAGACAGGGACCACTTGTTTTAGCGACAAGGCGTCCGTACTCCATTCATCGGGAGAAGATCACTGACAGCCAGCTTGCGATTGCTAACTGTGGAAGCCTCCGCAACTCTGACTACAAGCGCAGTCTACAATACACGTTTTCCTAAACTGCTGCAACACTGAAATACGACAGAAACGTGAACAACATCGCGTTACGTGATTGCTCGTGACAGACGCGCAATGCAGCCGCATCTTCTCTGGCTGAGCAGACAATACATACGCCAAGAAAATTGTAAAAAACCGTCAAAGTTGTAAAGAAGTTTGTATTAACTGATGACTATTGATGATTATGTCGGAGCTCCTCAGTCATTTTAAAATTATCCTGTAAAACAGAATATATGGTGTTGCAGTTTATACAGTAAGGAAGGCCGTAACGAAGTACAGGAGAGGTTGACAAAAAATTACTTATCACATAAGCCACATAACAAAATCTATTACGTGTGAACGCTGCCCACATAGCGCGTGTGTGTGTGTGTGTGTGTGTGTGTGTGTAAGCGAGGGAATGATGCTGAGTACGACATATTGTTTACAAAACGACCGTGCTGTGTTGCATATATCGTAATAATGCTCGGTGAGCTTTAATCATAGGCAGACTTTGACAGGAGACACTGATGGCAGAGCACCATAGGGAAGGCTATTTATTATTTTGCAAGATACAGTAAAAGTTACAAATGGCATAAATAATGCAAATCTGAAAATGAAAAGTTAAAGGCAACAATCATTATATAATAGAAGCAAACCAAGAGCATAATGTATGAGTGCATATGCGCCGCAACCAAAAGCGCCACAAATGGCTACTGAGTAAAACACAATAAGTAAGAGTACATATGGCAAAAAAACCTTAAAAAGCTTTACAATGGATATAAAATACAAAAGAAAACTTTAACAACTGCATAACGAAACGCCCGCTAAACCCGCTGGGCAGAACAGGTGCTTAGGATTGTGGAAAGGGCCAAATAAGGCGTCGGTCAGGTTCACTCAAAATTGTAATTTAATAATACCTTTAAACCAAAACGGCACATAGCCGAACCTTTAGAACTACGAGGTTCAAAAGGCAATTATTTCACGGCTGAAGGCCTCCAAACAAGAAATCTTAAAGCAACAAGATAAATCTCAATTGGTAAAAACATGCAGTTAAAATTGCAAATAAAATAATTAACATTTTATATATATATATATATATATATATATATATATATATATATAGCAAAGCTGAGAGCCTCGAGGCAAGGGTGAATAGACAAACATAAACAAGATGCAATACAAATGACTGAAGGCCATCAATAAAATTGTCAAGCTTTTAAAATAAATTACCATAACCTTTCAAAGGCAGAAGGCCCCAATTTTTTTTATAAATTGTTAAGTGGCTGAATGCCGACAATTCATTTTCCAAAATTCAAAATACATAAAATCCAGTAAAAGCAATTTTTTTTAAATCATTGGCTATGATAGATTATAAACAGACAATTAAACACCGGTGAGAAGGACAATAAGATAAACGACACTCACAAGCCTCCAGGGAGGTCAGTCTGCCCACGTTCACTAAGGTGAGACAGATGGTGAGCCCAAATACACTCGATCCATCGGAACCCAACAAGGGGCCAGCCACAGACCAACCGACACAACGACTTGCTTGCCACCAATCGGTATACGAGAACTCAAACACCAAAGGTTACGAACGTGACTATCCACAATCAAATATGTATTAAGCTGTCAAAACTGCACACTATATCGGACAGCAACAACAGGTGAGGAAAGGACGCTGCCTGAAATTACGTTATTGGCCAGGGCAGGTAACCGGAACGCTAACGGCCACAAGGCAGAAAATTCAGCTGGTGGACTTGAATTGTAGTCAACCAGTATAGTTAACTGCACGGCATGGAGGCCAAATTTCAGCAATAGAAACACTGTGTTGCTCACAAGAAAACCTCCCCAACAGCGAACTACCGAAATGAACCACACAACATGAATGGACGTGGCTTGGGTAGTTGAAACGACTAGTCAACTTTGACGTCCTGCGTCGGTGAACACGAAGCTCGTAGCAATCAGACAGCTCCACACATTCTCCGACACTGCGCAGGGACCGCCAGCGGACCAAGCCAACTGCACCGCACGAAGATAACTTCCCTTGTCCGCAGCAATCGAGAGGCTCCCGCAGAATGCCGACAACATCTAAAATAGTCGTCAGTGGAAAGAAAAACTACACATACAACTTAACAAACACTTGCACGAAGACCTGAACGATACCCAACAGCAACTAAGCACGCACGAAGACAAATCGGGAGTCGATGCACACACTCATAACCGACTCATGAACGATCAGCGAGCCAAAACGCTTCGTCCGGTAGGACGACCGACCGACAATCCAACAAGACTGCGGCCCGGCTTAAGTGATGCGTGGCGGCAATGGTCAGGCGAGCCATATCGATGCAGACCTCACTGCGCCTACCCCACTGCACTAGTGCCGCATTGCAACTCCCCGACTGTCAGGTCCGGACAGCGCTCCCGACACGTTCAAACTGACTGGCAGCCCGAACTCGCGATCCGAACTCTCTTAAGACAGACAACGACCGGGAAGTAATAGCAGTCGATCAAAGATACTACGAGAGGGGAAATATCGATACGCGCTGCTAACGCCGCTCACAGTCAGGCAAACCAGCAACTCACAAGGGAACCTCCCCATCGCACCCCCCACAGATTTAGTTATAAGTGGGCACAGTGGGTAGGCCTTGAAAAACTGAACACAGATCAATCGAGAAAACAGGAAGAAGTTGTGTGGAACTATGAAAAAAATAAGCAAAATATACAAACTGAGTAGTCCATGCGCAAGATAGGCAACATCAAGGAGATGTGAACTCAGGAGCGCTGTGGTCCCGTGGTTAGCGTGAGCAGCCGCTCTCCAAAATTCCAGGACATGTTCAGATTTGCGTGGACATATGCAGGATTTGACGATCTACACACCGAAAAATTTGAAAACGTTAAAAACATATGTTTTGACAGAGCACAGGGAAAACCGTGCGACTGTGAAACTGTTGCATTCATTTGTTGCAGTTTATGTGACAAACTCTTATGTTTTCATCACTTTTTTGGGAGTGATTATCACATCCACAAGAAAGCCTAAATCATACAAGGTAGATGAATCTTACGTGGGTCGACAATATATTCCTGTCATGTGATGCACATGCCTTCACCAGTGTCGTATAGAATATATCAGACGTGTTTTCCTGTGGGGGAATCGGTTGACCTATGACCTTGCGATCAAATGTTTTCGGTTCCCATTGGAGAGGCACGTCCTTTCGTCTACTAATCGCACGGTTTTGCGGTGCGGTCGCAAAACACACACTAAACTTATTACAGTGAACAGAGACGTCAATGAACGAACGGACAGATCATAACTTTGCGAAAATAAAGAAAGTAAACTTTTCACTCGAGGGAAGACTTGAACCAAGGATCTTTCGTTCCGCAGCTGCTCACGCTAACCACGGGACCACAGTGCTCCTAATGTCACACTATCCTTGATGTTGCCTATCTTGCGCATGGACTACTCAGTTTGTATATTTTCCTTATTTTTTTCATAGTTCCACACAACTTCTTCCTGCTTTCTCGATTGATCTGTGTTCAGTTTTTCAAGTCCTATCCACTGTGCCAACTTATAACTAAATCTGAGGGGGGTGCGATGGGGAGGTTCCCTTGTCAGTGACAGTAGTAATTTAAATTTAGTGAGGTGGAAGTACATTAAAAAACAGATGGCGGGAACACGAGCCACGCGCAGCTCACATAACTTAGCTCCGTATACTTTCTTACACATAATAAAGAATGCATACTTCAAAACAAAATCCAAATTAAAAATACATAGTTAAGTACAGTTCGTCCACAACCTGTTGCATGAAAACGTTATGAAAAATAAAAAAACAATTACGGACTCCGTTCGCACTGAACAGAGTCATCTCGTTAGCAATAAAATTAACGGTCACAAAGCAAATCAGCTGTCGGCCTCCTAATGCTGACCAAGTTAAGCAACCATGAACCAATTTGATTTATTCCTTATTTTCCTTTATTTGTTGTTTGTTATTCTCGTTTCCTTTCTCACTATTAAAAAAGTAGGTACATAAAAACACTGTATGATTCTCAATAATCAGTAAAAAGTAGGTGCATAAAAGCACTGTAAGATATTTTTAAGAGCAGAACAGCGTTGCTGAATATGAACACAAACAGCTGCCCAGGACTCTTAACTCCTAAACAGACGTCAGCAGCTTTTAACAGCAGATAAGCATAGGCCAATATGGATCCAAAGAACTGCCCAGGAAACTACGTTGAAAACAAACGTTAATCATGCAATCTCATATAGGAGCGGGAATGGTGGTGGGGGGGGGGGGGGGTGAAGGAACCGCTCATATGATCTCATATTCTTCCTGTTTTATATTATGACTGTTACTTTTAACATGTCACTTAAGATTTGTATTACTTTTTCCGTGTGTAACTTGTATTTGTGTCTAGCGAAATAACAAATAATCTTCCCTATGGCACACTTCTGTCAGCGCCTTTTATCAGAGTTCGCCTAACTATGACCAAGGCTCACCAAGATAAATTTGTTGCCTGCAGCACAGCACGTTCGTTATGTAAATAATATTTTGCACTCAGCCACAACACACGCACACACACACACACATACACACACACACACAAATACAAACACATACTTTAGTTTTCGAACAAACTGTATCACCTTACACTCTGCTATAAAAGATGATTTGAAAATGCACTGAAAAGGTCGGAAACTACTCATCAGTTAAAAAAAAAAAACTTCTGTGCAACTTTGACGGTTTTTTACAAATTTCGAGAATCGTTTCAAGCCATCCAGCATGCTGAAAGTAAGTAGCTATATGTAAGTTTCTTAGCGACGCGGCGCAGCAGTAACGGCACTAGATTGACATTTCGATGGAGAGAACTTCACAGCCCATTCCGGTCATCCGGACTTAGAATCTCCGTTGTAACCCTAAACTAATATCAGAACTGTTGCGTTTAAAATAGCTCAGCTGTACTCGCTCCCGTCATTCGAGTTGGCTTCTGATGTCCTCGTCATTGACAGGCCTGCAGACACAATCTTTCACACAGGGGAGTGCGTCAGCTGTGGCATTAGTATCAGATCTGCACATTATTTACTTGAGCACCTTGGACCACTCGTCTGTCAACCTCGTTACGCAGCGTTGTGCAAGTTGTTGGCGATATTCTTCGCCTTAAATAAATATCTAGAAAACGGAACACTTCAGTAGTCCGCAGGAGGAACCATCCGCCGTTCATTTTCGCGAAATCGGTCCTGAAGCTGACGTGTGACGCTCCTGTTTTTGTCACGTAGTCGCTAAAGTGATTTTATTGAGACCAATGCAAGTGAAGAGGCCTTAAAGAGTACGGACGCCTTTACGAAACAGCCGGAACCGCTACTACCTGGCCTAACTCGTTTCTCAGCACAAAGGCAGCAGTAAATAAATGTCGCAGCAGCGCTTTTAAAAGGCCGTGCGCGCCTTGGCAGCGAGGAACCTCTTACGAAACGACGCACTGCACTTTATCACCGCTGGCCAGCAGTAATTGCACGCGGCGTGAAATCACTTCTCGGTAAGTCGCGCTACTGAATGTGAGTCCGACGCCACCTTATCCTGCATGAGTAACTGGACCTTTTGGGAAAGAACGCTGCTGTAATAATTAATCTAAACAGGTTTCCCATTGTCATTTAAAAATTACAAGTACTTTTCCGTAAAAAATTGGGATATTTCACAAGTACGCATGACAAACACAGCACCGTACGTCTATTATAAATCATATGAAGAACGTCAGGCTAGAGATGTTTCTTCAGGCCACTAATAGCAAAGTTTGGTCGATGGAAAAAGTGAGACATACAAAAGCTTGGACATCACTGTTGGCTGGGTGGAATTCAAATATTAGCTTACATATTTTTTGACATTTCATTCTTGCCCTAAAGCACAAGAAAGATCTCAGTCCACTGTAGAACTGGGATATTTTGGCCAGATCCCGGTGAACCAGGGTTGTGAGTGTTCCTGGTCGGGAACATTTGGGAAGGAGATTTCCAGCTCTGGCATTTGCCTTACAAACAAGGAAAACTTCTCGAACGCTTTGGTCAGAAACAGAAGACTGGAGGCTTTTTTTTATAATGTTTCTAGAACAACACGTCCTATTGTGCGCGTGTCCGTTTGCGCGCGCGCTCACTTGTGTGTGTGTGTGTGTGTGTGTGTGTGTGTGTGTGTGTGTTTGTGTGTATCTGCTAGCAGTTGTAGGAGTGTAAGGCCGATGACTTGATTGATTTGTACCAAAGTGACCCAACGTCGAAGATCTATGTGTAATCGTCTGCGAGAAGAAAGAATGAAAAAGCTCTAAGAGGAAAAAGACAATACAAGAGTTTGGAAATTTTCTGGCTGTATAGAAACAGCCATAAAAAATTTCTGCAAGAAAGTAGGGCATAGGAAAGAGTAGAGACTCGAGGACTGTAGGCAAATGTAATGAAAACGCTGTAAATAAAAAAAATTAAAAAAACCTGTTGGGCACTTAACAATGTTTACAACTTAAATTCAGAAGACATCAAAGAAAGAAGTAAACTTCCATCGCCCTGATCAATTGCAGTAGTCTACAACACGTTGTTGGCTAGACCAGCCAGACAGAAAAACGATCAGCGGAGAAGAAAATCATTCTCAAGCTTATTGACAGTATCCGCTTATTACCGTCACTTTATCAAAATAATGCTATTGACTGATTTCCACAAACAAGCCAAAACAAGAAATCACAGCATACTAACGCACAGTATGCAGGGGGTTCAAAATGTTGCGTAGAAAATGTAGTAGCTGATAGAGAAGTAGAAATCCAAAAATTTTCGAATAAGAACTTACGGTTTTGGAAGTAATTCTGAGCCATTGAAAGCTTTGGAATATGAGGAACAACAAGGACAATCAAAGCACAAGTACCGCAAGGTCGGCAAACATGACTTACTGTTTCTGTGTACGTACAACTGCTTGTCATTCAGGCAGGTGTGGATGCAGCTAGAAGCCTGTACACTTTTCGATGATAGTACGTGACGTACTCAGCGCCACATATTCCAGGCGTTGGATTGGAAGCAGAAGCCCAATTCCCTGGCCACCTCGCTTCCCTCATCTCACACCTCTTGATGTTTTTTGACAGTTCTTATCAAAAGCCAGTTCGGTACCAAACACTTCTCGCACACCTATTTGCGGGATTTGATGAGGTTCGTGGGATACTTGGTAAAGTGCGCCAGAACTTTCTATGAAGATATTATGCTTGTAATGAATATGGTTGTCGCCATTTTGAACACCTTCTCTAATGAACAACATTGTAAATTAAGCAGTACATTATCTTTGCTGAACTTGGTGTGCGTATTGATTGATTGTCTTTGTTATTCCTGACACTCCAAAGTTTTCATTGACTCAAGATTACTTCCAAGACCACAAGTTCTTATTCCAAAGGTTTTGCATTTAAACTCCTCTATCAACTCCTTAAGTTTGTGCACAACATTTTGAATCAGCCTGTGTGTTCACATTGTGGATTGTTGAAACACAGAAATACTTGCTAAACCTTTCCAATGCTAACAGACCATCTAACGTGTCAACAGCATAACAGAATCATGCAATTGTGCGTTTACAAGTGTATATTAGGTTATGTTGTGTTATTTGTTACTTTGGATGATGTGTTGGTCTTTCAGAGATATGGTATGCAATTTCAGTGGTTCCCATGATCTGCAATGCGATAAAATGAAGAAATGTGCGATCATTACAGTGGATTAGCACATGATTATAGCTTTCTTGATATTGACATGAATTTCGAAATTGACCAGTAGTACTGTTTGAATAAAGTGACAGCCTTTGTTGGACATTTATTGTTTTGCAAACAGTTTACAAAACTTTTGTAATTTAATGATAAAGACAATATAGTGGCAGCCATTCAGAACCCATTCATTCCATCCAACATGAGTCTGGTGTTAAATATAGTTAACAGAGCACTGGGGACGGAAGCAATACCATTGGATTTTAGATGCATGTGCAGTGTGTCCCAGGAGTGTTGTGACAAGCTCGAGGGGCTGTATGGGGTGTTTCAGGAGCAAATAGAGGATAGGAATCCATGTCCGAACATGTCATCCAACGATGCTACGGAGCGTTGAAGTTATATGCCCCCGTGCCTGCCACTAGGCAGCAAAACGGGATATTGTACACTGGCGGACAGTAGGTGGAATGTCTCGCAATGTTGTTTGTTCTTCACTGATAATGACTGTTGGCCACGATCACCAGTGGATAAGATGGAGCTAGTTGCTACGCAGGAAAGCCTTGTCTGCTATGAATGCTACGCTCTGTTGCCTTGATGAATGACGCTTTCAAACACATATTTCCATCTGTAGATTTTTTTCTCCTGCGTACCGAAAAACATTGGAGATTTAGGCTTCCAGGAAAAGAATAAACTGTGGATGAAAACTGTCATCATCCACCGAGGCAACAGAGCATCGTATCCACAGGAGACAAGGTATTTCCACGTTCCGCCTGTGGTACATCAGCGTACAGAGTTATGTTTGCTGCCAAAGGGGTGGCCTAGTGACGGGCACTGGCCCCTGTAACTTCGACCTGTAATGTCGTTGGATGGCGTTGCTGGACACGGCCTCCTGTCCTCAATTCGTTGCTCATGATACCCTCTACAACCCCTCGAGGTTTGTCATACTATTTCTGTGACGCCCTGTACATAACGTCCCATACTTGTGGGACCTTCTACTTATTTTAACTTATTGATAAACAGATTTTCTGAATGAGTCCGCGATCGTTGTGGATATTTTATGAATAAGTTGCCTAGGTTACTTAATATCGTTTCGGATACTGTCATTACCAGATCAATACTTTAAAGTTATAAAACAACATACTGTCAGTATGAGTAAAACTTACGCCTCACATTTAGTGCCAGTATCAAAAAAATCCATGCTCTCTTTAGGAATAAGTTTTACTGATGGTCTCACTAAAATTCGTTTTACAAGTTTTATATTATGATCCGATGATGGGAGTAGCCAACGACGTTACAATAAAAACACTTATTAAGCTCTCTAGACGCCTTTATCCACAAAATATATTTGTAAGTTCCTATGTCAGATTATGAGAATCTCGAAGAACACGTTATGGCACAGATGCCGCCTATTACCCAGTGTATTACTGACACTGTAGCACAAGATTTATTAATTAATTTCATATAATTTTGGTCTGACAAAGACGAAAATAATAATATTTATGTTGATCTGATTGACTTTTTGAAATAGAAGCAATCCATATGTACTGGAAATTAAATTATAAAGGGGAGGAGAATATTTTTAAAAAGTTTATTTTAAAGTTATCAGATGATTCCAAACAAACAAAGCGCTATAAACCATACGAAGAACATTAAAATGAATCATAACAACAAAAAGTTATCAATAAGAATTAAGAAAAACGTTTGGTATGGGATTTTCTTCAGTGCTTTTGTTCCAGACAATCTCTATGCAAGTTCCAGCAGTAGTCTGGCATCATGTTATGGGGAGGCTAACTAAAGACTGCGTTTTATTGGCAGGACACTTAGAAAATGTAAACAGACCTACTAAGGAGACTGCATACACTACGCTTGTCCGTCCTCTTTTAGAATACTGCTGCGCGGTGAGGGATCCTTACCACATAGGACTGACGGACTACATCGAAAAAGTTTAAAGAAAGGCAGCACGTTTTGTATTATCACGAAATATGGGAGAGAGTGTCACAGAAATGGTACAGGATTTGGGCTGGATATCATTAAAAGAAAGGCGTTTTTCTTTGCGACGGAATCTTCTCACGAAATTCCAATCACCAACTTTCTCCTCCGAATGCGAAAATATTTTGTTAACACCGACCTCATAGGGAGGAACGATCACAAAGATAAAATAAGGGAAATCAGAGCTCGTACGGAAAGATAAAGGTGTTCATTCTTTCCGCGCGCTATACGAGATTGAAATAATAGAGAATTGTGAAGGTGGTTCGATGAACCCTCTGCCAGGCACTTAAATGTGATTTGCAGAGTATCCATGTAGATGTAGATATGGCGATCCCAACAGCCTTGATATCTTTCCTCCATAATCTTGACGTCCTGGTGTGACCGTTCCCCTTGTTATTCGCCATAATCGCCCAAGTTGTCAGCAAATTTATCTAAATGACTGTGCAAAAAAATAGAATTTGCCACTCATATTAGCTCCCAGTTTTTGGAAATTATGGAGTATTTTGTCTAGTATTTCAGAATATTCTTCAGCTTTGCGATTCCCAATAATTTTTTGACAACTTGTACAAACTTGTTCGTGCTTCCAATTCAACTTGAGTCATGTTGTCATCGTTGTTTATAAGAGTACGGATTTCTGGCCCATCAAAAATTCTTGTTTTTAACTTTCCTATACAGAGACCAGGAAATTATTGACAATTATATTTGAAACAATCGCCATTACTATCTAAAGCCTTACCAATCTGTTTTATAAGCCCAAGTTTAATATCTAGCGGCGGAAGAATGATTTTTCCCGACTGACCAATGGTTCATGAACGATGTTGTCTTTTCCTACAGTCAAATTCATTCTCGGCAAACAGTCTTTCCTGTTCCAATGTTCATTTTTGGCACGACTGTCCCACGGGCAAAGAAAACAAGGATATTTAGTGTTTTCACTTTGATGACCCAAGAAGAAATTACCATTATTAAATCCACACTCAGTGACCACTGACGTTGATGACTCGAAACTGTCTCTAAAACAAATTTAACATTTCGATATTCTTCCTTAAGAGTAGTCGAATGAGCTATCGCAATCGAAGTCAATTTATTTCCGTTATGCAGTAACACACATTTAAAACTTTTGTTTGAGCTAACTAGAAAAAGTCGCCAGTCTTTTGGTTGGTACACTGGGAAGACACATTAAATTTAAAAGCCCAGAAATATCACTACCATATACGATAACATTCATCTCTTTAAAATACGGGAGAATGTTGCGCTCTCTGGTTCGATATTTGATACGCCAGGCTGAGGGCAATGTTTTTCTTTTAGTCTTGACGCAAGAAGCTCAGCTGATTTCTTAGATAAATTTAAATCTCGAATCAAGTCCTTTAGCTCGCCCTGAGAAGAGCATAGCAGTACAGGACTACATTCTTCGAATTCACTTTTACTACTGCTTTTACTCTGACTGTCTAACATTTCGACATCATCATAGTATTGCCTGATAGGGAATTAAATACCGGTATTGGCACATCTTCACTACGCTAGATTGGTGGCTTAGCGGATTATACGTTTAGATAAACCTAAGAGTGCGTTTTGTATCGGTTGATACCTTTTACACTCACAGCACAAAAGCAGCAATGACGAAGTTGGTTTCTTGGCTCTGTCTATGTCATCGGTATTCCAGACGGAAGCCTTTTTCGTCCTCAATGACTCCAGTATCGAAGTGACTCCGTGGAAGTTTTACAAACTTTGTGTGGGGACCAATCTTTATCGTGCTGTACAAATTATTTTCCAAAATATGGCCGGCAGCATTGTTTTACAAAACCATTTATATTCCGTCGTTGCTTTTCTTAACAATATTTACCAAATATGAAGCAGAAATGGTCTGGGCTATTAACACAAGACTTCCTTGAAGAACTCATACTTTCTGTAACAGAAACGTCCAAACAGGACAGTTGCATGAAGTAACTGGTACACTATCACGTTTGTGATACCTGCACAAAATAATAACGACTAAATGGCAAAACAACAAAAGCTCACCTGTGAAATGGCTGATAGTCACGCCGCCCTTGTGAAAAGCAGATAGTTAAGTTTGCCAAAAATGCATGAGGTGCCATCTGTCGGATTCCTGTCATAGTTACCAAAACGAAGGCAACAGGATAAATTGAGTACAGTTACCTTAGATTGAAAAAGACACGTTAATAAGGGTGGATTAGTAAAAAACGTGTATTTTTTATAGAACCAGATTTATTATAGAAATAGGTGTAATTTTGCCTCCTATCTATGTAATTATGTAGTTATGTAGTTCTCAATTCGTTCGAGCAATCAATCATTCATAATAGGAAACACAATCGTAACTCGGTCACTCAAAATGATTCAGAAATTTTACTTGTTAGAATGAAATCAGGCGATCATTCTTCTTCTCTGCAGGCTCGTGCTTTGCGGCAGTCTGCTAATCTGTACAAATAAAATGCCTCGTATTTTTCGGAGCGTTGTATAATCAGTCGGTAAACCTCACATCAAGCGGATATTTGGCTTTGATGAAGTTTAACCTTCCGAAGAAGTAATGGAGCTCTTGGATTATTAAATGCAGGTTCGTATCCAGTCTTTCGGAAGTCCCCTTCTGATTAACAACTACGCAATAAATCGATGAATGTCATTAAATCTCAAATGTCAAATAATGTAAATTGTACACACCTTTTCTATGAAGGAGCAATATATATATATATATATATATATATATATATATATATATATATATATATATATATATATATATATATATATATATATATGTGTGTGTGTGTATTTCCCTTTTAATCGTACAGTTTCCTATCAGTTATCTTTTGTCATAAATCTCAATATTCAGATTACAATTCTTCAATGCTCAGGCTAATCGGCACGAAGACAATCTCGGAAGCTTTTTTCTAACAACCACCAGAGAGAGTACTACAAAGAATAATTATGCGCTCATGGCATAGCTATTGTATGAAACTACTTTGCGCATGGATTCTGCGAGTATGAAGATAGAAAATTAGTAAACGTCATTCAAGGGTAGAATTGTACCAGAATAATTCATCGAATATAAAGAGATATTGCACAGGTAGCACAGTACCGTCTGAAACTACAAGCCTTGCATGGCCCATAAGGAGAGGCTGTACTAATTGTATACGTAGATAGTTAACTTTCGTTATCAATAAATTTCTTACAAAGCAGCTACAGCAGGAAGGTTTATGTGGTTAAAAACATAATCCCAATTATAGTTAATACACGTATTTAATTGAATTAATTCTACATTTACATAAGGTATAGGAATCAGAATGGATGCGATTGATATCAGTATGGATGCGATTGATATTTTGATGCTTGTCTTGTATGTGATAACTGTCTTCAGAAAGGCATCCATAAATATCTCCCCATAAAGTTTTCGAGAAGTCAGTCGTAAGATCATTTGCCGCAGTTCCTCCCTCGATATCTGCCAAATCTGTAGCCAAGCATAGTCTCAGCCATTGCTGCATTCCTCATTCTCTTATAATTAGATTTTGGTGTGAGTAGATCTCAAGCTATAGGGTGCCGATGTATTGCCTGTTTCTTCTGGTAGCGTTATCTGGCCTGGAATGATATTGGACGCGACACGTGTTTTCTGTACGAATGTGTATGACACTTTAAAAATGAAGAAAAATCATATAAGGTGTTTCCTAGATTTCATTTACCAAGTACAGTTATACCTCATTATCTTACAACTGCCTTTAGTGTCAGTAGATATCAAGACACCAGAAGCTGTGGGGTGCGGTTTAAGCATTTCTGTTGTATCGTCTGCTATATACTTCTTGCAGTGTTTTGTAGTCTGAAATAACACTGTCTGTAGGAGAACATGTATTACGTCTGGGTACCGTCTGAAACCACCTAGACTGGTTATGTAGCCCTCTAGATGAAATAGAACGAACTGTGACATAGGAAAAAACCGCAGATAAAATCAGGAATAGAGAGAAGTTTGAACGGCCATCAACAGTTTCCACTATTTATATAGTAATTTATTATTTCTGCCCACTGGGCCAAAACAGACGTAAACGGGCACCGTAGTAATTTCTGAAAAGAGAGGCTAAATGATCGAAAAGTGCTGAACGCACAAGAAGTTAAACAGAAAAGGGCTGAACAGATTATCTGCCTGATCTCACTCATCACTAATGTGCCAAGTGTTCCGTCTCATCAGGCACTGTCGGACGAACTCCAGTGACCTGACACCTCAGCGATATAACTAGTGGATATAGGCTCATCGATAGAGGCTCACTAATTTGACAGCTTCAATTCTGACCGTTGAGAGTGATACGAACAATGAAGGCAACCTGCTGACAGAGAACCAAGGTGACACCCCACTATGGTAGCCCACTATGGTAGTTGATGATGATTTTTGATTTGTGGGGGGCTCAACTGCGCCGTCAGCAGCGCCCGTACAGAAACACAATTTTTACACAGTCCGATCTAGCCACTGTCACGAATGATGACGACGATGATGAAACGATGAGGACAACAAAAACACCCAGTCCCCGATCAGACGTAATCCCCAACCCGACTATGGTAGTTGAAAAACTGTTGCTGAGTATACACAAACCGCATTAGAGACGCATATGGAGTAATTAATATGCAACTGACGTTCCACCTTGGCCAGTCGCTCCGATACGTACTGGTAATCAGTTTAATTTCCTCATTTCATTGAAACTACAAATAAATGACGCATATGTTTGTTTCAATTTATGTGGTAACGTATTACTCGCTTTTCCTTCCGTAGACTTTTGTTGTTGGTCTGATTTTAATAGTCTGACGCAATAGTCGTTAGATAGAAATGGAGGGCCATCACTACAATACCGACAGCAACAGCCACTCGTCTCTGCGCTCCTGGTGCTGGGTAAGACACAGTCTGTGACCCGTTCCCCATGTGCAAGCCTGTTTACAAATCGCACCATTTTTAAAGGGATAGTAATTGTAGTGTTAGGAATCACAATTGCTTCTCATCAAGCTGTAGTTCACTCCTCTGTCACCAAATACACTACTAGCTATTAAAATTGCTACACCACGAAGATGATATGTTACAGACGCGAAATTTAACTGACAGGAAGAATATGGTGTGATATGCAAACGATTAGCTTTTCAGAGCATTCACACAAGGTTGGCGACGGTGGCGACACCTACAACGTGTTGACATGAGGAAAGTTTACAATCGATTTCTCATACACAACAACATTTGACCGGCGTTGCCTGGTGAAACGTTGTTGTGATGCCTCGTGTAAGGAGGAGAAATGCGTACCATCACGTTTCCGACTTTGATAAAGGTCGGATTGTAGCCTATCGCGATTGCGTTTTATCGTATTGCGACACTGCTGCTCGCGTTGGTCGAGACCCAATGACTGTTAGCAGAAAATGGAATCGGTGGGTTCAGGTAGGTAATACGGAAAGCCGTGCTGGATACCAACGGCCTCGTATCACTAGCAGTCGAGGTGACAGGCATCTTATCCGCATGGCTGTAACGGATCGTGCAGCCACGTCTCGATCCCTGAGTCAACAGCTGGGGACGTTTGCAAGACAACAACCATCTGCACGAACAGTTCGACGACGTTTGCAGCAGCATGGACTATCAGCTCGGAGACCATGGCTGCGGTTACCCTTGACGCCGCATCACAGGCAGGAGCGCCTGCGATGGTGTACTCAACGACGAACCTGGGTGCACGAATGGCAAAACGTCATTCTTCGGATGAATCCAGGTTCTGTTTACAGCATCATGATGGTCGCATCCGTGTTTGGCGACTTTGCGGTGAACGCACATTGGAAGCGTGTATTCGTCATCGTCATACTGGCGTATCACCCGGCGTGATGGTATGGGGTGCCATTGGTTACACGTCTCGGTCACCTCTTTTTCGCATTGGCGGCACTTTGAACAGTGGACGTTACATTTCAGATGTGTTACGACCCGTGGCTCTACCCTTCATTCGATCCCTGCGAAATCCTACATTTCAGCAGGATAATGCAAGACCGCATGTTGCAGGTGCTGTACGGGCCTTTCTGGATACAGAAAATGTTCGACTGCTGCCCTGTCCAGCACATTCTCCAGATCTCTCACCGACTGAAAACGTCTGGTCAATGGTGGCCGAGCAACTGGCTCGTCACAGTACGCCAGTCACTGCTCTTGATGAACTGTGGTATCTGTGGAAGCTGCATGGGCAGCTGTACCTGTACACGCCATCCAAGCTCGTTTTGACTCAATGCCCAGGCGTATGAAGGCCGTTATTACGGCCAGAGTTGGTTGTTCTGGGTATTGATTTCTCAGGATCTATACACCCAAATTGCGTGAAAATGTAATCACACGTCAGTTCTAGTATAATATATTTGTCCAATGAATACCCGTTTATCATCTGCATTTCTTCTTGATGTAGAAATTTTAATGGCCAGTAGTGTAGTATCTGTTTCCCCTTTGTATATTCATTTCCACGTGAAGACGATTTCGCATTAGGTAAACATTGACCTAATAAGAAGTACACTGGTATTTCCAGTAACTGTTTTATTTACAAACTATGCGACCATCTCATCCTGCGGAGTATTCAAAACACCCCTTCCAGTACCATTTTTAGAGTGTGCTGCTCTGCAGAAAAGTACATCGTCAGAAGAATGCAAGAGATGAGCGGTATTGGAAACCACGGTCCGAATGAATGCTTACAAATAGCTACCATGAAACCCCCTGTGAGCCATCGCGCCAACTAGTGCTGGCGTGCCAGTACAACCAGCCAGCCAGCCAGGCCCACCGCTGGCACTCGGCACTGATGAGCTCTTCCTGCCGCCAGAAAATGGTGGACACAAGCAGGTGACCGACAGCTGTCTCCGAGATAGTTTCATTCCCGATAACAAACTGACAAAGAAAATCTGTTTTATTCTTTCCTAGATGATCCAAACATTTTTAAGGAAAAAATTTTCACTTTAGGTTTCGGACAGCTTCTAACACAAATGCTACCTATCTTGCACAACATTTTATATCTAATACATAATTTAAAAATTAGTTACTCTTTCATTTGATATGCCTAAGGAGTCATCCATTTCATTCACCTTCAATCATCGATTGTACATCTCTTGCTAGCAAAATTTTCTAGGCGCCCTTCAGTTCCACAATAATGGCTATTTGTAAAGCACAGACGTAATTTTGCTCCACAAATTTTATAAAGCAGAGTCACTGCAAGTTAAAACATTTAATAATTTACCACATGCTGTAAGAATCGTATGAAAACCTAATTAAAATGTCTTTGTTTCCTACAGCCTACTGTCCACCATGAAAGTTGAAACACTCACTAGTGGGCGGTAGAGACCAGATTGACTACAACTGTCGTGAATGAACGAGAGATACATAGCAATCACCGAGCGAGGTGGCGCAGAAGTTAGCAAACTGGACTCGCATTCGGGAGGACGACGTTTCAAACACGCGTCTGGCCATTTTGATTTACGTTTTTCGTGATTTTCCTAAATTGCTTCGGGCAAATGTCTGGATGGTTCCTTAGAAAGGGTACGACCAACTTCCTTCCTTATCCTTCCGTAATCAAATGGGACCGATGACCTCCCCTCCTCCAAATCAACCAACGAACCATACATACATACTGATCCTGCCGATCAGTTTGGCACGTCAAGAATGTAAATGGCTTGTCAGAATATTACATAATATACTAGAAAGAAAAAATTATGTAATCGGTGATTGAACGTGAGTGCCCAATATAATACGAGGCGTGTTTTTTTAAAGAAAGTACCGTTCTGAAATTAAAAAAAGATGTGCGAAGATATCTCAATAATTTTATTTTTACATGAAAGCCTGCACCTTAATCTACTTTTCTAAATAATTTTCGTCAATATTGGAGCACTTGTCACAACGTTGTACCAGTTTTTGAATACCCTCCTCATAGAAGTCTGCCGCCTGACTTGTTAACCACTGCATCACCACTGTTTTGACTTCGTCATCGTCTTGAAGACGCTAACCGCCTAGGTGTTTCTTCAAGATGAAACACGGGTGGCCTACGTCACACCAGAATCAAAGCAACAGTCCATGGAATGGCAGTATTCAGATTCACCCAGAAAAATGAAGTTTAAGCAAACAATTTCTGCCCGGAAAATCATGTGCACAGTTTTTTTGGGACAGAAAAGGAGCATTGCTTGTGGAATTTCTGCCTCGTAATGAGACAATCAATGCAGCAGCTTACTGTAAGACATTGCACAATCTGCGCCGTTCAATTCAGAACAAAAGACGTGGCAAGTTGAGCAAGGCCGTCGTTTTGCTGCAAGACAATGCCCGTCCGCATGTGGCGAATCAGACCAAAGATCTCATCACATGTTTCCGGTGGGAAACTCTAGATCATCCTCCGTGCAGCCCCTATCTTGCGCCCAGTGACTACCATCTGTTCCTGCACTTGAAGAAACATCTGGGCGGTCAGCGTCTTCATGACGAAGTCAAAACAGTGGTGATGTAGCGGTTAACAAGTCAGGCGGCAGACTTCTATGAGGAGGGTATTCAAAAACTGGTACAACGTTATGACAAGTGCCTCAATATTGACGTAAATTATGTAGAAAAGTAGATTAAGGTACAGGATTTCAAGTAAAAATAAAATTATTGAGATATTTTAGCACGTCTTTTTTTTATTTCAAAACGATACTCACTTAAAAAACACGCCTCTTATTAATCAGTCTCCTGTCGTTTTCATGATCGAATGCAGTTTTGAAACTTGTTTCATATGGACTTCCTTGAAGAGGTACGAATACTTTTAACTCAATCAACATTTACTGTCTGAACGTAAAACGAAAAGTATCTCCTAGAAACAACACACTGCGCAAAATTGCGGGAACCTCCTGGAGTGTTGCAGCAAAAGTACTTACAACTACAGCCTTGTCTTTGTGTTACGCTGCAGGTAAACATGCCAGCTCGTTTTTGTATTGTTCTGTCCACGCTAAACAAGCGGATGTTACTCTGAATGAGTCGTTTAGACTAATTACTGGATGTCTGGCAACTACACCACGGAGTAAACTCTACCATTTAGTTGCGATTGCCCCTACAGACATCTGGCATGAGGTAGCTGTATGTAGAAAACGGTACAGAGTATCTAACTCAGACAGACACCCATTATATGGTCGCCACCCTCCTCCTCCATGAATAGGTCCGTGAGGACAACAGGAAACACAGTCAAACAGGCATGAGCTCGACTATCTACGTGGAATATGATGTCTGAACCCTACTGGAAAATCGAAGAATGTTGCGTGTGGAAAACTTTGAATAGGCTCAGAACTTGGGTCGAAAGGTCAAAAGACAATCTGCAGAAGTAGGTTCATCCCACATTATCAGTCTTTTGTGACTGTGGAGTTCAAAGAATTTCGGAGCACGTAATAACAATGTAGAGTATGTCCTGCAGGATGTGCCATTGATGACTTGATATCGCCAAACTCTGATGCCATTGCCATTACCAAGTTGCTTAGATTTGTGACTCAGGAAGTCGGGATGAGGGTTCCACTTAACATGGAAGGTCAAGGCCCCTATAATGTCACTCCTTAAACACAATAACTACCAAAACAATAAATTAACAATTTATTCAAGACAATATTTACAAAACAGCTAAGAGACGATCAGCACGGGGCCATCTTTAAGACAATACCAAAATGTCACATAGCTTGCTTCTCAATCAAGGCTGCAAATTATAATTACCAAGACTAACTTACAGAGATGTGCCACAAAGATTTGAGCAGCTAAAGGAACAATAAATTACAATCTGGAGGTGATTTAAACGTTAACAATTAATACAATTCATTCCCAAGCAAATTAAAAAAACTTTTTAAAAAAAATTACGTGAAACACGTTAAAGTTTACCAAACGGGCAGTGACGCCAGGCTGCCCTAGGCAAAAGGTGACTTAACTTAAAATGCCTGAAACAACACCTAAACGCCGGGGCCCAGCCGGGAGTCACTTCCCATTAGATGTCACGTCAGAGTTTCTGTGCACCGAAGCGAAACGTGGCGCCGCTCCCACACACCCCAACTCGCAGGAAATTAGAACACAAACAGACCGTAGATGACACGGCAAACACCAACCCAACATCAATTAATAGTCTATAAGTTAAAAGATCAATAAATAAGAATATAAATGAAGAAGCAATTGCTCTAATACTGAGTGAGTGCATTCAAATAAATGCACGTATATAAAGGAACTACGTATAAATCACTATCTTTACAAAATACGAGTCTTTACTACTAAGGAAGTTAATGCTTTCAATAAACGCACGTATGTAAATGACCCAAATTTTACATCAATATACATGGGACGTCGACTTGGTGGCAACCAAAATACATTGAAAATATCATACAGACAATACATAAACTTCTGGATACCGTCCCAAAAAGCCAAGAAATATAACACACCTACGTGCTAATCAGCTTCCTAATATTAATGCAACCAGCGACTTTTTAAAAGAAATTAGTAACTGCTGCTCTCCATGCGGTCACACATTTTGCCGGCTGCTCTTACTTCAACAACGCGTACATTAGGGCAACCAAGCAACAAATACACTCGCTGGGACGCAAATGGTTCAACGAAACGAAGGCACCAAAATCACTTACACCTTCGATGGAGAGCGTTGTTCGAGATGGCTTCCAGTGATGGGTCTCTCCGAGAAAATAGGCACGAAGGCAATGCGACGAACAGCGCCCGGCGTTGACATCAGGCAGGTCCTCCACAAACTCGCGACCGTCTTACGAGGTAGGCCCGGCGTGCCGCTGCTGGCTGAGTACGCGTGTTTTCCTCTTCGTCCACCCAAGCACGTCCTTGCGCCCCGTAGCGAGTCCAACACCAACTGCCGTAAGCGCGAAACACCGCGAGATCACAACAGGGGCAAAGACCCTAGTACAGCCGGGTAATCAATAGTGTCGTGCCAAAGATCTGCTGTCCAGAAAAGGCACGCCACGGCTCAAGATTGTCGTCTTTGTCTTTATTTCTTTTGTTTAACACTGTTTCAATGTCCGCAAAGGTGGAGTATGAACTGTAAGATGCAACATTGTCTTCAATTTTTTTAAAATTAGCAATCATAAAGTTACTGTTGCTATCCAGCCTACTACATGTATCTATCTTGAATGCTGAAGTTCCATATTTTGACACGAATAAATAAAGAAAAAACATTTAAACTGTTCTACAAATGAAGTTGACATTTGAGATATGTTGTTGGCCAACGCGACCAAAGGAAATTTATTTTATATCAACGGCATCTATGTGCAATGGCGAGGTATTTTCTTCTTTCCCTAACACATAATGTGATGTATACCTTGCGACAATCGTGGGGCGTGCCTCTAAAACACTCTAGGCCAGCAATAAGCAAACAGCTCTTCTCTGAACACTAGACTGCCTCGAGGTTACCTGACGTCGCTCCTACACAAACATAGCTGGGATTGTGCCGAGAGGAATGTGTGTACCTTAAATCCTCTTTCGGCAGTATTCGTGAGCCGTGACCAGGTGAGTGACCTCACATCATTATGAGTTTCCAACAACGCTTCCGGTTTCTGTTGGAGACAACGTCAATGTCGCGTACGTCGAATCGCCGTCATCAGAGTGCAGCAGGGGTACTATAGAGTACTAGAGACATGTGTAGCACATTCTGAATCGGCGGTTACTGTTTCGCACCACACTTCTTTCTAGCTTAATTTCATTAACATTTCCACTTTCATTGACTACGGTGGCTTATGATCGCCACTGGAGGAAGTAACTGTATATGTCACATCCAATAATATTGCAAAAAGTAGTTATGCTTATTTTACATAATTATATTACTATTATGAACCGGAAATCTTTTTTGACATTCACAATTATGAAAAGCTGCTTAAGTGGAACTCTCCATCACGCGCCGAAATTACAACACGAACCAGTATAAATCAAGTCCAAATATACAGAAGACATGTAAGACGAGAGAACGGCGGGAGCTTAAATAACACCTCCAACCACTCGGACCGCATCTTGTTGAACGAGGCGGAAAGGAACCAGAAATGCAAGTAACGAGGTCCAGGCGAAAGTTCACAACGTTCGTTGGCCAATGCACGGTGCAAAACAGCGTACAGCGCTAAATCAGGCCTTACAAGTGTCCTCTTTCACTGCGCCACCGTCCGTTAATTTCACACAGACTTTCCCAGCTGCTGAAAACTCGTATTTCTTCCGCCCCTTGCGATAAACTGCGTAAAAGTAGTCGTCACATTAGTTCGAGCTACGCTCGTAACGCTTCCTTTTGGGGACAATAAATGATGGCGAACCTACACTGAACTGGTTTAAGACAAGAAACATTTCGGAGGAAATTAAATATTGGTTCTTTACCTGATATGGCCGAGCGGTTCTAGGCGTTACAGTCTGCATCCGCGGGACCGCTACGGTCGCAGGTTCGAATCCTGCCTCGGGCATGGATGTGTGTGATGTCCTTAGGTTAGTTAGGTTTAAGTAGTTATAAGTTCTAGGGGACTAATGACCTTAGAAGTTAAGTCCCATAGTGCTCAGAGCCAGCCTTACCTGACAGCGTAAATCAAGGATAGTCAACCTCTTTTGCTTCCCGTTCACTTTCGTGTATCTGTTACCAGAAAATTTTTCTAACCGCCCACCAGTTCCACAATAATATAATTTACAAAATATGGAAATGACTTTGCTTTATAAAATAAAGTTACAGCAAGTCAAAGCATATAATGAAAATTACTTATCGAATAGTTCATATAAAAATTGTATGAAAACCTAATGAAAATGTATTTTAAACCGCTAGAGCCTACCGCCCACCATGAAACCTTGAACGCCGACACGTGGCCGGTAGGACCCTGGTTGACTACCACTGGCATAAATGAACGAGATATACATATAATGCCGTAATCAGTCTAACATGTCAAGAATGTATAAATGGCTTAACAGAATATAACACAGAATACCAGAAAGAAAATCTACTACACAAAGATCACTATTGATCGAAAAAAGCTGAGCGGTTGGCCAGGGGTAGAAAGAAGGAATTTCTGGACTTTGAGGAAGCTTACGACCATCTAAGATGGATAAGCAGTTCTGTATCTAAATAAGAACGAAGCAAATCACACGAACAGTATCTATACAAAGGAATATTTACCAATATTGGCGTTCATAATCGCTATAGTTTGACGTTGGAGTCACAGATGCAACGAAGCAAAAGAGAAAAACGCAGAGATACAAGTGCTACGAGAACTAATATGAATGCTAAGGTCCGCATACAACCTCACCCCTATGGCTGAAAGAAAGGATATACTTTCTGATGAAAAGTATCCAGACAGGCCTATCTAATGCGGAATTGACCACTAGGTGTCGCGAGAAGCGAACGAGTCACTGTAGAAGCAGGCGGGGGGGGGGGGGGGGGGGGGGGGGGGGGGGGGGGGGGGGGGGGGGGGGGGGGGGGGGGGGGGGTGTGTGGATATTGTACTGCCGGAAGAACGTCAACAAACAAGTCATTCAAAATGGTTCAAATGGCTCTGAGCACTATGCGACTCAACTTCTGAGGTCATCAGTCGCCTAGAACTTAGAACTAATTAAACCTAACTAACCTAAGGACATCACACACATCCATGCCCGAGGCAGGATTCGAACCTGCGACCGTAGCGGTCACGCGGATCCAGACTGAAGCGCCTTTAACCGCACGGCCACACCGGCCGGCAAACAAGTCATTGATTGGATGTCACCTGAGTAATAAAGGGGACATTTCAACCCTATTAAAGCTGCCTAAGACGACTGTTGCTGACGTGAGTGTGAAATAGAAACGCAAAGGAACAGCCACAGATAAACCAAAATCAGACAGACCTCATGTACTGACGAACAGGGACTAACGAGCTTTGCGGAAGGTAATCGTAAAAAACGCATGAAATCAGTGGATGAAATCACTCGTGAGTTCCAAAGTTAACCGGCACTCCAGCCACCACAGTGACTGCGCAGGAAGTTGAAAAGAATGGGCTACAATGGTTGAGCAGCTTCTCATCAGCCACACATTTCTTGAGGTGGTGTTAGAGCGACGCAGCTGGACTGTGGATGAATGGAAACGAGTGGTTCGGTGTGGTGAATTACGCTACACCCTGTGGCAATCCGATGGAAGATTTTCGGTTTGGAGAAGGTCTGCAGAATCTTACCTGCCATCACGTGTAGTGGCAAAAGTAAAGAGGAATTGGTGTTACGGTACGGGGAATGTTTTCGAGGTTGGGATGAGTTATAACGTCGATTTCTCACCAGACTCCAGCGTCCAACATCACTACCTTCTCTGGTCTCGGCCCTTGAGGAAGAATAAGCTGCCTTCCTCCACAGACCTTCAGATGCCACACTGAAAGTGTCCAGAAGAGTTCAAACCGTCATAAAGGCGAAGAGTAGACACTCCACATAAATGTCGACTAATAGATGCCCGACCACTTTTGAGCAATTTCTATTCTGCTCTTACATGACGCAAAATTTGAAGTATTAGAACAAAAGAAAAGCGTCCATGTAGCCAGATGGTTGGCAGCACTGCCTTAAGTGTGGTGGATCCCTGGTATCTCCTCAGATTTTAGAGCGATCTGGAAAGGGGCCCACTTAGCGTCCTGAGGTCAAATGAGGAGATGGTTGAATAAATAATCAGCAGCATCATTCGGTTTCATCTACTGGCAATAACTTTTGGTAGGTTTGGCGACATGCTTATCACATGTCCTACAGACATAGATCGCTCCTCACACTGCCTTGTACGCATTACTCGGCCCGTCCGAAGAGGCTTAGGGCCTAATCCGTGAGTAGTGTTTATGTTTTAGTACAAAAGAAAGACGGCAAAAGTTAATACTGTGGAAAGAGAAAAACTGAAAACCCGGCTCAGAATGGTAGAAACGAGAACTGAATTTGCAAGATGGTAGGCAAATTACGAAAAATCAGTGTTTCTGAGTTTTCTCTCCAGCAGTGATCCAATAATATAATAAAAATGAAAATCTGAAAATACGTGAGTGTGCGTCGTATGCGACGAGGTTCAAATTTAAAGAAACAACTAAATCGATGTAAAATTGAAAGAAAAATTATTAAAGGTGTCCTGAGGTAATAGTGGTCTTGGTACAGGGACTGTCCTAAACCAGCTCACAGTATTTTAGGTGGTATTCGTGTGACAAAGAAGTTAATCCTTTAAGCGGTAGAGGAATATCAGGAGAAATACAAGACACGATTTGCGTAAATATGTATTATCCGTCTGAAAGCAGTCGTAGAGGAGCGAGGACTGACTTTTTCAAACAGGAAATTACGTATGTTTTACGAACGTCGTGGAGCAAAGTCGTATTGGGCGGTGATTTTAATTCTGTTATTAGCAATAAAGGCCAAATAACAAAATTCAACAGGTACGTGAAACTCGAATACATGGTCAGAAATTTAAATATGATTGATACTTTAGTCATTCACTAATAATTCAGCGAGCAAAATAGACCAGATTTACAGCTGACAAGACATAGTACGTAACGCCACTACAATAGAAATCTGTCCTGTATATTTTCTGCGCTGTGCTAATATTACCAGAATTAATGTATAAAATCAAAAAGATACTAGATATTAAATATTACTTTATTTAAAGGTGAGGAATTAAGAATTTGGCACTGAAAACATGGAAGGCCTTTGTCACTAATTTAAGGAAAAACCCGGCTGAATGAATTGGTGAGCAGAGCATGTGAAACCCAAGCTAAGGAAATGCCTTAACCGATGTGGTCACAACAAAAGTAAGTGGAAGAAAAGTTCTGAGGAATTTTATTTCATGTGTGTCCGAGAATTGTAACAAAATACACGAGATATAACCACTGGAAGTCCACTGATAAAACAGATTAAAGCACAGATATTGTAAAAGCAGGGAAGGGAACTAGAGGATCTAAAAGTGAGGTCAAGAACTCACAGTATTGTTCAAAACGAAAATGCGTCAGTCTACCATCTAACCCGAACATCGAAGGGCCAAAACACAAAATAATCGAGACAGCACGACTAAGCCCATATCAAAAATGTAGCACTGCAACACTTCCATGAGTTCTATGCTGCAGAAGAACTAAACAACAATCTCGAATCAGTTTTTCTGTATGTTACAGACGACGTGCTTACAGAAGCATTTAGAGAAGAGGAAATATATGAGGCGTTATTGAGAATTCAGAAAGGCAAGTCACAAGGAACAGATGGCATACCATCTCAACATTACCTCAGTCATGTTGATATATTGAAAGAGGAGTTAATTAACATATTCAACGATATATGGTACGTCCAACAGTTTCTTACATGCTTTCAAGAGGAGCTCGTCGAATTGGCACACAAGATCATCGAATCACTTAGCCCGATAAACGTGATGAACGACAACTACAAATTATTAATTAACTTGACAGGCAAAAGCAAGATTAAAATAGACTGCCGAATGTGTGCTGTCCCTGGACATAGTGTAGTCGACACCCTGAGTGACTTAGTGGTCATTATGGATATCTATAAAACAAGTGACTCCGTAATATCTATTGATTTTTTCGAAAGGTTTCGACCGGATACCTCACAGTTTTCTACTGAAAGCAGTGAGGAAATTGAGAACGTCCAACAAATTTTCCCATCTTTGCAGAGCAATTTTGCAAGAAGCCCAGTTCAAAATACGGTCAATGGACAACTGAGCCATTCGATATAAAGCTATCGGTCTGTCAGGCTCAGCCACTACCGACAGTGATTTTATTAGGAAAGAAAATCATATGTTGAGCATTTTCAGATGATCTCATCATTTTTTTCCTTGGCGCGAGACCAGTTAACGAAGGTAAAATATTTCTCAAACTTGCTGCGAAGCACAAAAGCCAAGATCAGTTGTAATAAATCCAAGGTAACGAACATTGAGGAAGGGCTGCGGTTGGACGAACAACCACGATCATCCACAGCAGCAGATATACTACGTCTAGGGCTAGATCTGGTGTCAAACTCGCAAAAGATGCAGACAAATAACTGCCGCCCGATGTTGAAATAAAATTAAGTCCAGCATACAGCTACATTTCGAGGGAAGTCTCGATATAGTCCAGAAATGAAAGCTAGTGAACGAGTTCATCTTATCGGTAATGTACTTCATAGCGTCAGTTCTGACAGTATCAGCACCAATAGCCAAAAATCTACCATCAGCAACTGAATATTTTCGAAGCAACATTAAACTTTTAATAAAAAGGAATCGGGTTAACAAACACTGACGCTAAAAGCAAAGTATTACTAGTACGCAATGTCCTCAAACGATTAAAATTCTACCGTACTAACCTGAAAAGTGCCCTTAGAAAAGCACATCAGCCAGAAAACCACGTATCACCAGAAAACATCGGCATAAAAAATCCAAAACTCAGCTTTCTCACAACCTCCATAGCCGTGAGCAGCTGCGTAACTCACACAGACAAAATGTATAACGCAAAGAACTGATGAGGTCCTAACAGAATGTAAGCTAAATTTCCTCAGGTCATTTGGCCTGAAGTGTGAAAGTACATTCACAACAACCAAATTACTTCAGATGTTAGGACAACCTGGTGTAAAGTCGTCAGTGAAACCATTCCAGTCCACACAAAGATATACTCTACTCAACTTGCAGATATACTCATTTGTGACAAGTGTAATTAAAGAGTATACACTTATGCACCGATTAACATGTTACCATGCACGCGAATTCTGGGAACGGATGCAACAAAAAATTGCATCGCTACTGAGGACAGCAACACAATAAACCAAGATACAAGAAGTTATCTCACCAGACCAAAAATGGTACCCCACCCCAGAAAAGCAATATGGTAATCTGGCTATTGGGCCAATTCACACATTATATGATAACATAAAAAAACGCTGAGTTCAGCGGAGTTTTCTTATAGACTATTAACGTTACACCACGAACCGTCGAAAAAAGAAGAAATTATTAAAAAATTTTGCAAGCTACGCAACTAAGGTACCCCTGCATCGAGATATTAACACCACTTCATAGATTACTGTGTCGTCTACTTTTTATTTTGTATTCAAGATCAATAGTTTTAATCGTCCTATTACCTGTATTTTAAATGCAACTTACAGACAGGAAGCATGAAAAAGTTGGTAACGAGAAAAAAATGCTACAATTTAGAAGAATAGTTTCATTTACTTATTTACTTTTTCCTAAAAAAAAGAACTTCAGTTTCTTTGTGTGGCGATCGGATTTAGACAAAAAAACTGAATTCTTTGCATTTATAAAGAAGCAAAACTTTAATTTTTAGAACATAGAGAGACCTAGAGGATTCCAGAAAAAAGATAAATTAACTTTATATTTTAGGAGTGAAGGACTTTATAGTCATCTAAATGAGCTTCGCTATATTATTACTTTCTTTTAGTTTCATGAAATTAAACAATTCCTCTTGTGATTTAATTTACAATTAAGAAGAAAAATAAATTTAAAAATAAACGAAAATGGTGTAAAATGGGGGTAGCATCTTTGACAAAAAAGAGGGCTAGTGTCTTTGACTCGTAATTAAAATATCATGGATCACGGGTTCGATCACATCCACTGGTTAAATTTTGAATAAAAATCACCAGAAATGGTGGCTGAGGACTTCCAGTGTCAGAGGTTATTCTCGTTCTTTTAAATGGGTAAACGAGCGGACATAACACTGAGGCATTCTCTTGCCCATGAGGTGGGAAATTCCACCTAAATGGCGGCAGAATCAGCAACCATCAACGATGCGAGGATACAAAACGCAATGGAAGCCACTGCATTAAAGAGACATAATCTGTTTTTTTTTTTCCTTCATTCTTCTAGTCTGGGTGCCATAGAAATGTAATAACACGTGAGGAATATACTGAATCTACGGCTTGTCTTAGAAGATGGGTTAAAGAAAGGCTCACTCTCATTTATAGTATTTGTAGACTCAGAGAAAGCTTTTGACAATGACAACTGGAACATATTCTTTGAAATCTTAAGGTAGTAGGGATAAAATACACGGAAAAAAGGTTATTTACCACCTGTAAGCAAATCACACTGAAATTGTAAGAGTCTAAGGATATGAAAGGGAATCAGTAGTCAATATAAGAATGAAACAGGCTTGTAGCATATCCCCGATGTTATTCAACCAGTACGTCGACCAAACAATAAACAAAACAATGGGGAAATTTGAGAATTTGGTTAAAGTTCACGGAGAAGAAATAAAAAGTTTGAGTTTTGGGAATGACACTGTAATTCTATCAGAGACGGCGAAGGCCTCAGAAGAGCACCTGAACGGAATCGATACGGTCCCTTGAAAAAATGTGTAAGATGAACATCAACAAAACTGAAACTAGGATGAAATAAGGGTAAGGAATGTACCCGAATTACGTCTGGCGATGCTACAGGAATTACACTAGGAAATGAGACACTAAAAGTAATAAATGAGTTTTGCTTTATGAGCAGGAAAATAACTGACAACTGGTGAACTGGAGAGGATATAGAAAGAAGACCCTCTGCAGCAAGAATAGCATTTCTGAACAAGAGGAATTTGCTGGAGCGTAATTTAAGTTTAAGCTTTAGGAAGTCTTCTCTGAAAGTTTTGTAGCCTTGTACAGTTGTGAAACGGGAAGATACCAGCTGCGGTACGAAGAGAATTGAAGCTTTTGAAATGTGATACTGTAGGAAACTGCAGAAGATGAGATGGTTAGATCGAGTAACTAATGAAGAGATACTGAATCAAATTGGAAGAAAACTCGACTAAAGATGGGGGTCGGATACATGAGTACATATTGAGGCTTCGAGCGATCATCAATTTGCTAATACAAGGAAGTGTTGGTGTTAGAAATTGAAGAGGGATACCAACGGATAAACACAGTAAGCATATTCAAATGGAATTACTCGGAGCGCTTCATCAAACCGGTCTTCAGACTTATGACTGCAACGACAATGTTGTGGTCTGTAACAGAAAAAGCGTCATGATGATATGTACCGGATTCCATATGGATCTCTGGAGGAGAACTGACAAGAAGGGGGCAACCAAGAGAATAAGGCTGAATAACCAACGAGGGAGTACATTTCTGCCAGTCGGAGTGTGGTTGCGCAGCTACACAATATGAAAAGTGAAAAGGAGGAGCTCACTGTAAATATAGTGGGGATCAGTAAAGTGAAATGGAAAGAAAATAAGAATCTCACGTTATACGAATGTAGGGTAATGTCAATAGCAGCGGAACGGTATAAAGAGAACAGTGTGAATTGCTGGGAACAGTTCAGTGATAGGGTTGTTAACAGAATTGGCGTAAAACCAACTCCAACGACAAAAGATCAGGTATAAATACCGACATCGAAACCAGAAGAAGGTGAAATATACGAGAATATTGAGCCAGCCGATGTGGCCGAGTGGTTCTAGGCGCTGCAGTCTGGAACCGCGCGACCGCTACGGTCGCAGGTTCGAATCCTGCCTCGTGCATGTCCTTAGGTTAGTTATGTTTAAGTAGTTCTAAGTTCTAGGGGACTGATGACCTTAGATGTTAAGTCCCATAGTGCTCAGAGCCATTTGACCCAATTTGAGAATATTGAACATGTAACTCAGTATGTAAAGGGATGTAGTAACCTAATAATTATGGGGGACTGGAACGCGGTAGAACAGGAAGGAATAAAAGACAGAGTTACGGGAAAATATGAGCTTGGTAATAGGAATAAGAGAGGAGAAAGACTAATTGGCTTGTTCAATAAATTTCATCTGATAATAACGAATATACGGGAGGAGGCATATATGGAAAAGGCCCGGTGATACAGGAAGATTCCAGCTGGATTACATTGTGGACAGGTATTATGAAATCAGACGTTGGATTGTAAGGTGTAACTCGGATCAGATTATAGACTCGCATTATATTTTAGTAATGATGAAGCGAAGATGAAGCAAAGACTGATGTTTAAGAGAATCGTCCGGAAAAAAACAATGTGGACAGAAGTATTGATGAATAATGAAATGCGTTTGAAGTACTCTAAGGCTGTATATACTACGATAATGAATATGACAGTAGGTAGTTCGGTCGAAGACGAATGGACAGCTCTAAAAATGGCTAACGGTATAAGTGCTCACATTAAAAAGGATGTAAGATAGGGATGCAATCAATCATTCCTACAGCTCGTTCTATACATCGAAGAGATAATGACAGAAATAAAAGAAATGGTTCGAGAGCTGGATTAAAATTCAGTTCGAAAGGATACCAATGATAAGATTCGCTGATAGCACTGCCATCCTCGTGAAACCGAAGAAGACTTACAGGACCTGCTGAATGGAATGAACAGAATGCAATGAGAACAGAATGCAATGAGAACAGAATAGACCGAAGAAAAATGAAGATAATGAAGAAAAGCAGAAATGAGGTTGGTGACAAATTTACACCAAAATTAGAGACCAGAAAGTAGACGAAGTTAAGGAATATTCCTATGATCGAAGCAAAATAACACAATATGGACGATGTAAGGAGGACAGAAAGAATAGGCTAGCACTGGCGAAGAGGGCATTCCTGGTTCATTGAAGTCTAATACACCTTAATGTGAAGAAGAAATTTATGTTAATTTGCGTTTATAGCACAGCATTGAATGGTAGTGAATGAATCATGGACTGCTGGAAAATAGGAACAGAAGAGAATCGAATCGTTTGAAATTTGGTACTATAGAAGGATGTTGAAAATAAGGTGGACAGATAAGAAAATGAAATGAATAGATTCCCCGCAGAATCGGTGAAGAAAGGAGCACGTTGGAAACACTGACAGGAAGGGACAAGATGATAGGACATGTATTAAAACATCAGGAAACAACTTCATGGTATAGGGCTGTAAAGCCTAAAAATTGTAGGGCAAGACAGAAACTGGAATACAGCCAACAAATAATTGGGAATACAGGATGAAAATGCGACTCAGAGATGAACAGGTCGGCACAAGAGAGGAATTCGTGAAGGGCTGCATCGTAAGAGACTGATTACTCAAAAAGAAACTGTGCGGAGTGACAACTAACTAATTTGTTCAAAGTAAGGCAGCTCTTCCGAGACGTTAAGGGGCCAGTGGAAGAACTTAAGTCCCATTCCAGTCGTCCTAGATGACAATTCGTTAGAAATTTTACACGATATTTGTAAATCACAACACGAAACTATTTGCCACTTCAGTAACCTAGATACAGAAAGTCTCTGATATTTTCTTCGCTATCATTTCTTTACCTTAAATCTTGTGGTCTAATGTGAACTGCTACAAATTTCCAATCTTCGCCGTGGTATGGCTAAAACATAAACAAGCGGTGTTAATTTAAATTTCGTTTGAACATTTTTTAGGATGTAAGTTTGCCATTACATAAAAATGACTACCAAAGGTCAGGATTTTAATTGAACCGGACTACAGTCACAAAACACAACACGCAAATGTTTCTTTAAAATATTGAATGATCATACGACGTAAGAAATGTTAAATTAGTGAATAGGACTTATCATTTCGAATGGCTGTTGTCTTAGCGTGATGCTACGAAGACGGCAGAGGATTTTATGCATTTAAGGACACACATTGGGGAGAGGTGATTTGGATGATTTGGAATGGAAACTTTGAACAGCAATTATACAGGTTGCGGGCTTTCTGAAATAACTACGCACCCTCAGAGTTGCAATATTAAGAGTTTTGGCTGGTTTCGTTATCTAGGGGCTGGGATACGTAATTGCCGCATTACAGGCCAAATACTGCTGAGTCTACAGTATACGATAAGAATACCACACATGAATCGAATGGTCGAAGGTTTCTATCACTAGGCATTTGCGAATCATTAATGTAACATACAAATTTATAAATGAAAGACTGCAATTAAATAAAATCTGCTGGTACTATCTTAACGACTTTAAATGATGAGTACGACAGTAGAAGTACTTTTGAGAATGCGGGTATACTTCTGCAAAACACTTAGTGGTGTCGATGGTCCAGCAATTGTATAAAATACAAGTTGAATAACAGGGAAACAACAGATTCCTACTTCACGTAATTAGTTATGAACAACAACATGGCTCGCGAGATATTCACTTCTGAATGCATACTACGACTTCACTGCAAAAGCCACGGAAATCACACAAGAGCACAGGTCGGCACTCTGAAATATTTCTATCCTCCGCGACCACGCGCAAACTCCTCCACTGTCGAAGTCCTTCCTCCCGTGACTCTACGTCCGTCGCGCCGTCGCGTCCAGCACTTCCCGTGTCATCTCCCGTACCAAGTGCCGTACTCCCCACTTCCATAGTCTCTCCACTTAACGAACGCTGTCATTGGCTAGAGTGCTCCCGCCCTGTCTTCAAGCCAATGTGCACTCACAAACATATTGAAACACATACGAGATACTGGATTTACATTTAAATAACTAGAAAGTAAATAAATTTTCCTACGGCTGGACCATAAACACGTTCTAACACACATCATTAAACACGTAAACAATTAAATAAACATATATCAAAAGAAAAGAAGCAAAAGGTAGGCCAGGAGGCTAATGTCTCTGTGCTTTCTAAAACACAGTAAATGTTTAACCAGTTTCTTCATGAATAGTATATATCGGATATAAACAAAGACATATATGAATAACTATATTTATAAGCATGCTGCTACCGTTTTATCGTGTAACTGTGGAGTACATACGGCCTGACGCGATCGATACTAATCGGCCACTTTAACCTCCAATAACTCATGTACTATTCAAGTTACATGCCTGTAATTCATACCAATTTAGGTTTACACTAATAGCTTTCTAAAGACACGGCGATCGACAAAATCGGATGAAGCGTTTATATTTTGGAAATTAGTTTGTGGGTGTTACCTTTATAATTTACCGTCAGATACTAAACTGTAAACTAACGAAGATATTGAAAATCTGATTACACCATCAGAGTCGTCGTGCAAATAATAGTAGTGTACATGTTTCTTTTTGAGATATCATGATTCATCTGGCTGCTATTAATTTCTGAACGAACTGTGAAATGTCTGCCATTAAGGTTTCACAAAGTCAGCCATCTTTGGAACTCCCAGCATAGACATCTCTTTCATCGACACAAAGCACCGTCCTCGTCATAGCGGAATTCCCAGCCACGCAGCTGGACCATGCGCTGGGGCTACCCCTCTCGTCCGGCTAACGTTTGCCATCACGTGTATTCTGCCGCGCCCCAGCTTTACGAGCGTCCTGTGCGGTCGCCCAAATTGCGAGCATATAATATTTTCAGGGCGTCACAACTCGCCCGTTACCTCACAAGGTAGAAGCGTGGTAATGCTGTCGAGAAACTATCTTGCAAGCCCGCCCGACTAGCCGCGTGGTCCAACGCGCTGCTTCCCGAACGGAAAGGCGTGCCGGTCCCCGGCACGAATTCGCCCGACGAACTAGTTTCGAGGTCCGGTGTGCCGGACAGTCTGTGAGTGGTTTTTAAGGCGGTTTTCCATATACATCGGCGAATGCGGGCTGACTCTGCTTATTTCGCTTCAGTTACACTGTGTCGGCGATTGCTTCGCAAACACCGTTTCCACGTACGCGTACACCATAATTACTCTACCACGCAAACATTTGGGGTTGCACTCGTCTGGTATGAGACATTTCCGGCGGCATCCACTGGGGGTCGAAAACACAATAGCCCTGGGTTCAGTGTGGTGCGGCGATGGGGTGAGTAGACTGCTGTTGCCTGTTGTGGGGTTGTGAGCCACTGAGAGCTACGGCATGACGAAGCTTCTCCATCGTTTCTTGGTCCCCGGTTTAATACAATACAAGTATGTTGGAATGTGCTGATGGGTGAGGCTGAAATTTATTAAAATTCGGTGGCGCTATAGAAGTTGTACTATATTTTTATCGTGAAAAGAAAAAAAAAATGGAAGGAGAAAGAAGCAGGTAGAGCATTGACAGATTCCACTATTGTATGTGATCCGAACACAGTTCAGTTGTACATGGAACAATTACGGCTTTTCATTGCCTAACGTCTTCATTTCGTGAAATTTGTTGATACTATTTCCCGATGACTGAATGCATTAGAATGGAATGGATTTATGGATAAAATGTAATCAGCCGATATTCAACCGGAAGGCGACACGGTATCGTTTTTCTCCTCCATGCGTCAAATCACTCCGAGGTCTCCTGTCTCAGTTCTCTTCTGTATCTCGAAGGAGTGACTGTTCTATTAATTTGCGAATAATATGCTTGATAAGTTAATTACTTCTTGAAACATTTCTCTTTCGTCCAGGATACAACATAACAGATTCCAATATAAATGGAAGCGTCTATTATTTTCATCACTTGTTCATGACCTTAGGCTATCTGAGGAAGTCTTGTAAATGTACATAATGTCGAAATCACAAATTCATGTTCGCAATACGTCCTGCTAGCTGTTATCTCTGCTCTCATGATGGCCAAGTTCAATCGATCAAAATTCCATGTGTCATCATTACTCCACTTGGCTTCATTCGAGTCGGGTGCAGCCATCATAATCCAGTTCAAGCTCCAGCACTACGCAGGCGGGTTGAAGCTGACATCCATATAGATAATTAAGCGTTTCTGCCTCTTACACATTTTGAACTTGTACTGCCACTCACTAGTGCTCTAGTAGAACATCAGAAGTGAAAAGTATAACATAAAGGAAAACGAAGTTTATAGCAACCTAGCAACAGTTACAACACTGGTTAGAGCTACTGAAAGGAATCTTTTATTTAAAGGGTTTAACTCTTCCAACGATAGCTAACAGCTGTCACGATTTCTGCACGACTGCTGCAGCGTCGAAATTTGTTGGAATGGACCGAGTACCAATTAGCGGCTGAACATTAAGACTGGCTCGGGTCGTAAAATATTCCCCTGTTTTGCATGTGTGTGTAGGAAGAATGGGAAGGTAAATTTGCTGCTGATTTCCCCAGCTGTCGTGGTTGAAATTAAATATCGAAGTGGCCGGGGTGTTAGTTACAGACATAACGTCATATTGCTATATTGCTTACGTTTCTTATTCCAGCTGCAGCATCTCGTCACACACAGTACATATTTCAAGTTTCGTCAGCGTCTGTGTTGAGAACAACCTATTTATGCTGTACCATTCACACTGTACTAACTACACATTAGTAATATAGCGCGCCTGACGCATCGAGCGAGGATGTGCAGTATTTATGTCCCATAATTCTTATTTGGTTCTAAAGAGAGCCAACGCTAATTTCGGCGTCTACTAGAATGGTTCCTTCAAAGAACATGCCCTACTTGCTACTCCACCATTGTGGTTGCACAGCAGCCGGTTGTTTAATTCAGCCTACCAATCTAGCCATTGTTTCACCATTCGCTCCAGAATTTTGTGTTGCGACTGCACAATACTGAGGGTGGGAAGACCTTTGTGAAACACCTTTTCCCAATATCATACATAACGATAGATCACGTAAAGTGTCCTCCGCCACACACTGTTGGGTGGCTTGCGGAGTATAAATGTAGATGTAGATCAAAAGATAGTAACGTCGCCGGGTGCTCATTTGTCGACGCAAATACGAGTGACCGAAAAAAATACAGGCTGCTCCCTGAGGCATTTGTCACGACGGCTGAAACGCTCCCCGAAATACACTGCAGCAGTGTAAGTGACTCTGTCTGATCCGCAGACAGCGCTGCAAATACTACAGCATCGCCGTAGGCAACGTCACAATAACGCTTCGTGTTCGAGATAGTGCAGCAAGCGGACGTTCTACAACAGATCAGTGTCGAAATTAAGTTTATTTAGGACAACGAACTGGTGGACATGCTAGAAAAGAACGCCCTTACTACGGGCAGTCATGAGTAATACAACGTATCGAATTTTTAATTTACTCTGACTTTGAAGTAATTACAAAGAAACCAACGTCACAATGAATAGAGAACGTGTGATGCCATGGGGCGGTGCTGTCGCGGGTTGCAGCTGTACGGTGGTAGTGCACACAAACCATGCCACACTTCTTCCATACGACGGTCACACGCCTGAAATTTAACCACGGACGCTAAAATCAATATCTCCACCGATTCGCAAGATCGGATTCCTCTACCATGAACATGAAAAGGAAGGAGATCTTGTGGGTGGGTGTCAACGACGGAAACAACAAGCGACGAACACTGCTCCCACAATTTGGAATCATAGAACATATGGAACAAGAATTGATCATTTTATAGTATATTTTATTAACTCCACTAAATACAATTCCGCTTGCCCTACTCGCTCCCATTTAACATGGACAATGCCGAGGTGGGCTGGCATGGCTGCTTCCACGATACGGATTGCCGTAGATGCAGCCATGTCCGAACGATATCTGTGAGGAGGCCAAACAAACATATGTTTCATCAAGAGTGACAGTAGTCTCTTCAGTATTTCTTGGGCCAACAGTGTGGATGATTGATTTATCTGACCGAACAACATTTGGCCAACATATTTCAGTTATGTTTGTACTGCGAACGGCTGAAAACAAGTGTACTTCCCGAGGACATTCAGCTCTGTTGTATGGCTTAACGAAGGTATTCTTATGGGTGAAATGTTTGGGAGGTAAAACAGTCCTTCATTCGAAACTCCAGGCGGGAACTGCACTTTTGGATGTTGTCATTAGGAAAAACAAAATTGCCATTCCTTAGTTCGGAGGAAGAAAAGAAGGAAGTGTAACCTATAGGCCACGGATGTCCAGCCGTTTAGATTACCTGGGACACATTGAAAGAAGACAAGTATTTTTGATCCGCACATAATATACTTAACATTTACGGTGTAACAATGAACGGTATGGCCTAATGAAAGAATAGTGCTCACTCCTTGGACTGTGTTGGTACGTGCTTTAGGGTGCGGGTTGCACGCCCCTGTCATAGACCTTTCCTGGATAGATACTGCGTGTGGCACAGCCATGAAGACTGTCATTCCAATACCAGAAACGAAGAGAGTGATATAAAATGAAACCAGAGATTCCATTAGTACCAAACATGGACGATTAATTTAAAAATTCCTTAATTAAATCATTCAGTTTGGCCATTAGAGCTAATTTTCTCCGACTGTCAAACCACGCATTCATCGCGGACTATCGGGTGGAGGGGGCTAACTACTTTTCCCGTTCACCGATTATTTAGTATCAAAATCCCTCGGATGGCCGGTTTTCTTGAAATTAATGGCCATCACCTTCAAATATGGCCAGAGGGAAGCGGAGGCGAATATACCCAAATTCGTAGCATGCTTCGGAGGTTTGGTGCCCAAAAAGGCCTGGCAACCTAATCTTCAAGCTTATAGCATTAGAAGTCAAGATCGCTTGATGTGAAATACTTTATTTCATGTGCTGTCACGCTCAGATTCTCATATCTCCCAAAAATATAATTATACATCACTCGCGCCGACATACTGAGAACATGCTGCTGTACGTCGACGAGACCGATATGTAATTCATTTCTGCGAGCTCTGAGAACTGAGGACAGTTAGTTACTGTCGAAACTGGTCATGAAATAAACTATTTCACATCAAGCTATCTTGGCTTCTAACATTATATTACAACGTTAGATCGTCCCAACAACACTGTGTCAACTATGTAATCTTCAAACACCGAACCATGTCTCCAGTCCGGAACACAGGAACCGTTGGCTTGACCCCCTCCAGTTATGCTGCAACTGGAAACTTCCGCAGAAGTGCACTCTGGGGAAGTATTCCTGGTGACAAAAGTCTTGAGACACCATATCTCAGCCCTGGTCAAAAAATGGTTCAAATGGCTCTGAGCACTATGGGACTTAACATCTGTGGTCATCAGTCCCCTAGAACTTAGAACTAATTAAACCTAACTAACCTAAGGACATCACACACATCCATGCCCGAGGCAGGATTCGAACCTGCGACCGTAGCAGTCGCGCAGTTCCGGACTGAGCGCCTAGAACCGCTAGACCACCGCGGCCGGCAGCCCTAGTCGTGCGCACTTATCTGGTGATGCAAGACGTGCAGCAGCAGCTAACTTGGAAGTGGCCGCAATTTTAGCCAGGACTGTCGCTTCGTCACTTGGAAAGCAGCCTCGTGTAACATTCAATTGCTATAGAGTGACACGAATACCGACTGGGATCTTGACAAGACTCCGGTTGTTCCCCACGTGTCGTTAGACGAAATACCACGCTCGCATCTAGTACCGCGACACCACCAGTGGTAACGTTGTAAGTCACATCGAGTAGCCTCTATTTCTGGTTAGGTACCACAACTCCCATGGTTTTCTTTCACTGTGGTCGACGTGGAAATCTCGTAATCATTTTCACTCTCTCCCTATGGATTTGTTCTCAGTTTTATTGCTTTCTCGAACTGCACATATGTTTACCCTGTATATTTAGTGGCCTATAGAGGGATGGAAGCTCGTCATTTAAGCCAGTATTCGTAATGATACTGTCTTAATTTTAGTAGCGGGGCTACCTCCAATTATTTTTTCTTTGAGAACAATATATTTTCGAATAAACTTCTAAAAAGCTTATCCCTGCCGCTTCCTTTTAACTCTATTCAGAATCTAGAAAACAACAGCCCGTACTAGTAGGAGAAGAATCCGACAGCCTATGCGGTCGGAGAGCACTATGTCAGAAAGTGAGTGATTATCTCTCTGTCTGATTTGGCCAAAGGTGTGAAGTCGTCTGCGAATATTTAATCCCAACCGTCGCAGTTGCATCGATTGTTTTATCACTGTAACACTCCGTTACGTTCGAGTGATCAAACCCACAATCTCTAGCCGCGCGGTTTAGGTCGCCTTGCCACGTTTTTTCGTGCGGCTCCCCTCCCCCCCTTCCCCCCCCCCCCCCCCCCCCCCCCTGGTTGGAGGTTCGAGTCCTTCCGCCCCGCGCGCATGAGTGTGTATGTATTGTCCTTAGCGTAAGTTAAAGTTACATTAAATAGTATGTAAGCCTAGGGACCGATGACCTCAGCAGTTTGGTCCCATGGGAACTTACCACCACCACCAAAAACTCTAGTTGCTACAGAATGGAGTCTAGGGCTTAACGTCCCGTCGACAACGACGTCATTAGAGACGGTGCGGATCAAGGAGTGGAATGTTAGGTCCTTTAAATGGGTAGGTAAGCTAGAGAATTTTAGAAGAGGAATGGATGGACTTAAGTTAGATACAGCGCGAATTTGTGAAGAGCAGTGGCAGAAAGAACAGGATTTATGGTTAGGTGAGTTCGGGGTCATAAATACAAAACCAATTAGGGGTTATGGAGGAAGTTTGATAATGAATAAGAAATTAGGAATGCGGGTAAGCTACTATAAACAGCTTACAAACATACTATCGTAGCCAAGACAGATAAAATCCATCACCCAATACAAGTTTATGCTTCGGCTATGTCCGCAGGAACACTAGACACTCATTACCTGAGATAGGAGAAATGAGTGGAATAAAAGGCGAAGGGTTAGCTTTGGGAGATGAAACAGTGAAGACAGCAAAGTATCACATCTGCGAAAAGACGAGGCTTAGTAGAAATCCTTGGATATTGCACAATTTACTGAATTTCAATGACCAAAGGAGAAGAACATAAAAGTGAAATAAAAGAAACAAGTAAAAGTAAACACAGACGTTTTAAAATGACACTGACAGTAAGTGAAAAGGAAGAGCAGGAATGGCCGTCGAAGCAGCATGACTAAAGATAATATAGATGCTACCTATAGGAAAACATGATAATGAATATCAAGTGCTAAGATGTCACGCTAGTACTGAGAAACAAAGGGAAGGTTGAAATGTGGAAGAAATGTATGGAAAGACCTGAAGGGCAAGGAACTTGAAGACAGTATTATGAAACACAAGTAGAAGAAGTTGAGATGGGATGTAGGGCACTACAGTAAGAATTCGACAGAAGGCTGGAATACCTTATTCGGAACGAGGCGTCTGGATAGACGGCATTCTCTCAGAATTACTGAGAACTGTGGAAGAACAATCTATCTCGTATGCAAGATGTATGACAAAGGCAAAATATCTTCAGATTTCAAAAAGAATGTAATAATTTCCATTCTAAAAAAAGGCGTATGGCGAGAGGAGTGGATATTAACGAACCGTTAATTTAATAATACATGACTGCAGAATACTGACACGAATTATTAACAGAGAAATCGAAAAAGAGCTAAAATCGATCTCAGGGGAGATCAGTATGAGTGCCGGATAAATATGAGAAAACGTGAGGCAATACTGCCCCTATGGGTTATTTCCAACACAGACTGAAGAAATGCAAACCTACATTATAAAATTCTTTAATGAGAGAAAGTTTTTGACATTGTTGTCTGGAATATACTCTTCGAAATTCTGACGTATTATGGATGGAATACAGGGAGCGAAAGATTACCAACAACTCGTACTGTAATCAGACAGTTATAAGAGTCGAATGACATAAAAGGGAAACAGAAGGTGAGAAGCAAACATGAAAACTTTGAGAATTGGTAATGACATTCTGTCAGAGACGACAGAGGACGTGGAGGAACAATTTTACGGAATCTGCATCGCCTTGAAATGATATTATAAGATGAAAATCGACGAAAGTAAGACAAGGGTATTAGAGGAGGTAATGATTCGGACTGGAGAGGAAAGAAATTTGTGCGAAAATCTGATTAAAGAAGTGATCAGTTCGCAGGACACATCGTAAGACATCAAGGAAACGTTAGTTTGGTAACGAAGGAGTATGGAGGAGTAAAAGTTGTCTAGGGAGACCAAGTCTGGGCTTATAGCAAATAGATTCAAATGGCTGTAGATTGCGATACAAAGAGGCTTGTACAGAACAGAGTGGACAGCTGAATACCGCAACAGCAACACCTCCCTTCTCTTCAATCAGATATCAGTAACAGTTAAATGCGAATGGGTCATTTAGGTTATTTTGCTCTGTTCATAAACTCAATAATATTCCTTCGTTATTTTGCTCTGTTCGTAAACTCAATAATATTCCTTCGGAATTTCTTAAATTACTGGAGGAAGTAGCATCAAACGACGTAATATGCAGAATCTGAGAAGCTGTAAAAATTCCATAGAAACATTCGGAAGAACATCAAAGGCAGATAAAAGCAAGAATTATCGTTCAATTAGCTTGACAGCTCATGCGTCTAAGTTGCTGACCAAAATAGCATACAAAAACATGGAAAATATGATTGACGATTTGTTGGATCATAATCTGCTTGGCACAAGAGCGGCAGTTCTGAATTTGCGTTAGATAATAACAGCAATACCTAAGAGAAATCAAGACAATTAAGTATGATCTCTGCAATAAAAAAATAGTTGTACAAGTGTTGCAAGATTTTTTCAACCCTCAGAAACAGTAGATATACGATACCGAAAAATATGGGTAGTATATAATACGGATAAGAGCCAAAATGGGACAATAACAACAGAAGGGCAAGAGAGAAGAGTGAAAATTAAAAAGGATTTAAGGCAAGATTGTAGATTTTCTCATCTACCATACATCGCGAAAACAATGACGTAAGTAAAAGATAGCTGCTGAAACGTGGAATTAAACTTCAGGGTAAACGGATATCAATGGCAGGATTCGCTGATGACAGTCCCCATCCTCTGCGAAAATAAGGGAAAACTAGAGGATCTACTGACAAGTATGAATAGTCTGCTCAACACAGAATATGTACTAAGAGTATTCTAAACAGAGTCAGAAGTATTAATCAGTAGCAGAAATGAGAGAAGGGACAAACTAGACATCAAAATTGAGAGCACGTAGTCTGGGAAGCGGAGGAATTCTGTTACCTTGCAAGCAAGGTAACGTATGACGAGCAAAGAAGGCCTGGACGGAACTAATCACCACTATGTCAATTGTTGCGAAGCGTAACATAAAAAATATAATGCTACTATCCAGGGCAGTACGAATTCTACACAGCTTTTATTAACGCCAACAAAATACTCACAACAATTAGGCATACCACAAAACACTTATAAAATGTAAACAACATTAATGTAAATATTTCCAGAATCAGAAAAAACCTGTATAATTGCAGACAATATTTAACACTTGATTAATATTATGTTAAACAACTGGTAAATAGGGAAAGTGTCATAATTGTTTTCAAAATATACTGTAAGTGATCCCTACGACATGTAATATATACAGTGCAGCATAAAACACACGATACAGCGACTTTGAGACGATTTGCTATTCTACTGGTGACTGGTGATAAGTTGCCGTTTGTAGAAACTTTGCCGTTTGTAGAATCTTCTTTGTAATTGTCCTTCACGAGAGATGATAACTAGAAATATGTTAGTGAGGATCAACGTTGAATTTCGTATAAATATCAACAGATTCCTACTGTCCATGACACAGTTTGACCAGCTTCGTAATATCAGATACTAGTTTAGTGCCCCTTGCTTCACGTAGACAGATCTGCATATTTTTTTTTTTTTTTATTTTTCTGCAACGTATTTTTATGTTTTCCACGAACTGCAACACCTTCTAAACTTTTCACGCTAATCAAGGCCATAGAAGCATGGCCTTTGTACAAAGTGCGTTCAAAAAGCTTTGTACAGTCGTTTATAATTTTTTTTATTTTTTGCAGGAGGAGAATGATTTTTTTCTGAACATATTTGGAACATTTAGCTATAAGTTGGTGTACAAAAGTATTTTCTTTTATTTACAAGTGAGCCATAATGGACCGTGAAGTAGATGTGAGGTTGCGTCAACTGTCGGCGATGGAGTTCCTCTTCAAGACCGGCAATGAGTCAGCTACATCGATTCATAGGAAGTTGCTCCCTGTTTATGGGGAGGACATAGTAGATCGTAGAAATATCCAGCGCCGGTTGCAGAACTTTCAAGGAGGTGATTTCTCTCTACTGGACAATCTACGATGCGGTAGACCATCGACGGCAGTGAGTGATGTGAATAACAAGACCATTGATCAAATCATTCAAAACGACAGATGTGTGACGGCACGACAGCTTGCTGAAATGACTCGTTTGTCATTGGGTAGTGTGGTATCACTGGTACAGTCACTACGCTACAGAAAAATCTATGTTGGGTGCCTAGATTATTGACAAGAGAAATGAAAACGATGAGCAAGAATGTGTTCGAGGGTCTCATGAAGATCTTTACTGAAGAGTGGAAACAGCGTCATTACCCAGGATGAAACATGGTTGTTTTTGTCGGAACCTGAGAGCAAAACCCAATCCATGGTGTGGCATCATCCGGGTTTCCCTCGGAAGAAGAAATCATGACTTTCACGAAGAGTAGGCCTAAAGGTGATGGTTTCCTTCTTTTGGGATGAGTGTGGTGTCATTTTCATTGACTTTTTGGAACCTGGCTCCACAATTAACCATGTTTGACTGTTTGTCATTGGACAAGCTGCGAAGTGCCATCAAGACCCTCAGACCACAGCTTCAGGGTCAGTCATCAGACTACACCATGACATTGCCAATCCCCATACAGCCCTTACGACGTAGGAGAAAATCAGGAAAATGGCTCGGAAAATGGTTCCTCGTCCACCCTACAGTCGGGTCTTGGCTCCGTCTGATTTTTACCTCTTTGGTTGTCTGAAGGCCCACCTGCGCGCTGCAACATTTGATAATGAGAAAGACATTATTTCCTGTGTCAAGCGATGGTGTAAAAGTCAGTTCCCAGAATTTTACCAAAGTGCATTTACATCATGGAAAGAACGCTGAGCCAGATTCGTCACAGCAGATGGAGGCTACACTGAGTAGGCTCAATGTATAATTAAATATTCTAAGTATGTTCCTCCTACAAAATATAAAAAAATTAGAGACGATTGTGCAAAACTTTTTGAACGCCCTTTGTACTTCTGACCAGCGATTCTGCTAGCGGAAGTCCAAGATTACTATTAATCCTGCCTTGGAGTCCTTGTGGTGATGTTTGCATAGAAACTTTCATCCCCTAACACGTTTCTTTACATCTAACCGAGAAGGGCAACACCATCTTTCATAGAATTAGCTTTAAAAATTATTTATGAAACGAAATACTTTCTTAAAAATTTTCAACCCGTATTTCATCACTCTTAAGAGAAGCCAAGTTCAAATTTCCATAGATTTAACTTTCAAAATGGTTTCATAATGAAATCATTTCATTAAAATTCCCATCCCGTGTTTCACTTCCGTAGGAAGTTGAATTTCTAAAACCTCTGAAACATGTATTTTCTTTTTTTTCTTTTTTTTTGTATCCAACCGTGCTTCAGTAGTCCTTTACTAATGATTTATTTTCAAAAAAATCTTTCACACAATATTTTACCCTCTTCGTGGTTGAATTTTCCAAAAATGATGAAATAATTGTTTTTTTTAATTTCTGAATGAGAAACCAAGTACCAATTTTCGTAGTTCTAACTTCAACATTGCCTTAACAGCGACATAATTTCAAAAACCCTTTCATCCCTATTTCGCTCCCATAGCGCTTGAGTTTCTAAAAATAGTGAAACACATTTTTTTTTATTTTCAACCGAGAAGGTAAATACCAGTTTTCATAGATGCAACTTGAAAAATACTTTAGTAGTTCTTTAATATTTTTTTCTAAAAATCTTTCACCTGCTACTTCAGCCCCCTAGAGATTACGTTTCTAAAAACTGTAAAACTCATATTTCTTCATTGCTGACCGAAAAAGCAAAGAACAATTTTCGTAGGTCTAACTTCAAAATTGGCTTAATAACGACAAATTTTCAAAAAAAAAAAAAAAAGAAAGATTTCTTCCCCTATTTCACGTCTTAGGTACCCATTTCGAAAAATCTCTTCTTAAATGACGCCTACGCCTACAGTATAAGATCAGCACCCTCTCCAAGTTTCAAGATTCTATCCTTAGAGGTTAGGGCTGGGCGATGATGAGCCAGTCAGTCATAACGTAGCCTTTTATATATATATAGATATCGCCAGTAAGATAAAAGAAATTATTTCGCCTTAAGAAATAGATTACGTTAAGTCTCAACCTTAATTGAAAACCTCAGCTGTAAGCAGTGGTATAGGACAAGTTGGTTGTTTTGAGAAATTGCTCGGTATAATTTCAATACAATTTCACAATTAAACGTTTCAGATACATTCATTGTGATTTGTTTGTTCAGTGAAGTCATTGTTTTAGATATTAATAGAGGAGCGACATATTTTTAAAATCGTAAATTATATTCAAAATTTGATTCCTCTTCACTATCTTACATCTTTTTAAACCTTTAATTACACTCTTAATTTCAGTAATATCTTCTTCTAGATTTTCATGAATCTGGGAATTCTAATTTATAGTTGCATTGTGAACAGTTCAGAAGATAAAGTACTTTGCATGTATTTCACAAATCTTAGTATTATTTAAGCCAATAGTATCATTATTATATCTAAAGCAAATGCTTGGTATATGGCAGCTCATTAAAACCAAGCGCTTGGTGTGTGTTAGCTCTTTAATAGAGTCTCAACGATCTAATAGACGTTTTGAGAATTGTTCTTACGAAGTTAACTTTTTAAAAGATGAAGCTATTCCAGGGATTCTTTAACTTTCATTTATATTCCTACTGTTATTGTCACTTGTTGTTTAAATTGTGCGTATATTCAATCTTTCCAGAGTATTTCTGCAGTTTTGTTATATTTATTCTTCCATTGATGATTTCCTACACATCCATTCAAGCGTGCATTTTTCATAGGTTTTTCTGACCCAAACGATCTGTTTGCTGTTCTGATGATTTCGTTAGATAATTCTTGCCCGTCTACATAGGACAAGATTTCATCTTGATTTTTTCTTTTAATTTTTGTCGAAAATGCCCCTTTATGATTTGTATATGGATTTGGAGACATTCGAGTATTGGCTTTTCTTGAAAGTTTTCAGAAGGAGATCAAATCCGGACTCAGCTGGAAACATTTACAGACATTTACTGTCATTCTTTTTATTGTTTTGTGTCCGAGATTTCACATACTGTTGTCTTCAAAGATTTCTCTTTCCCTATATGTGTTGAATGAGGGACATGGATACAAAAGTACCATGTGGCCACATATCTCTAGACAACACACATCAGAATATTCTTTCATCGATATACAAGTGCCGCCACAGCATACAAAGCGTATTTTCTGTTATAATGAGTGAAGAAGGTGAACTGAATTTTCAAAGCGATCATTATTATAGTAGCCTACAACTTCCGTCCTTGTGAAGTGTTACAAAGGTACAGAACTAAGTGATACGGCAAGTCTAGAGGTGACAGGACTAGATTTTCACAGTCGTACTGCGCCCCAGGAACCACAGATTACGGGAAACAACCCACGATACCGCTTACCGAAGTGTAAAAAACGCCATGATTGCCAAGAAGGTTTCATATAACAGCGAGTTACAGTACTGCACATTTTGTGTGTGCGTGCGGTGGTGTGTGTGTGTGTGTGTGTGTGTGTGTGTGTGTGTGTGTGTGTATCAACCTAGTGCGTAAGTGACAAACACCATTTGATGTGGCCCGCCACGAATTCCTCTCCTGTGCTAACCACTTCATCTCCGAGTAGCACTTGCAACTTAGGACCTCAATTATTTGCTGGATGCATTGCAATCTCTGTCTTCCACTACAGTTTTCTCCCTCTACAGCTCCCTCTAGTATCATGGAAGTCATTCCCCGATATCTTAACAGATGTTCTGTCATCCTTGTCCCTTCGCCTTGCCAGTGTTTTCCACTTATTCCTTTCCTCTCCGATTCTGCGCAGAACTCCCTTATTCCTTACCTTATCCGTCCACCTAACTTTCAACATTCGTCTGTAGCACCACATCTCAAATGTTTCGATTCTCTTCTGTTTCGGTTTTCCAATAGTCCATGCTCCACTGCCATGTAACACTGTACTCCAGACGTACATTCTCAGAAATTTCTTCCTCAAATTAAGGCATGTGTTTGATACTGCTAGACTTTTCTTGACCAGGAATGCTCTTTTTGTCAGTGCTAGTCTGCTTTTGATGTTCTCCTTGCCCCGTCTGACATTGCTTATTTTGCTGCCTAAGTAGCAGAATTCCTTACTTCATCTACTTCGTGACCATCAATCACGATGTTACTTTTCTCGCTTTTTTTATTTCTGCTATTACTCTCTACTTTCGTCTTTCTTCGAATGACTCTCAATTCATATTCCGTACTCATTAGACTGTTCATTCCATTCAGCAGATCATGTAATTCTTCTTCACTTTCATTCAGGATAACAACAACAGCGAATCGTATCATTGATATCCTTTCACCTTGAATTTTAATTCCACTCCTGAATCTTTCCTCTATTTCCATCACTTCTTCGACGTACAGATTGTACAGTAGCGGGGAAAGACTTCATCCCTGTCTTACAGCCTTTTTAATCCAACACTTCTTTCTTGGTGGTCCACTCTTATTATTCCCTCTTCGCTCTTGTACATATTGTATATCACCCGCCTCTCCCTATATCTTACCAGAATTTCGAACATCTTGCACCATTTTACATTGTCGAACGCTTTTTCCGCGTCGACAGATACTATGGACACGTCTTGATTTTTCTTTATTCTTGCTTCCATATCAGCCACAACGTCAGAATTGCCTCTCTGGTGCCTTTACCTTTTCTAAAGGCAAAGTGATCGTCATCTAACACATCCTCAATTTTCTTTTCCATTCTTCTGTATATTATTCTTGTCATCAACTTGCAAGCATGACCTGTTAAGCTGACTGTGCGGTAATTCTCGCGCTTGTCAGATGATGTGGAAATGAGTGGATGGTATTTTTCCGAAAGTCAGATGGTATGTCGCCAGACTCATATATTCTACACACCAACGTGAATAGTCGTTCTGTTGCCATTTCCTCCAATGATTTTAGAAATTCTGATGGAATGTTATCGATCCCTTCTGCCTTATTTGATCTTAAATCCTCCAAAGCTCTCTTAAATTCCGATTCTAATACTAGATCCCCTATCTCTAAATCGACTCCTGTTTCTTCTTCTGTCACAACAGACACATCTTTTCCCTCATAGAAGCTTTCAGTGTACCCTTTCCACCTATCTGCTCTCTCCTTTGCATTTAACAGTAAAATTCCCGTTGCTCTCTTAATGTTATCACCGCTGCTTTTAATGTCACAGAGGGTTGTTTTGACTTTCCCGTATGCTGAGTCAGTCCTTCCGATAATCATTTCTTTTTCGATTTCTTCAGTTTTTCGTGCAGCCATTTCCTCTTCGCTTTCCTGCACTTCCTATTTATTTCATTCCTCAGCGACTTGTTTTGTCTGTATTCCTGAATTTCCCTGAACATATTTGTACTTCCTTCTCTCATCGATCAACTGAAGTGTGATCTGTCACCCACAGTTTCTCTGTAGTTACCCTCTTTGCACCTACGTTTTTCTTTCGGCTTCTGTGATTCCCTTTTTTGGAGATGTCCATTCCTCTTTAACTGTACTGCCTACTGAGCTGTTCCTTATTGCTGTATCTATAGCCTTTGAGAACTTCAAGCATATCTCAACATTCCTTGGTATTTCTGATCCCACTTCTTTGCTTATTGATTCTTCCTGACTAACCTCTTAAAATTCATCCTGCTCTTCATCACTACTACATTGTGATCTGATCTGAGTCTGTATTTGCTTCTGGGTACGCCTTACAGTACAGTACCTGATTTCGGAATCTCTGACTGACCATCGTGTAATCTAACAGAGATCTTCCCGTATCGCCTAGCCTTTTCCAACTATACCTCCTCCTCCTACTGTCATTGTTGAACACAGAATTCACTATTACTACCTGAAATTTATTACAGAACTCAATTAACTCTCTCCTCCCTCTTTCATTGTTCCGAGCACATTCTCCTGTAACCTGTTCTTCTACTCCTTCCCCTACAACTGCATTCCAGTTCCCCGTGACTATCGGATTCTCATCTCCCTTTATGTGCTGTATTACCCTTTCAATATCTTCATACAATTTCTCTGTCTCTTCATATTCAGCTTACGAGATCGTTGTCGGTGTTGGTTTGCTGTGGATTCTGACAAGAACAACCCTACCACTGAACTGTTCGCTGTAACACATTCTTTGCCTTCCAGTTCCCCGTGACTATCGGATTCTCATCTCCCTTTATGTGCTGTATTACCCTTTCAATATCTTCATACAATTTCTCTGTCTCTTCATATTCAGCTTACGAGATCGTTGTCGGTGTTGGTTTGCTGTGGATTCTGACAAGAACAACCCTACCACTGAACTGTTCGCTGTAACACATTCTTTGCCTTACCGTTCTGTTCATAATGAACGCTACTCCCGTTATACCATTTTCTTCTGCTGTTGATATTACACTATATTATCCTTGTCTTCTTTCCATTTCACTTCACTGACCTCTGTGATTTCCATTGCCTTCTGCGTCCTCTTGCCGTAGATCATTGTTGATTATTCCGCCTTTAGGGTCAGTTTCCCAACCCAAGGACAAGAGAGTGCCCTGAACCTCTATTCGCTCCTACGTTCTCTTTGACAAGACCTTTGGTAGAGGAAGGGTGACGTCTTATGCCGGAAGTCTTCGGCAGCCAGTGCTAATTATTAATCAAAATTTAAGCAGTGGTGGGTTTCGAACGCGGGACCAAAGACATTTTGATTGCTAATCAAAGACACTACTCCTTTTTTTCAATTAGTTCTTTATTATTCGCTCTATTTGTTCGGGGCGGACGTCCCATGACCCTTCTCATTATATATATATATATATATATATATATATATATATATATATATATATATATATATATATTACAGAGAGCAGCTAAACCTCTGACGGAACACGCTGAACTACCCTGCCGGCAGTCCTAGCTTACGGGTTTGTGATGTTGTAGAACTAGTCTGCTAATTTGTGTTACGACCTCTAGCCTTGGTCGACCACAAAATGAGTTCAGATGCTTACGAAAGCTTGAAGAAATGAATTACATACACAGTGCTATCTTACAATACATTTATTCACTACCGGTTTCGATCATGAACCATTTTCACAGTGGAAAAAATATATGTTGTGACAACTTCACATGTCACACATGGTATTTAACCAGAAAAATATACGCCATTTCTGACAAGTGGTGTTGTCACGGTAGACATTTTTTCACTGTGAATATGGTCCATGATCGAAACCAGTAGCGAATGAAGGTATTGTAAGACATCACAGTGTGGTATCATGCATTTCTCCCAGTACTTCGACGCTGTAGACAGATGTCTGAAAAACATTTTTGATTATGAAAACATTTCAGACAATAGTGTACTTTCCAAGAGGTGGAAATTGTTTTCTGAATCTGTCAACCACAAAGATGGAACCACTGAATCGTAGTTCGAAGCTGAACAGAGAGATTTGTTAAAAAGTTCCTCAAAGCCCAGACATGATCATATGAAATATCTCTCGGATTAATTACAATCGTTTTACTGAATACTCTTCAACAAGCAGGTATTATGCTTCCCGGTTAGACCGATTAGAACTCAGAGGAAACCTTCCCCCGAAGATAAAACGCTGCAACAGTTCTGAAACGATATCCTACACGATTGTAGTTACTTTACTGGAAAGAACAGCGATATATGTCATGAAACATTTCACTGCATAATGTAGTTCTCGGCTTTCTTGAGGGTTCACGATAGCAGTTTACTTGCATTAAATAACCGGTTCAAAATCAGAATTAGCGGAAAATGCCCACAGAATTGTGGTTTTCCATTGTGCCACATCACTCTCCGTTATTTTGTGGCCGATAGTTGAACACTGTACAACGTCGGTTTCACTCGTGTCCATTTCTGTTTTCCACACTAATCTCGACACGCCTAGCAAAATTTATTAAGAGAGCATAAGGCCGCTGTGACTCACGGAGCTTCAGGACGTTGCTTCCCTGAACTCCCCAAGGTAAACTTGCGGTCCTAAAAGCGTTCTTACCTTTGACACACCCGGATGAAGGCACGCGGCCGCTATATTCCTGTAATCAAAATGCCTTTTTATGACGTCAGATATTTTCGGCCTATGAATCATGCTAGCCACATTTCCCGCAGGAAATAGCTAAAGCATTCATCGGTCACGATTCTCGGTGACTGCACGGTGTTCTTGGAAAAGCAGAAAAAGGATACAATCAGCGTACATTTGATGTTCATATACCGCTAAGCAAATCCTTACAGCGAACACGGGAGTTAACTTCAATTTTCTTTCCAGAGGTACCGTTGTGTCGTATCCTTAGAGAGACATCAACTGGGAAGGAAACTGGATACAGTGACTTTGTAGCGTGTTTCTACGGTATGCGTTTTCTACACCATGCGCTGTGCTTCATGGACGCGCTATAAATACGACTGAGAGCTATACGTAGTTGTTCGTTTCAGAAGTATACCCATGACTTCTGTATGAGAAGGAAGCTAGTTTCTTATGCGTTGCACCCATTATCAGTGAATAAAAGTCCCCAAAGAACCGTAACTGAAAATCATCTCAAAAACCTTAAGTGTTTTCTTAGGAAAAGACTATCTAAGCCGTAAAAAGTTGCATTAAGTTATTCAGTGGATAAGGCTTACTCTTTTCCGGGTTTAGCACCATATTTGCAGGCTCTTACATCAACCAGCAGAAATCATTCATCACTACAGAACAGAAAAGTATTTTATTAGAACGTTTGTGTCAAAATTCTTCAAATGATATTTTGTGACATCAACTACAAACGCAGTAAGCAGACCCGATAAAAAGCCCTGTGCGTAATACGATAGCGTATAGATGCAGAGAAGATGATTTGTTGTCCATGCGTGCTCTGATTCTGAAGCTTTTATGGAAGAATCATGCAAACAACAAAGAATGTTTTCTACCAGTTGATATAAGAGCCTGCAAATACGCTGCTAAATCCTGAAAAGAGTAAATTTTATCCACAGAATAACTTATTAAGTTCAATTAATGCAACTTTTACGGCTTTGACAGTTTTTTCCAGAGAAACAACTTAATGCTTTTGAGATGATTTTCAGTTACGGTTCTTTGGAGACTTTTATTCACTGATAATGGGTCAACGCATAAAAAACTAGCTTCCTTCTCATACAGAAGTCACGGGTATACTTCTGAAACGAACAGTTATGTCTAGCTCTCAGTCGTATTTATAGTGCTTCCATGAAGCACAATGGGTGGCATAGAAGACAAAAAGTCTTAGTAAACTGAGCGATCATGTGCTCTTACAACAATGGCAGAAATGTCTGGAACGCCCTTCGTTTTTCAACTTCAACTGTTTTACCTTGCTTCTGTAGATTGCCATATCAGATTCCTGAAGAGAAAAGTAATCAGTATAATATTCCACATGAAACTTTTTAATCTATAGTAACTTGTACAGGCGTAGTTTGCTGAAACACGTTATAACAGTTGTATAAAAATAGACTGCTCCAAACAGTTACTTCAATGTATAACACAGAAAACGGAATTCTAAAAATTTTTACTGTTTGGAGAACAGCATATTGCAATGGGACAGTACCTCTGTTGTCCTCGTACCGAAGAAGCACGAACCAAAATCTCTGTATCCAGTCTCTTTCCCGATTGATGTCCCTCTAAGGATACGAAACAACGGTACTTCTGGAAAGAGAATTGAAGTAAACTCCTGTGTTCGCTGTAAGGATTTGCTTTGCGGTATATGAACAGCAAATGTACGCTGAATGTATCCTTTTTCTCCTTTTCCAAGAGCACTGTGCAGTCACCGAGAATCGTGACCGACAGATGCTCCGGGAGTGGACAACATTCTGTCAGAACTACTAACAGCCTTGGGAGAGACAGCCATGACAAAACTCTTCCATGTGATGTGAAAGATGTATGAGACAGGCGAAATACCCTCAGATGTCGAGAAGACTATAATAATTCCAATTCCAAACAAATCGTTGCTGACAGGTATGAAAATTGCCGAACTGTTATTATAACAAATCATCGTTGCAAAATACTAACATGAATTCTTTACAGAAGAATGGAAAAACTGGTAGAAACCGACCTCGGGGAAGATCAGTTAGGATTTCGCAGAAATGCAGTAACACACAAGGCAATATCGAGCTTACGAACTTGACTTAGAAGATAGGTTAAGGAAAGGCAAACCTACGTTTATAGCTTTTGTATACTTAAAGAAAGTTTTCGACAATGTTGACTGGAATACTCTCTTTCGAATCCTGAAGGTAGCAGAGGTAAAATACGTGGAGCGAAATCCTATTTTCAACTTGTACAGAAGGCAGACAGCAATTATAAGAGTCGAGGGGCATGAAAGGGAAGCTGCGGTTCAAAAGGGAGTGAGACAGGGTTGAGGGATGTAGCCTAGCCACAATGTTATTCAATCCGTACACTGAGCAAGCAGTAAAGGAACCCGAAGAAATACTTGGAGTAACAAAGTTCAGGGAAAAGAAATAAAAGCTCGGAGGTTCGCTGATGACAGTGTAACTCTGTCAGACAGCAAAGAACTTGGAAGATCAATTGAACGGAAAGGACAGTGTCTTAAAAGGAGGACATAACAAGGATTATAAAATGTAGTAGAATTAAATCAAGTTCTGATGAGGGAATTGAAAGGAGGACATAACAAGGGTTATGAAATATAGTAGAATTAAATCAAGTGCTGATGAGGGAACTGCATTAGGGAACTAGACACGTAAGGAAGTATATGAGTTTTGCTATTTGGGCAGCAAAATAACTGATTACGGCAGCAATAGAGACGACATAAAATGTAGGCTGGCAATGACAAGAAAAGCGTTTCTGAAAAAGAGAAATTTGTTAATATTGAATATAGATTTCAGTATTAAGAAGTCTTCTCTGAAGATATTTGTCTTGACCGTAACCGTGTATGGATGCGATTCATGGACGATAAACATTTTAGACAAGAAGAGAATAGAGGCTTTTCAAATGCTGTGCTACAGACGGGTGCTGAAGATTAGACGGGTAGATCACGTAAGTGATAATGAAGTACGGAATAAAGCTAAGAAATTGTTGTCACAACTTGCTAAAAGGAGGGATCGTTTGATGGGGCACATTCTGACACGTCAAGGGATCGCCAATTTAGTACTGGGGGAAAGTGTTAGAGGCAAAAATCGTAGAGCGAGACCAAGTGATGAATTCACCAAACAGAATCAGAGGGATGTAGGGTGTAATAGTTATTTGGAGATGAAAAGATTTACACAAGAAGAGAAGTGTGGAGACCTGTATAAAACCCGTCTTCGGACTGAAGGCCACAACAACAGCAAACAACATGGGTGCTCCAAACGACCTTTTCACGGCTACATCATCAATCCCAATTGAAGAAAAAGACTGGACATTAGCAACAACAACTGTTTTTTAATATGCCATTCGTTTTATGTCTTATTTATTTATGTATTTTAAAGTATTTTTGGCTGTATTTCAAATGTAGTGCTACACGCTGAATAATAAATACTACATATAGTTAATTTAAAATAAATCTGTTTTAAAACATGTTAGTACTCCTTTTAAAATTAATCTGACTCAGAAGCAGTGTTTAGCGCAACGAAAATATCACACATGAAAATTTCTTGCTCAGTGTCTGAAGACTGACACAAAACATGACGTGGTATCAGACAAAAGACGCACTACAGCTTTTTTGCAAGATTCTTCGTTCTTACACCATCAGTATAGAAGCCTCGTAACACCAGTCATTACCGTCCCTAAAGGGTTCTTCTTTCATGTTCATCTCCTTCAGAGTAGACAGAGCTGAAGTGAGATACATCACCCTCCTCTCTTTTTCTACTCCTGGTAGTTTCCTTGGTTTTCTCGACTGGTGCTGGCTCTCGAAGGATGTGGAAAGCATGAGGTTTCATGTGATCAAAAATGTTTGGTGTTTTCTGTAAGCAATGTTGGCGCGATAACTTCATTTAAGATAGCATTCTTATTCTTATTGAATGAAAATATTCCCTTTTCCTAAGCATTAATAATATTCTTCTCGCTGAAAGTATGGACGAAAACAAATGGTTCAAATGGCTCTAAGAACTATGGGACTTAACTGCTGGGGTCATCAGTCCCCTAGAACTTAAAACTACTTAAACCTAACTAACCTAAGGACATCACACGCATCCATGCCCGAGGCAGGATTCGAACCTGCGACCGTAGCGGTCGCTCGGCTCCAGACTGTAGTGCCTAGAACCGCTCGGCCTCTCCAGCCGGCAAGTCTGGACAAAACTGGATTTAGTAGCGTGTGTAAGTTAGTCCCACTGGATTTCCCTGTTTCGTTTTCTTCCACATTCGAACTCACGCTATCTGACCAGTGTGATCTGAGGTACCTTACAAATTACTATCTCCAGATGCTGCAGAAGATGTGCAGTATGTGCAAGAAAAATCGGTAAGAAGATGCTGTTCTCCTCTGACGTCTTTATTGTGGTTCAAATGGCTCTGAGCACTATGGGAATTAACATCTGAGATCATCAGTCCCCTAGAACGTAGAACTACTTAAACCTAACTAACCTAAGGACATCACACACATCCATGCCCGAGGCAGGATTCGAACCTGCGACCGTAGCGATCGCGCGGTTCCAGACTGAAGCGCCTAGAACCTCTCGGTCACCGCAGCCGGCCATCTTTATTATGTTTAGACTGTTGTGCGAGGCACTGGATTCCATAACGAAGACAACTGCCTGCATGTGTGGAACTGAATTTGTGGAAAATTGGTACTATTGCAGGAATATCTCGCTAGTGATTCACCCTTTTGGAGAAAGTTTCACCACAACATTCGGCAAACAATCCCTTTTTAGCTGTTCACTCCATCGAACTTCCTTAAAAATGATTATATGAGGACATGAAACTGGCTCATTGCTGTCGGGACCAAACACTATACTCAAGTCACAACGTCAACCTGACACCGCGCGAGATGGGGTGTTCTGCAGCTCGCGAACTACGTGACGCACAGACTGTGTGCAGTCCACTCAACGTGAGTTAGTTCTTCAGGAAACGTCTGAAGCATTTTGCGCAGGAGGAACAGGACTATTTCTTTCCGCCGACTGGATTATGCGCCAGTCTTCTCATCCCCATACTTGTCAGTCAACGGTCTCCATGATGCACATGCACAGTTGCCCGTCAGATAACAACTTCATTTTTGAGTCATCACATCACACCTACTACAACGCACCTTTCAGCAGCGTCAATCCAAACAACGATCTTTGCACAATCAAAATGTGTTTGCGGTTAGATGGCGTTCAACAGAGGGCTTATCATCACTCTGTTATTTCTGAAAGGCAAATACGGTGGCTTGTAGCTATTCTTTAACACTAATGTTCACTGTATTCAGCAATGTCAGACTATAGACAATGTCTTTGTCTTCAGGAGTCGTAGCCTGCAGTCTTTGAGCCACCGATCTCCTCTACCGCTCTTGCATAATTACAGTCACAGTTGTCCCACACGTTGCTGAAACGTAAAGGCGATTGTGAAGAAATCGCTGTTCCTTACCAGTTTTGAATCGGTGTTGGTGTATTTGTTACGTTATCTAGTGTAATCGTAGGGGAGTGTTGCTTGGAATGCTATTCATGCTTTTACCTCTAGCCAACCCTCTAGTGAAGCTTAATATATTTCTCTATTTCCTTTTGAAAAGATGGCATTAATTTTATGTGTGTCGCAGTCCTTTTCTGAAATTACAAAAATTACTCCGTAAAAGTATGGTTTTTCTAAATGTGAAAAACTATTCCAGGATACAACATGATCATGCACCTAGGAATGAGTAGTCTATTTAAATTTAAAAGGTTCCAGCCGAGAAAATCTTGTCAGTACCGTCCGTATTTAATAGTCTACGTACTGCGTTATTACTTACTACAGGCCAATAACTAGTAAGTGAAATCAAATTAAAAAGTAGTATCATCAAAAACCAGCTACAAATAAAAACATTATGATACAGAAGCTGTTGGCAAGTAACACACATTTCCATTTTCAGGACAGGGAAAATTGTTAAGGTATTAAAGAAACTCAGTTCATTTGCAAATGTCAACGTGTTCCATGGCAGAATACTTTCCGTTTAGTGCATTACTGATGACCTATGGCTTAACCTGCCACACGTTACGTAAGTATACGTAATATACATAATTTTAAACACTATTAAACTATGTAACCTAAGAATTAATTGTGCACTCCGAATAGCTTTAATATATCGTACAGCACTTAAATATGTAGAACTCGTAATTTTTTTAAACGCTGCACAAAACATAACTCCATGTCTCACAACAACAAGAACACTAGAAAATGGCGGAAACTGGTATGGCGGTGTCTATTACACATACCTTTATACAGGCATGATTCTAAAAGAGGTCACTAGATTGAAACACTGACCAGGTAACTTCATGTGTTCTTAGGTACATTGTCCTCCAGGTACAGCACTCTCCCGTACAACAGACTGTGACTAACATGATATAACATACGTCTCAGATTCTCTACAAGTATACAATATACGCAAGAATTAGAAATAGATGTCGGAAGGAGGGCGGGAGGGGGGGGGGAGGGGGCGAAGCACTCCTGGTGTCATGGGGAATAGAACAGTTCAGTGTGTGACGAAATTTTGATGTCATCAAGCCTTCTACTGGCCGTCAGCATGATAATCGCCTGCAGGGTGAGCAAGACGCACCGTGTCAGTGCATGTGATCATGGTTGGATCGTTCGTTCCTGTTACATAGGATACTGAAGCTCCGTAGTTGCGCGCGCACTCGGCACTGTGTCAATGGCGTGTCGTGAGTATCTACAGAGTAAAAAGTCGTGTTGATGATAGATGTCGCTGTCGACTATCACGGATTATAATAGAGAACATATGGATCACAGTGTATAAGTCACTCGCCAATTCAGCATTGGCCCATAATCAGAGAGCTGCCGTACTACCAGAACCATCTGCTCATTCTTCACGGGTCAGAGCTTTGGACGAATTGGTCACCATTGGACACTCGATCCAAATGAAAGAGATCGTTTCCATTGATGATTGACGGTACTCATTGTAGACACTGATACCCTGCAATGGTGCCGTACGAGTAACTCTAATGTAAGTGAGGCGATGTATTGTGATTGTCAACAGGGAAGTTGACTACTATATTCTCTTGTGGGGGATATACAGGAAGAATGAAATGGGGCTCCTAATAAGTCTGTCATTGTTTCTCATCGTGAATGAAATACACCAACTGATGATAAATGTACCCAGACATCCCTTTGCAGTGCGCAACTGACCACTATAGAGGTCACGGAAGGTGGACCAAAAATGTCTCTGAGCACTATGGGACTTAACTTCTGAGGTCATCAGTCCCCTAGAACTTAGAACCACTTAAACCTAACTAACCTAGGAACATCACATACATCCATGCCCGAGGCAGGACTCCGGCCGGCGAAGGTGGACCCAGCAGTATA